>NC_134817.1:31281922-31304422 GCF_046742065.1 Oratosquilla oratoria | reverse complement strand
ATATATAAAGTATATATATATGTATATATATATAAAGTATATATATATGTATATATATATAAAGTATATATATATGTATATATATATAAAGTATATATGTATATATATATAAAGTATATATGTATATATATATAAAGTATATATATTATTATATAAAGTATATATATATGTATATATATAAAGTATATATATATGTATATATATATAAAGTATATATATATGTATATATATATAAAGTATATATATATGTATATATATAAAGTATATATATATGTATATATATATAAAGTATATATATATGTATATATATATAAAGTATATATATATGTATATATATATAAAGTATATATATATGTATATATATATAAAGTATATATATATGTATATATATATAAAGTATATATATATGTATATATATATAAAGTATATATATATGTATATATATATAAAGTATATATATATGTATATATATATAAAGTATATATATATGTATATATATATAAAGTATATATATATGTATATATATATAAGTATATATATATGTATATATATATAAAGTATATATATATGTATATATATATAAAGTATATATATATGTATATATATATAAAGTATATATATATGTATATATATATAAAGTATATATATATGTATATATATATAAAGTATATATATATGTATATATATATAAAGTATATATATATGTATATATATATAAAGTATATATATATGTATATATATATAAAGTATATATATATGTATATATATATAAAGTATATATATATGTATATATATATAAAGTATATATATATGTATATATATATATAAAGTATATATATATGTATATATATAAAGTATATATATATGTATATATATATAAAGTATATATATATGTATATATATATAAAGTATATATAATATGTATATATATATAAAGTATATATATATGTATATATATAAAAAGTATATATATATGTAAAGTATATATATAAAAGTATATATATGTATATATATAAAGTATATATATATGTATATATATAAAGTATATATATATGTATATATATATAAAGTATATATATATGTATATATATATAAAGTATATATATATGTATATATATATAAAAGTATATATATATGTATATATATATAAAGTATATATATATGTATATATATATATAAAGTATATATATATGTATATATATATATAAAGTATATATATATGTATATATATATAAAGTATATATATGTATATATATATAAAAGTATATATATATATAATATATAAAGTATATATATATGTATATATATATAAAGTATATATATATGTATATATATATAAAGTATATATATATGTATATATATATAAAGTATATATATATGTATATATATAAAGTATATATATGTATATATATATAAAGTATATATATATGTATATATATATAAAGTATATATATATGTATATATATATAAAGTATATATACATGTATATATATAAGTATATATATATGTATATAAAGTATATATATGTATATAAAGTATATATATGTATATAAAGTATATATATGTATATAAAGTATATATATGTATATATATAAGTATATATATAAATATATATATATATGTATATATATAAGTATATATATATATGTATATATATATGATATAATATATATAAAAGTATATATATATGTATATATATATAAAGTATATATATATGTATATATATATAAAGTATATATATATGTATATATATATAAAGTATATATATATGTATATATATATAAAGTATATATATGTATATATATATATAAAGTATATATATGTATATATATATATAAAGTATATATATGTATATATATATAAAGTATATATATGTATATATATATATAAAGTATATATATATGTATATATATAAAGTATATATATATGTATATATATATATAAAGTATATATATATGTATATATATATAAAGTATATATATATGTATATATATATATAAAGTATATATATATGTATAAATATATATAAAGTATATATATATGTATATATATATATAAAGTATATATATATGTATATATATATATAAAGTATATATATATGTATATATATAGTATAAGTATATATGTATATATATATAAAGTATATATATATATGTATATATATATATAAGTATATATATATGTATATATATAAAGTAATATATATGTATATATATATGTATATATATATATATAGTAAGTATATATATATGTATATATATATAAAAGTATATATATGTATATATATATAAAGTATATATATATTATATTATATATTATATGTAAATATATATATATTTATATATATGTATATATATTATATAATATATATATACACATATATATATATATATAATATATATATATAAAGTATATATATATATATATAATATATATATATAGTATATATATATATATAAAGTATATATATATGTATATATATATAAAGTATATATATATATATATATATAAAGTATATATATATGTATAATATATATATAAATATATATAATATATATATATATATATATAAATAGTATATTATATATATATATATTAAAGTATATAAATATGTATATATATATAAAGTATATATATATATATGTATATATATATAAAGTATATATATATGTATATATATATAAAGTATATATATATGTATATATATAAAGTATATATATATGTATATATATATAAAGTATATATATATGGAAATATATATATAAAGTATATATATATGTATATATATAAAGTTCTCATATATATGTATATATATAAAAGTATATATATATGTATATATATATAAAAGTATATATATATGTATATATATATAAAGTATATATATATGTATATATATATATAAAGTATATATATATATGTATATATATATAAAGTTATATATATTATGTATATATATAAAGTATATGTATATATATATGTATATATATGTATATATATATATATATGTATATATGTATATATATAAAGTATATAATATATGTATATATATATAAAGTATATATATATGTATATATATATATAAAGTATATATATATGTATATATATATAAAGTATATATATATGTATATATATATAAAGTATATATATATGTATATATATATAAAGTATATATATATGTATATATATATAAAGTATATATATATGTATATAAAGTTATATATATATGTATATAAAGTATATATATATGTATATATAATAAAGTATATATATATGTATATATATATAAAGTATATGTATATATATATAAAGTATTATATATATGTATATATATATAAAGTATATATATATGTATATATATATATAAAGTTATATATATATATGTATATATATATATTAAAGTATATGTAATATATATATATAAAGTATATATATATATGTTATATATATAAAGTATATATATATATGTATATATATAAAGTATATATATATATGTATATATATATATATAAAGTATATATATATATGTATATATATATATAAAGTATATATATATGTATATATAATATATAAAGTATATATATATATGTATATATATATATAAAGTATATATATATATGTATATATATATAAAGTATATATATATATGTATATATATATATAAAGTATATATTTATTTGTATATATATATATAAAGTATATATATATATGTATATATATATATAAAGTATATATATATATGTCTATATATATAAAGTATATATATATATGTATATATATATATAAAGTATATATATATATGTATATATATATATAAAGTATATATATATATGTATATATATATATATAAAGTATATATATTTATCTATTTATATATATAAAGTATATATATATATATGTATATATATATATATAAAGTATTATATATATATGTATATATATATAAAGTATACTATATATATGTATATATATATAAAAAGTATATATATATATGTATATATATATAAAGTATATATATGTATATATATATAAAAGTATATATATATATGTATATATATATAAAGTATATATATATATATGTATATATATATATACAGTATATATATATATGTATATATATATAAGTATATATATATATGTATATATATATAAAGTATATATATATTATGTATATATATATAAAAGTATATATATATATGTATATATATATAATACATATATATATGTATATATATGTATATATAAAGTATTTATATATATATGTATATGTATATAAAGTATATATATATATGTATATATATGTATATATAAAGTATATATATATATATGTATATATATATAAAGTATATATATATGTATATAATATAAAGTATATATATTATATTGTATATATATGCAGAAAAAAAACACTGGGTAAATAAGAAACGTAGTCCGAACGTTTTTTCGTCTATTTAAGACATCATCAAGGGAATACAGAAAAATGATGATACAGACAGTATATATACAGAAGTAAAGACAAAATTAGGGAACACGGGAAAAAGTATCACGCACAAGCCTGAGAAAATTGCCAACAGTCCTCAGGTCACAGATGGACCAAATGTCCGAACAGGAAAACATGTAACGATTTTCTTTGAAATAAAGTTATCAAGCCTGTACATACCTAGGCTTAGGTTGATATTTCTGGAATAACGAGGTTGAGCAAGATATACAGCATTGCATAGACTTAAAATATCCAAAGCATTTGATAGACAATTCACACACTATGGCCATAAAAACTTACTATAAAACTCCACAGAGAAAAATAACTTTTGTAATAAGAACTTACTAGTGCTTCCTTTTCATGAGAGTATGGCAGGACTACCAAAAATACTTAAAGGAATTCAACATAAATGTAGTCTTTAAAAACAATAGCACAGTTAAAAATATTCTAAATTAAAAATTCTCCACATAAACACTGAAGGTTGTGTATACACAATTCCTTGCCTGCATTGTCAAAAATAAAACATTCGACAAACTGGCAAGCACATACAAACAAGGATTAAACCAACATAAATACAGTGTGAGAAGTGGTCAAGTGTCTAGTGGGATTTTTGTTCATGTGAGGGACCAAGATCATTTGATTGACTGGAAGAATGCTAGTAAAATAACTTCTTGTAATTCCTTTATTGAAAGGAACATAATTGAATCAAGCCACATAAAGCAAACTTTTGACCAAAATATCAACCTAAGCCTAGGTATGTACAGGCTTGATAACTTTATTTCAAAGAAAATCGTTACATGTTTTCCTGCTCGGACATTTGGTCCATCTGTGACCTGAGGACTGTTGGCAATTTTCTCAGGCTTGCGTGATACTTTTTCCCGTGTTCCCTAATTTTGTCTTTACTTCTGTATATATACTGTCTGTATCTCATTTTCTGTATTCCCTTGATGATGTCTTAAATAGACGAAAACGTTCGGACTACGTTTCTTATTTACCAGTGGTTTTTTCTGCAAATCATATTCACGTGTCTTTTGTGAAATACTGCAAAAAATGTATATATATATAATATATATAGTATATTTCGGCCGCTGATTCTCACTAATACACACTGTGTTAAATACGACATCATTTTGACACTGATTTATTTTCTTACTGAGATTTTCCATTTTTCTCATAGAAAATCTCATTTCAGGGGGTTGGACAAAGACAAGACTTCATAGTCTTCCATATTTAATTGATGTTTCGAGTTCAGGGAGTCATCTTCAGAATATTATACATGAATTAAATCACACTCTTACACATCTACATAATACACAATTGACTTATCGACTTGCTAGGGCAGACCACCTGCTCGCGAGGGATCGGTTTTTGTGGGGGGGGGGGGAATGTGTATAAGAAAATTAAAAGTTAGTAGTGTATAAAAGAGGGCTATTGCCAAAAAGTGCTTTTTCGTGAGCGACTAGGGGCGGTTGATGGTGGTGGCTCGGGAGAAATGGGCAGGGAACTTGGCCGGCGGGGCCGACGCCTGGGATTAAAATCATCAAAAGCTGAGAAAATGGTAGGAGGCGTAGTAGTAGAGAAAGGTTGAAAAACGGAAAAATCTTTAGTGGGAGGTAAACTGAAATGAGAAGATGTAGTATAAGAGAAAGTAAGGAAGTGAATTTTAGTCGAAGAAAGAGTACGTGTAGATGTTTGTGCTTGGGGCGTGGTTATGTTCGTGAGAGGTGTATGTATCTTACGGGAAGTGAGTAGAGTTCACTCTCCGCGTGTGGCGTCGCGTTCCTGATTAACCCCTGGTTAGGCTTGAGCGGTCCTGATTGGTCCCAGGTGAGGCTTGAGCGGTCCTGATTGGCCCCAGGTGAGGCCTGAGCGTTGAACGGGCGATATCCGAAGCGTAGTTAAGAGAGTGGATCCGATGGCGGTGCGACGGGGGCAGGCGGACGAGTGTTGTTTTATCTTTCTCCTTCCAAGCACAACTCTGAGAGCAGAAAATGACGTGACTTGGGAATTATGTGTAATTGTCAGAAGTATAAACCCGCTCGCCAGCGTAAGCGAAGAGGCCAGGCGTGGATGCGGGCCGGTCGACAGGAGAGGCCCCGGCATATCCTCCCCCCACAACCGGCCGGCGAAGAGTTAAGGGCTCTGACTGAGAGTTCGATTAAAGGCGACCTCTGCTAAGCCAGCGAGAAAGTGTGCGTGTATCTCTTCTTCCAAGCACAAATCTGAAAGCAGAGAATTACGTGACTTGGGAAATGTCTTTGTTGTAAACCCGCTTGCCAACGTCAAAGAAGAGGTCAGCCTTGTGCCAGACCGGCAGCATCAAAGGAGAAAACTCTTCTCCACCGCGACCGGCTGGTGAAGATTGCTGGGCGCTGTTGAGAGAGCTTGAGCGGAGAGAGATGTCTGACCTCTGCTTAGTCGATGTTGGTTATATTGACAATTTTGTAAAGACAACATGGATTTAAATATAGGCCGCTTGGGAACGCTGAAAGGATCATGTCACCCTGCGTGGGCGGACACTTTGCTCAGGAGGGGGAGGGAAAGGGGGAATGAGGGGGAGAGTCAGGAAGGATGGTTCTTCCCGCAGGGACACCCCGCTGGTCAAGAGGGGGCTGGTGAGGTGAAGGAGGGGGGAGAGGAAGGAGGTGGGTGTTGCTGCCGATGGGCTCCAAATCTAGATTAGGAATTAAAGAGAGGAATAACAGAAGTCATGTTGGATTGTATATTGATTACCGGAGCTCTTTCCCTTATATGGATGGCTTCTAGCATCTAGGAACTAAAAATGTGTTTATATTCGGGGACTGACTTGGCCATGGAAGTTTCCTGATCCCATTTTGGCTCAACCAATTTTGTGTTGTTTGATCAGTGTGACAAGGAGCTCCATCTTCCATAAGTTGGAAGACATTTTTACTCATTCTACCACTGGAGAATATTTGAACGAGTCCTTCCTTTAATATAGAAACATATTTGCCTGAATTGATGTTTTCTTGACATTCCACAACCTCTGATCGACCATCACTCCAAATTGCACCCCACACCATTAGTGAAACCCCCCCCATGTTTCACTGTTGGCTGCAGTCTTTTGAGGTCAAACTCTTGACTAAAGAGTCTCCAGACCCACACTCTTCCACTGTCAGAAAATAATGCGAATCGTGACTCACCAGAGAAAATGACAGTGCTCCAAATGGCCACAGGTCTTTCAACCATCTCAACTGCCCAATCCTTTCTGCGCTTGATATTGGCTGGACGAAGGAGTTGTTTCCTTCTTGCAACTCTGCCATAGTAACCCAGCTTGTGGAGATACCTAACAGCTGTTCTGGGACTGACATCAGCTTGTGCTGCTATGTCAGAGGCCTTGCAACATGAATCTTCTTCGACATTTCTTTCGACAAGACGCAAGCTTCTTTCTGAGGGTCCGGGGCGACCTGAATGAGGTTTTGTGCCCTTGTCCTCTTGGGGAACTGTACGTCTCTCAGGTCAGGTCACTCAGTTGAGCAGTAGTCGTCACTCAGGTCAGGTCAACCACTTCAGTTAGTGATTTGGCGAGTGATTGTGTTACCGTGTTTAGCGCCGATGAGGTACAATCTCTACTTAGTAGAATTGAAACCTTGGAGGAGGATGTTAAGTGCCTTAGAGAGGAGAATCGAGTTCTCCGCTCGAAGGCCCAAAATACGGAAGACAAAATTAGCTATGAGCTTGGATGGAAAACGGTGAAAAATAAGATGCGGGTCCCTTGTTGTTCATTATGTACACAAACGACTTGGACAGTGGGTTTAATAGTGGTGTTAATAAGTTTGCGGACGACACTAAAATAGGACGCCTAATTAGGTGAGGAGACGACGCAGAGATTCTGCAGGATGATCTTAGTAAATTGTTAACATTGTCGGTGAAATGGCAAATGAACTTCAATATCTCTAAGTGTAGCGTGTTAAACGTTGGGCTACACAACCCAGAAAATAGATACATTTTAGATAACACGTTTTTAGACAAATCTGAGTGCGAGAGGGACTTGGGTGTGCTGGTGAGTCCGGACCTTTAAAACCAGGAAGCAGTGCATTAGCGCCAGAAATGAAGCTAACAGAGTATTAGGTTTCATTGCTAGGACGGTAATGGTTATAAACTGGACATAGTTAGTTCTAAGAAGGAAATAGGCAAGAATTGGTTTACTAATAGGGTGGTCGATGAATGGAATATATTTAGTAACCATGTAGTAAGCGCTGAAACTATCAGTTGTTTTAAAAAACGATTAGACAACCTTATGGATGGGGAAGACAGGTGGTGTGGATACGGAGCTGCCTAGTGAAGGTCTTATGGTCTCTTGCAGTCTCCTTTATTCTTATCTTCTTTATTAACAGTAGAAAGGGGTATTGACAGATTTTCAGATATTTTGCGTTAACTATTACCACCTTCATGTTGACCCACAATACGACCTGGCTGAAATTCAGATAGGTCTACTGCTCCTTTGGTTCGTGGCATGCTTGATTATTGTATATAATCTGAAACATAAATCTAGGTAAATATAACATATTAGGTAATTTTGAATAACATTAAGCATTAAATAAAAGCATAAATGCATTTTTTCTTGGTGTCTATTCAATTCTGTCGTGTCTATGTATATATAATATATATATATATATATATATATATATATATATATGTGTGTGAGTGGAAGGGTGGTGAGATAAACACCGAGTAATGTTGGAGTGTAAATTTACTGACGTTTCGTCCTTAACAGGACTTCTTCAGAGTATGAGTACATAAGCATAAAATCAACATATATATACACGCGTTCATGTCCGCGTTCCTGCTAACCCACGCCACTCGAGTCCGCTTGTTTCCTCATCTCCCGGCGGATGAGTCGTCCGGACATTTGAGACAGTTTGATGAATCCGTCCCTGTGATTAAGGCAAGGCTGAGATGCTATATATATTTCTAAAGTCTTCACAGATCTCAGGTACCCGGAAGGATTGTTACACAGCTTGAGAAAAATAGCACTCAGAACATTGGATAAAAAGGATGAGGTTAAGGAAGATAAGGAAGGTGACTTCATTGTGGTTCCCAGTTCCAAACACACGGAAGAATTAGGACACCTACTACGCAACACAGGATTGAAGATTGCCAGCTCATCCAGCATAAAAATTGGCGAAATAGTGAGAGGTAAGGAGAGAAAAGACAACATCACTAATAGCGTGGTATACAAAATACCATGTAGCAGCTGTGAACTGAGCTACTTTGGAGAAACTGGGAGAGGTCTACGCAAGCGAACATACGAACACAAGAACGACCTAAAAGCCCACCGCACTTCCAACGCATTGGTGGTTCATGTGGACCAACTTGGACACCTTCCCAACTGGAGCGGGGTAGAGATTTTACAACAGGGGTTAGAAAAGTAAAAGAGGAAACTAGTTGAGGCAGCATATATAGCATCTCAGCCTTGCCTTAATCACAGGGACGGATTCATCAAACTGTCTCAAATGTCCGGACGACTCATCCGCCGGGAGATGAGGAAACAAGCGGACTCGAGTGGCGTAGGTTAGCAGGAACGCGGACATGAACGCGTGTATATATATGTTGATTTTATGCTTATGTACTCATACTCTGAAGAAGT
This sequence comes from Oratosquilla oratoria, assembly GCF_046742065.1. Classification (NCBI taxonomy): domain Eukaryota; kingdom Metazoa; phylum Arthropoda; class Malacostraca; order Stomatopoda; family Squillidae; genus Oratosquilla; species Oratosquilla oratoria. The sequence goes on along the minus strand of NC_134817.1, from coordinate 31,294,337 downwards.
CCTGTTAAGGACGAAACGTCAGTAAATTTACACTCCAACATTACTCGGTGTTTATCTCACCACCCTTCCACTCATTCTGTCGTCCTTCTGTCCAACATATATATATATGTATGTATACACACACACACACACACATTATGTATATATATGTATATGTATATATGTATATATATATGTATATATATGTATATATATATATATATATATATATATATATATATATATATATATATATATATAATATACATGCATCTCGTCCACTGCCCTGGGTCAGAAACAGTGTCGCAAGACACAGCACATCCACAGCAAGGCCGCTTCATTAAATCGGCGACACCGCCCTCTCCGTCCCCTCATGCAGAAAAGGAGAAGACGGCGAGAAATCCCTTCGGGCTGCGTCAAATTTTTCTCACACATACTACCTCACCCTCACCCCACACCCATTCCACCTCATGCGTCACGACATCATCCATATACAACCATTCTCCATTCACCTCTGTCTTCTGTCCTCTCCCGTCCTTTCTCAGCGGACATTTCTCTCTTCCCCAAAGCCCCCTTCACTCCATCCATCCATCTCATCCTAGGGCGTCCCCTCATGTTCACTTCCTCCACAACTGCCTTCCATATCTCTTTTACTAGTCTTTCTTCACTCATTCTTTCCATGTGTCCAAACCATCCTAATACTCTTTCATCAACCCTATCTCCCAACTCCCTTTCCACCCCTGTTCTCCTCCTCACCTCCTCATTTCTCACCCTATCTAGCCTAGTAACCCCCATCATATTTCTCAGACACCTCATCTCAAACACATTCAAACTCCTTCACTCTTCTTCTCTTATGTTCCATGTTTCTGCCCCATACAGTGCTGTTGGCACAATCACTCCTTCATACAGTCTCCTCTTAGCATCTATTTCCAAATGTCTATTCCTCATTACTTTTTTTTATCCGCCAAGGCATTTACTCGCTTTTCTCAATCTACATTCTACCTCCACCTCCACTCCACCTTTTCCTGCCATATTTGCACCCAAGTATCTAAAACTATCCACTTCCTTCAGTACTGTATACACACGCACACACACATATTTATATATGTATATATATACATATATGAATATATATGGATATACATATATGTATATTTATACACACACACACATATAAATATATATATATATGTGTGTGTGTGTATATATATATACATATGGAAATAAACTCTCCTACTGGGATTCGAACCCTCACCTGAGCGGCTTGCTTTTTATAAGAAGAAGACCGTACCATCGTGCCACCATGACTCTACAAAACGGAACAACTTAGTTCACGGACTGATCGCTCCGCCCAGGGCACCTGGGTGAAACACGGTATGTACTGTGTTTCATGAAATACTTTATGCAGGCTAGCCTTCCGACAATGTATTTTTGTGTCATTATGACATTTGAAAATAAACTCTCCTACTGGGATTCGAACCCTTGCCTGAGCGGCTTGCTTTTTATAAGACGAAGACCGTACCCTCGTGCCACTATGACCCTACAAAACGGAACGACTTAGTTCACGGACTAATCATAATTACATTTCTTCTTATTGTTACAGAATATATACTAAGAAAAATATTCAGAGCTTATATACCTCACTTTCATTATCCCGTTCCTCCCCTATCTCCGTCTTTCCTTCGCTCCGCTTCACCTCGAGCAATGTCGCTAGTCAACTTTGAAAATTTATTAAATCTGTATTTTCCCAGTCAGGAAAGTGGCCAAAATTGTCTCTGTGAACCAATAGAGAATTTGATGTCCGGTAGGCTTTTACGTCATTCTTGTGTTCATATAGCCGTTTTTTTATATATTTATATATTTATTATTCCTCTGCTAGTTTCCCCAAAATAACTGACGGGACAGCTTTTACAAGGATTTTTTTTCTATAAATTTGGCTGTCCTCAGCACCCATATGATACTCTTTTTTTTTTTTAATGTCATTTATTCTGGTCCCTGTGCCATATGCCTTGGTGAACAACTGTCCGATTTCATCCGCGTGTTTAGAGATGGGGACGGACAAAAAATCCCCGCTATGTATATACAAACACACATATATACATATATGTATATATATATATATATATATATATATATATATATATATATATATATGACTGAAGGTGGAGGAAGCAGACGAGGAGTAATGGGAGAATTTTAATGCTTTAACGTTTGGACCCGCAGGGTCTTGATCACAAAGCTAACAACTCTAACATAACAGTGGATTATGTATATAGACGGGTCATCTCATGGGACGCCTCGGAGAGCTTGTTATTTTATTTGTGTATTCTTTTATTATTAATAAGGTTGTGGCTTTTGTTAGACATATAAAGACTTCTCTATGGTTAATGTTGTTATTAGTGTTAATGTATGCTCCTTCAATTGTCTTCCTCAGTTTCTTGGACGATCCTTTATTTAGTATGGTTGTGTTGTTCCAGTCTGGAAGGTGGCCATGCTTATCCACATGCATTACTATAGCGTTAGATGATCTGTAGGCTTTTACGTCATTTTTATGTTAATTTCTCCGTTTATTAAATCCACGACCAAATTCTCCAAATTATGAAGAGGGACAGCTTTTACATGGGATTTTAGAAACAATGCTGTTTTCATTAGTGGGATTATTGTAGCTACGTGTGACCAAATGTCCTACTTTGTTACCTGATGTCCTGGCTATTTTAATGCCCGCTTTTAGGAGAAAAGTGTCTAGGTGTGAATTGATATTAGAGTTTGGTACTGTAATGTATCGGGTTTCATCATTACACTTATTATAATTTTTATCTTTATTTTTACTTTTGTTAATTATTTCTTTGGCTTTCTTTTTTAATCTACATAAGAGACCTTTTCGATATTTGAATTTGATGAAAGTCTCTGTGATATGTTGTAATTCACGATCTAGAAATTCTTTACTGCATATATGAAATGCCCCTTAGGAAGAAACCTATTATAATACCTGTTTTAGTTCTGTCATTATGTCCTGAATAGAAGTGTATATAGTCTTCTTTATTGGTGGGCTTCCGGTATACTGAAAATTTCACATTTTCATCTATTCTATGAATAATTATGTCTAAAAAAGGTAATTTTTCGTTTTCATTTTCTGCAGTAAATTGTATGTTTTCATTTACACTGTTTAATCTCATGAGTTTGTTGTTAATATCTGTATCATTAGGCACAATTACAAGTACGTCACCAACATATCTAAACCATTTGCTATTCCTACCCATTATTGTCATGTATTTTTCTGTTTCGAGTATTTCCACATATAAATTTGCTAACACTGCAGAAAGGGGACTACCTTTGGCGCAGCCAGAATGCTGTCTAGATTCAATATTATTAAAAGGGAAAGCGCCAAATCCTACACAAAGAGAAATTAATTCGAGGTAATCTTTTTTGGGGACGGGTAAATCTTCACTTTTCAAATTATCTACTACTCGTTCAACAGCTTTTAGAGCACCATTTGTTGATGCTCGAGTATATAAAGAGGTAACATCGTACCTGGCTAATTTCTTGTTACTGAAATCTAAATATTTTAACCTGTTAATTAGATCCGAAGAATTTCGTAGATGTGTATCACTAATAGTTCCTAATGTATTGGATAGAGGTTTAGCTAAACATATGGCTAACTTACCTATCTTCTCCTCTGGGCGATATTTAAGTCTAACAGAAAAATACTTCATATCTTGTGGACCGTAAACCCTGATAGCTTGACTTCTCTTCCCTCTATTCTTCTTTCCTTGTCTTCCATCTGCCTCCCCAAGCTCTTCCTTCGTGATGCTTGGACTAGATGATGAGGCAGGGAGAGGCGAACTTTCATCTCGCATCTGCCAATCAGCTGACGTGGCAGCATATTTAAACTAGACATTTATTCGCTTTTGGATCTATTGTGGAAGCAGTAACGACCGTGGCTGCGATCCGTGCACCTGATAATTCAGCAATGGAATGACACTTTGATTCGCTTTGCTGTTGTAGTTAGAAAGTAATAAATCACTTCTAGTAGTGATGTTGTTCAAGTAATCCATTGCAGCCGTCGTGCCGAGAGGAACTTTTCATCTACTAAAAAAAAAAAAAAATGGAACACTTTCAAAAGTGACACTTTTTCAAAATGTAACATGTCGGAGGGCAGGGCCTGTGTAAGTAAAGATAAAGTCCTTAAAGACTTGATGGGCTCTCCAAGACCCAAAAAAGTCTTCGGGGTCTCCAGGGCCATCGTGGGTCTTCTGAAGACTTGTATAGACTACAGAAGGTCCATGAGCTCTCTTAAGAACTTATGGAACTCCCCTTATGATCTCTTCGTGTGCCTCAGTACTTGGAATACTCCCTCGAGTCGCTTTAAGCTTCTCTAGATTCTTCAGAACGTCAAAAGGTAGTTGACGTTTGTCTGGATATAGTCGAACTGTGTTGTTTATCACCATCAGCCTGAATTCGGGTTTCTTTATGTATTATTTTATTTATCTATTTACTTATTTATTTGTTTGTTTATCTATCTATTCATCATCATGTCTGTCTATCATCGGCATCCTCCTCGGGCCCGGAACCCCAGGTCGGAGAGTGAGTGCACTATTTGCGAAGCCAAACCCCGGGCAGAGCCGAGGAGGAAGTCCAAAGTCCAAGACCTGTCAGTAGAAAAAAATAATAAAAGACAGTCGGTTCTCTCTCCACCGGATCGGAAAGTCTACGGCTTGTTAGAAAAAAAAAATCGAAGTGATTCACGATAGTTGCCACGCCCTCCACCGAAAAAAGTCGGCTCGCCCTCCACCGGAGGGAGAAAAAAAAAAAAAAAAAAAGCCGACCACTTCATCGCTCCCTCCGTCGGTTGCCAAGGCCCTCAAGGACCAGACCTCAGGACGTTGTTCTTCGCTCAAGGCGGGCAGGACTTCATCTCTGACTGCCTAGCCACGCTACGGCGCGTTTCCCGCAGTCACAAAGTCCTCACTGACGGTTTCGTTCCGTCCTCTACGAGCCAAGAGGCGCCGGTGTGTATCGTTACTCACCAAAAGGCGCATCGCTCGCTTCACATGAGCGAAATCGTCCTGTGATCCTTCCTCTGGTCCTTTCCTTTTGTCACTGCTGCTCCGTCTCGTACCGCAAGCAGAGTAGCGTCCGTCTTGTGGCCGAAAAATCCCCCAAAGGTTCTGGCGGTTCCTCGCTTAGGGAGTCAGCTCACGACGGGTAACAGGACGTCTCCGATGAGGGCTATTTGGGCACACGCTAGCATCTTCGTATGGTATGTATGTATGTATGTATATGTAGTATGTATGCATGTATGTGCTGTACGTATATACGTATGTATATACATATATATATATATATATATATGTATATATACATGCATATACATATATACATTGTATACATATATACATTGTATATATATATATACATATATGTAGATATACATATACATATGTATGTGTATATATTATATATATATATACATATATATGTAAATATACATATACATATGTGTGTATATATTATATATATATATATACACATACATATATATATATACATATATAAATATATGTACATGTATATATATATATATATATATAGAGAGAGAGAGAGAGAGAGAGATATGTTGAGACATTCTGACAGGTTGACGTAAATGGAGTAGTACGCACAGTAGTCTTAGTCTGAGTTTATTCCTGATTAGTTCCACAGGTATTCTTTTTCAAAGGAATGGTGTACAAACGAGCTGTGGGTATTTATACATGAGGGGGACCTCACTACCTCTCCGTGTTGCAAGAGTTGGTGACAAGTGTGGACATTACATATTTATTGTAACAAATAATAAACAAATGCAATAATAATGATAGTGCTAGCAATAATGATAAGAGTATTGGTAAATTCAATAGAAAATATGATAATAATAATAATGATAATAATAATAATAATTATAATGTGACTAGAAGAAGCTACTCAGGCGAAACTAGTCAGGAATAAAAGTATTTCCCTCAGCCCGTGTTCCCTTTACCTCCTATCCACAATAATAATAATAATAATACATATATATATATATATATATATATATATATATATATATATATATATATATATATATATATATATATATACGGAAAGCTAGCTAGGTCGTCGTAACTTGAGGCGAAGGTCGAGGGGCTGGCGGTTCGAATCCTGCCACCGATGAAGTTGAACAAAGGGCATGGTGAATAGAGAGCTTTTAACCGGTAATGTGGAACCGAACAAGGGCAGAAGAACCTTGGGGCAAACCATAAAGGAAATTCTAAGAAAGAACGTGACTTATATCTTTCAGACGTTCGATCAGGTGTGGCAATCGTGTACCCAATATGTTCTCGCTCTCATTAGGAAGAGACTCTTCGTTCCGTCCATGAGAGTTAAAGGAAAAGAGGAAGAGGCTTCATCAAAAAGCATGAGTCTTGACTCTAATTACCTTCATTTGCACAAATAGTTGCAAAGGTTTAACAGCTTAAACGTTCATTGTGATGAACCATCGAATGAAGTCCACGTGAGCAAGAGCATCACCCAACCAGGAGGTTTAGAGGATGTATCACAGCTTGATTTTGAATCCGAGGCTGAAGATGGAACTCTTTTAGAAGTTGAAAGTGAAACTATACAGAATGATGCCTCCTTACATGGTAGCCCACCCAACAGACCACAGAGTCTGTCAAACCTTGAAGATATCAAGACGTGGTACAACGACGAAGCCATTGGATATCTAAAGGATCTGTTCGCGTCCTGCCAAGTCAGTGAGTCGCCCAACAATAGAAAGGAGAAGGAAAGATATCCATCTTGGATTGAAATGAGGCTAGATTTTGAGAGGCGTGCCTCATTTATACCGGTAGTCTTCAATAAAGAAAGTAAAAAGAAAGACAGGAAAAAATCGTTGGAAAATGTACCGTCACCCCAAGGTCTTCGTCATTCACACAAAGAGGTAATGGACAATGGAAAGGAAAAGGAAAGGTTTCCGTCCTGGATTCAAGTGAAAGTGGAGTTCGAGAGACGTCCTTCGTTCATCCCGGTAGTTTTCGAGAAGAAAACCGAAAAGGAAACAACACCGGTAAGGCGTCGATCCAGCAGCGCAAGAAGGGACTGCTCCGAGGCCCAGACAACCCAAGCTGCTCCTGACACAGGCAACAGGGCCGAAGTTCTAAACCTCTCGCAGCCTCAAGATTCACAGGAGATCTCCCTCGCACAGAGCAAATTTGGAATGATTAAGAAAAAATTCCATGCTAAAAGCCCAAAGACATCGGTATGTCTAAGTATGAGCAAGAAAGCCAAAAAAAAATTTTTGGAATTTGTCATGAGACATTTATGAAAAGGAAATCATTTCCTGTCTTCATCAGTGAACCGACGTCAAGGAATGGCTGCAATGGTATGATAATGGTAGCGTTTTTTCTTGCGGCTTTAACGAATTGATCATATGTGCGATGATAGAATTCATATTGTTCATCCTTTTTTCTTTAATTGCGGTTCGATTTGCATGGTAATGGCTAAGAACTTCATCATCATCATCATCATCATTGTCATCTTCATTGAATATATAGATCATGAAACTGTCCTACATTTTCAAGAATGGTTTGAATGGCATGGTAATATTATAACTACTTGACCTGATGAAGGGGTCGCCACGGAGATGAATAAAATCACCTGACGGCAGCCAGAGTAGGTGAAAAAGTGCCACCCGGAACGAAAGGGGATCAAGGAGGAGACGACATCTGCATTTCGTTGGCAGTGACCAGCGCTTCTATCCATGGAGTCATAGAGGTGGTAAGAAGTGGTTAAAGAAAAATAAAATTAATTAAATAGAAATAAATGAATTGTTAAAGAAGTAAATAGATAAATGAAAAGTGACAATAATTCTTTATGAGTGGAGATCAAGAAGAATGTTGGGCAACTCTGATCAGTAGGGGTGTCATTAGGTCCCTCAATTGCGGTAGACAGAGTATAAAAGGGAAAGTGCCACCCCGTACGGGGAGGGGGGTGGATCTAATATATATTTTCTAATTCATATGAATCGAATCTTATTTTTATACTTTTAGAGTGGAAAGGAAATAAATGAAAAAAAAATAATAATAATAAAAAAAAAAAAAGGCCCCCACTGTCTCTCCTGGGAGACAGAGAAAGAGACTTTGGTAGACTGGCATTCATTGAAGCAATTTACATGGCAGAATTGAAACCAACCATGAACATACGCACCATAGACTTTCAGGCTCTCCCAACCCAAAATCGCATGTGATCTCCCCTACTGATTCCTTGATGGCTATGGAGCAGCCAATCAGGGAGACCGCTTTCCACGACACCATCCGAGCAAACGGAAACAAAAGAGTATATAAACGTCACACACATACACTCACACACATACAAAGCATACCTTACAATGATAAAAATAAATACATTACAATAGAAATTAAATATCAATTAGAATAAAATAAAATTCAAATAAAAGTTACATATTTGTGAACATAAAACAAGCGAAGCAAAAGTAACCATAGGTGACACACAGTAAAAACAACAGGACAGAGATGTATTTAATTTCTATTGTAATGTATTTATTTTCATTATTGTAAGGTATGCTTTGTACAATTGACTGAGAGGGTGAACCTTTCCCAGGTTTACCATTTCGGCGATTTATAAGAAGTTCACATTCTTGTAACCGTTATACCCCCTGAAGACGGTTCCTGGACGGGAATCGAAACGTCGGGCAAATAAACCCTTCAATTGAATCTGGTGTTTACAGTTTTCCAATATGGATCCCAGATTCCAAATCTTCTCTTACATATACATATATATATATATATATATATATATATATATATATATATATATATATATATATGGAAGTGAGGTGGCAAAATGAAACGTGATTCACAGCATGGTTTCTCCAATGGTAAGTCATGTGTGACTAATCTTCTATCCTTTTACACTAAAGTATATAAGGCGTCAGATAATGATAATTACGATAATATTTACCTTGACTTTAGCAAAGCGTTCGATAAGGTGTCACACTAGAGGCTATTAAATAAAATCAAAGTCCATGGCATAGGAGGAAAAATGTTAGAATGGATTAGAGCTTGGATTAGTAACAGAAAACAGCGGGTCACCATAAATGGAGTAAAATCTAGGTGGGACAATGTTACTAATGGGGTCCCCCAGGGCTCGGTTTTGGGTCCTTTGTTGTTCATTATGTACATAAACGACTTAGACGACGGGATAAAAAGTGATGTTAGTAAGTTTGCGGACGACACTAAAATAGGACGCCTAATTAGGTCAGGAGACGACAGAGAGATTCTACAGGATGATCTTAACAAATTGTTCACATAGTCGGTGAAATGGCAAATGAACTTCAATATCTCTAAATGTAGAGTGTTAAACGTAGGGCTACACAACCCCGAAAATAGATACAGCTTAGATAACACGCTTTTAGAGAAAACTGAGTGCGAGAGAGACTTGGGAGTTCTAGTGAGTCCGGGCCTTAAAACCAGGAAACAGTGCATTAGCGCCAGGAATAAAGCTAACGGAACATTAGGTTTCATTGCTAGGACGGTAACGAATAGAAGTGCAGAGGTAATTATTAAACTCTATATAGCGATAGTTAGACCCATCCTTGACTATGCGATACATTTTTGGTCTCCGTCCTACAGAATGGACATAAATTCACTAGAATCAGTACAGAGAAGAATGACCAAAATGATACATGGACTCAGAAATTTGCCTTACAAAGAGAGGCTTAGGCACCTTAACGTACACTGTGGAAAGACGCAGAATGCGGGGTGATCTAATAGAAGTGTTCAAGTGGATCAAAGGCTTTAACAAGGGTGATTCAAACAAGGTCATCATAATAAAACAACAGGGCAGGGCTCCCAGTAATGTTATAAACTGGACAAATCTAGATTTAAAAAGGAACTGGGCAAGAATTGGTTTACTATGTAGTAAGCGCTGAAACTATCAATTGTTTCTAAGAAACGATTAGACAACTTTATGAATGGGGATGACAGGTGGTGATGGATACGGAGCTGCCTAGTGAAGGCCTTATGGTCTCTTGCAGTCTTCTTCATTCTTATGTTCTTATGAGTATGGACCTTTATTCAGAACCAGACGTTTTGACCTCTTGGGCCTAGAGGTCGAAAGGTCTGATTCTGAATAAAACTCTAGCCTTAACGTTTCATTTTGCCACCTCACCTCCATATTTGTCTGTCTTTACACACACACACACACACACACACACACACACACACACACACACATATATATATATATATATATATATATATATATATATATATATATATATACAACACTGAATGGATCCCAGTGTTTAGATATACTGTACATTTAACAACCACAATGCACTTTAATTCTAAGCCATCAACATCGGGAGATCCAATGGAGGCCACAAGCAGAAATTGAAATACGGTACTGCCGAGGACTCGAACTCAGCACTTGTCATCTGTTAGCTGAGTTCGAGTCCTTGGCAGTACCTCATTTCAATTTCTGGTTGTGGCCTCCATTGGGTCTCCCGATGTTGATGGCTTAGAATTAAAGTGCATTGTGGTTGTTAAAATATATATATGCTATTGAAATATTTTTTTTCAAAGTGGGACAGTTTCTTCATGAATATATTTAATGATGATAAAAATATTACTAATGATGATGATGATGATGATGGCCGTAGCCTTTATCATTACCACGTCATTCGAAGTAAAGTAAAAAAGTGAATAAATAATATGAATTAGATTGTCTAAATCACTTGCAGATTTCGAAACGAGAACTATGCCATCACCATACCATTGGTCCAGTGATGAAGACAGAAAGTGCTATGCTTTCTTACAAATGTCTCATCACAAAGGACAAAAACTCCTTTTTCGTGGCCCTGCTCATATTAGAGCATAACGATGCCTTTGTAGTTTTAACATGGAACTTTTTCTTGCTTATTGGAAATTTGCTTCGTGAAATGTGAATCACCTCTGATTCTTGAGACTGGTCGAGGCTGATGACTCTGGCCCTGTTGCCTGTGTCAGGAGCAATTTGTGTTTTCTGGGCCTTAGAGCTATGCCTTGCTGCATTTCGTCGACGCCTTACCGGTGGTGTGATTTTTTCAAATTTCTTCTCGAAAAGTACCGGTATAAAAGAAGGACGTCTCTCAAAGGCCATTGTGATCTGAATCCAAGAAGGAAATCTCTCTTTTTCCTTTATACTTTCTGATTGAAGAAGAATTCTGCGTGACGAGCGATCCAGTGAGGTCCATCTGGTGATCTTCGTCTTACCTTCTTTCTTAAGGACAACTGGTACAAACGAGGCCCGCCTCTCAAAATCAATCTTTATCGTAATCCACGAAGGGAATCTTGTTTTTTCCGTTTGATTAGCCATTACTTTTTTGTTTGATTGAAGATCTTGGGATCGCTGCCCAGCATCCTCTGATGTCTTCGTTTTTCCTTCTTTCTTGAAGAGTACCGGCACGAACGACGCACGTCTCTCAAAGTCCATTTTCATTGGAAACCACGAAGCAGATCTTTCTTTCTCCTTTACATTATCCATTACCCCTTTATCCGATGGACGAAGACTTTGGAGCGACGACTTTGAAGCTTCCAGTATTGGCTTTCCGTCTTTCTTTTGACTTTCTTTACTGAAGACTACCGGTATGAATGAGGCACGTCTTTCAAAATCAAGTTCCATTTTAATCCAGGAAGGGTACCTTTCTTTCTGCTTTCTACATTCAAGTGTCTCACAAACCTCAAACAAAACTTTAAGGCTTTCAATGGCTTCATCTTCGTACCAAATCGTGTTGTCTTTAGGGTTCATCAGACTCTGTCGTCTGCTGGGTGGTTTACTACTTAAAGAGGCTTCATTTTGCTTGATTTTACTTTTAAGCTCGAAATGATGTCTTTCTTCAGTCGAAGATTCAAGATCAACCTTCAGTGTAGCCTCTAATTCTTCTGGATGGATAATACTCATGTTCAGATGAACTTGATCCGTTGGTTCATCAGAATGAACATTGAAGGTGTTCAGTGGTTGAAACTTTGCCTGTTCATACAAAGGAAGGTAGTTGAAGTCAAGACTATTGCTATTCAGTGAAGTCATGTGCTCCTTTCCCTTACCTTTTACCGGCGGACAGCAGAATATTCCTCTAAAGAAAGCTAGAACGGATTGCGTGCCCATTTGCCATACATAAAAGGCTGTCTTCATTAGCCATTCCATTACACCGTCCCACAAGTCTTCTCTGCCATTGTCTGGCTCTACAGTACCGCTTAGGTTCTCTCTAATCATTCCTCGGAATTTACAGTTATATTTCAAAGCCTCGTTTGACTCTGGAGTTTCAGTCTGCATGGTCATTCCAGGACCTTTAAGGGACTGCCCAATCTTTTGCGTGCTGATGATTTCTGCGGACTTTCGATCGACAGGAGAGGAAACGTGCGTG
>NC_134817.1:31271922-31274422 GCF_046742065.1 Oratosquilla oratoria | reverse complement strand
GAATGGAATAAATCACTTGTGGCAATGATGTCGTTCAAATAATCCATTGCAGCCGTCGTGCCGAGAGGAACTTTTCTTCAAATAAAAAAGAATTTAACACTTTCAAAAGTGGTACTCTTGCAAAATGTCACATGTCGGAGGGCAGGGTCTATGTAAGTAAAGACAAAGTCCTTGAAGACTTGATGGGCTCCCCAAGACCCAAAAGAGTCTTCGGGGTCTCCGAGACCATCGTGTTTTCTTGTGGCTCTTCTGAAGACTTCGTTAGACTACAGAAGGTCTGTGAGTTCCCTTTAGACATTATGGAACTCTCCTTGTGATCTCTTCGTGTGCCTGAGGGCTTGGAATGCTCCTTGGATTCGCTTGAAGATTCTCTGGATTCTTCAGGACGTCAAAAGATAGTTGGTGTTGACGTTTGGCTGGATAGAGTCAAACTGTGTTGTTTATGACCATCAGCCTGAATTCGGGTTTCTTTATGTATGCATTTATCTATTTACTTATTTATCTATTTATCTATTCATCATGTCTATCTATTCACTTATCTATTTATTTACAAGACGTGGGCTTCGCCCTGACCGGGGGTCCTGCGCTGGGGTTCGTCATCCTCTTCCTCAGGCCCGGAACCCACGCAGCTCGGAGCGAAGCCAAGCCCCGGGCAGAGCCAAGGAGGACGAAGTCCAAGGGCTATTAGTTAAAAAAAAAAAAAAAAAAAAAAAAAAAAAAATGTCGGCTCGCCCTAACGAAACAAAGGCTAGCCTCCACCGGGAAAAAATCGGCTTGCCCTCCGCCGGACAAAAAAAAAAAAAAAAAAAAAAAGTCGGCTCGCCCTCCATCCGAAAAAAAGGGCCCTCAATGACCCGAACTCAGGACGTTTTTCGCTGAAGGCGGACAGGACTTTCTCACTGACTGCCAAGACACGTTCAAGCACGTTTCCCGCAGTCACAAAGTCCTCGACGACGGTTTCGTTCCGTCTCCTACGAGCAGAAAGGCGCCGGTGTGTATCGTTATTCACCAAAAGGCGCATCGCTCGATTCACATCAGCGAAATCGTCCTGAGTTACTTCCTCTGGTCCATCGAGTCCTTTCGTATTGCCACTGCTGCTCCGTCTCATCCCGTACGCGGAGTATCATCCGTTTGTGGCCGAAAAATCCCCCAAAGGTCCTGGCGGTTCCTCGCGAAGGGAGTCAGCTCACGACGGGCAACAGGAATTCTCCGATGAGGGTTATTTGGGCATACGCTAGCTTGTTCATACGAGCGTATGCACACACACACACACACACACACACACACATACACACACACACACACACACACACACACACACATATATATATGTATATATATATATATGTGTGTGTGTGTGTATGTACATAAATACACATATATATATGTATATGTATACATATATGTATATGTATATATATATGTATATATATATATGTATATGTATATGCATATGTATATATATATGTATATGTATATATATATGTATATATATATATATATATATATATGTATATATATGTATATGTATATATATATGTATATATATATATATATGTGTACATATATATATATGTATATTACACACAGGAACCCACAGTCGGAGAAAGAATAAACTTCGAATAAAGAAAAATCCTATATTTCGGCTATCAACTGTAGCCCTCTTCAGGAAAGTACATAAGATAGAGAACAGAGGGGACTTATAAACTACAGTAAGAAGAGATGTGGACAGTTGACCTCACTCAGGCGCGGGGCAAACTGGGGTGGCGGAGGAGGGAGGAGGTGAGGAGAGGGGAGGATGTAGTGTCCGCATCAACTTGGCTACTGCTGCGCGTGAGATAATGTCAGGTGTCCACTGCCCTTTAGAAATATTAATATTAGGGAATTCCTCAATTAATGCTGATTCGACTATTTTCCTCCTGAAACCGCAGTGGGACTTGAACACTAATCTGGCCTTACCCCAGTCGAAAGAATGATTCTTATTTTTGACATGAGGAAATACAGCCGAATTTTCTTGCCCATACCTAATTGACCTTTTATGTTCTGCCAATCTAGTGTTCAGGTCTCTCCCGGTTTGACCCAAGTAAACCAAATCACAATCTTTGCAGGGCAAACAATAAACACCAGGTGACTCAACTTCCTTCGGTTTTTGTTGAACGTTCACAATTTGCTTACGCACGGTGTTAGGATAGTGATAGGCAATAGTGAGACGTTCATGAGGAAACAATTTAGTAGAAGAACTGATGGTATTATTAAATGGAATTTTTAAAATGTCCTTAAAGGAGCGATGAAAACTTGAGGGGACGGAAGTTTCAAAATGGTTGGCCCTAGCCTTACTGAGGGCTTGATTCAGAAACCAAGGTGGATAAGCCAACTTCTCAAGTTGACATTTGATCACCTCAATCTCATGGTCCAGAAGTTGAGGACTGCAAATCCTGAAAGCCCTCAAGAAAAGGCCAGAGGCAACACTTTTCTTAACATTGTCAGGGTGATTGCTAAA
>NC_134817.1:31261922-31266922 GCF_046742065.1 Oratosquilla oratoria | reverse complement strand
TATGATCAACTATCACTTACCTTACTAATAATTGTGTTAAGAAATATGAAAAAGAAAAATTTATTTGATCAAAATGAGAATTGAACTCAAAATTGTCCTCATATTTCTCACGCATTCATGTGTCGACTAAAATGGCTGTTTAGCAAAGGAACATAAATGACATTTCTGCATATTCAGGTCCAAAGATTGTATATAGATATTCTTATATACATATACCTATAATATATATATATATATATATATATATATATATATATATATATATATATATATATGTGTGTGTGTGTGTGTGTATATTATGGGAAAGGTGGAGGGGGAAACACGGGTCTTTATCTGAATATCGAGTTTATTCCTGACCAACGCTATTGTAAGCGAAACCGGTCAGGAATAAACTCGATATTCAGATAAAGACCCGTGTTTCCCCCTCCACCTTTCCCATAATTTGTCCCAATGTCTCTACATATATATATATATATATATATATATATATATGTGTGTGTGTGTGTGTGTGTAATATGCGCATACATTTATATATATATATATATATATATATATGTATATATATATGTATGTATGTGACCAAGCTGAGCTCGTACATAAGTCTAAATGTGTACTCGTTCTTGGTGTTGTTTGGTTCGTCCGATCGGGTGATCTCTCCCTATGTTCGTGTTGGCTTTGTCCGGCAACAGAGTTCCTCCTCATGCTCAGAAGCGCTAACAGGTCGGACGTCTGAAACTAGGGTTCATATGTTTGATTGATAGTGCTTCTAAGATGGGGAGGCGACGGGTATCTTGGCATGTCGTTATGATGTTCGTATTTTTCACCATTATTTCTCTTGTGAGGGTTGTTTGATGTTCCTGTCTTAAATGGTTTTTGGGGGCTCCAGATGTGAGATGGTAAGTTATGCGTCTGCTTAGCTTAGTCGTAGTCATGCCGATATAGGTAGAAGGTAGGACTTCATAGTTCCGTTATGTGCAAGTAAATATATATATACGACATGTGACTGTTGGAGTGTTCCTTTTTTAACGTTTGGGCTATTTTTTTTTTGTAATAAATTATGATATATGATGTTTTTTCTGGGTTTTCTGGTTTACGTTTCTCTTTACAATTTGTTTCAGTATTCTCTCTTCTTCTTTGTATGCTGAAGAGAAGTATGCCCTATAGTATATTTCAATTTCATCCTTTTTCTCAGTTTTTTCTTTCTTTGCTTTGTGCCAATGGTCGATTATTTTTGGTGACTTCATCTATATTTTGTTTGGTAAACTCGATGTTTAATATATATATATATATATATATATATATATATATATTATATATATATATATATATGTATATATATATGTATATATATATGATATTGTGTATACATTAACGCACACATATATGTAAAATATATATATTATATATAATATATATATATGTATGTATGTATCTATATATAATATATATTATATATATATATATAATATATATATATGTATATATATATGTATATATATATATATATATATGTATATGTATGTATGCCTATATACATATACTATATATACCCTGTACAGTCTTTTATATACCATTATTAATGTTCTGGATGTTATACCTTCGATATTTGATGTGAAAATTTTGTTTAAAATGCCTGTTTCTGTATATTATCCTCATGGTTTTAGAAAGAAATAGGCAAGAACTGGTTTACCAAGAGAGTGCTTCACGAATGGAATAGACTTAGTAGCCGTGTAGTGAGGTTAGATAACTTTATATGTGGGGATGACAGGTGGTAAGGGACACTGGGCTACCTCGTGTAAGCATTATAGGCCCTTGCAGTCTCCTTCATTCTTATGTTCGTAGTAATAATTGATCATATGAAATATTGGAAATAGAATTATTTGTATAGAGACAACAGCCCGTGCGGACTGACTATTGTACAAGAAACCACACCCCCTCCCCACTTGACCCCTCCAAGTGGCTTTAAGAACAGGAGATATAAAGTTTGTCCTATGACGCATACAAAGATAAAGAAATAGTGACAAAAAAGACCCATAATATCAACAGTGATAACTGACCGTATGTAGCCAAATTTCCCGCCAATGTGGAAAGGCTTGGGATCGTGAATGGCGGGAATTTGGTCCAGGTCTCTCCCTTTCTCCCACTCCCTCCTGCGGGATCCCCGCAATGACCCCGAATATTCCCTTGGGAGTGGCACTCCCGAGGTCCCTAGACCTTGGTTGGGTTAGTACATGAGTACGCAGAGTGACTCCTCTGAGGATCAAAAGTCCGTCGACATTCGCGAAAGAAGCAAGGTTGAATAGTTCCTTGCTGGTCCTGGACAAGTCATGGAGACTGATTCCAGAGACATGACTCCTGAAGTCAATACTCCAACAGCGAATGAGGCCTTGGAACGGCATTGGAAAGCACAAGGACATAACGAGAACACTAAAAGGGCAGAGGCGAACACTGGCAAAGGTTCTTTCGGGCAAGGTATAAAAGAACGCCTACTAAAGAACGTTATTTGCGTCAGGTAGACGCTCGGTAAGGTATGGCAGCAGTCCACGGAATTCGTTCGCAAAATTTTTGGAAAGAGATTCTGTTGTCCACTTGTGATGGACAGAAGAGAAGAGCTCAAGGGTTCATCGGGAAGCATAGGTCTCGACCTTGATGACCCTTCGGACAGAGAGATGAAGTTTAAAAAATTGAGCAACGTTGGATCTGACGTTAAGCCTGAATCCGAGACTACAGAGGAAAGATATCATCTAGATCTTGAAACTAAGACTAAACAAGATGATTCCTCTTTGTTTATTAACCCACCCAGCAGACCAGAGTGTCTGAAAAACCTTGAAGAGTTCATGACTTGGTACAACGAAGAAGCCCTTGAATATCTTAAAGATTTGTTTTCGCCTTGCCTTGTCAACGAGTCACTCCATAATATAAAGGAAAAAGAAAGGTTTCCGTCCTGGATTGGAATCAAAATTGATTTTGAAAGACGCGCTTCCTTTATACCAGTCGTCTTGAAGAAAGAGAATACGATGAAGATGACCAGAAACGCATCATTGGATGCTGGACAGACGTCCAGAGATATTTCTGAACCAGACAAAGACGTAATTGTTAATAGAAAGGAAAAAGAAAGATTTCCTTCATGGATTCAGATGAAACTGGACTTTGAAAGACGGGCTTCTTTTGTACCAGTCATCTTCAAGAAGGAAAGTAAATTGAAGATCGAAAAAATATCACTGGATGCTGGACCAACATCCCAAGATCTTCGAACACCAGATATAACGCTAATGGCAATTCGAAAGGAAAAGGAACGATTTCCATCGTGGATTCACGTGAAAAAGGAATTTGAAAGACGTCCTTCATTTGTGCCAGTTGTCTTTAAGAAAGACGGTAAAATGAAGAGCACCAGGAAGACCTTAGTGGATGCCGGATCGTCATCCGGCGGGCTTCCTCAAGCGGAGAAAATGGTAATGGCTAACAGAAAGGAAAAGGATAGAGTTCCTACGTGGATTAATTTGAAAATAGACTTTGAAAGACGTGCTTCTTTTGTGCCTGTCTTCTTTAAGAAAGAAAATGTGACGAAGATCACTATGAAGACATCAGTGGTTGCTACGAGTGGCTCTTTACCCCATTGTCTCCTTCAATCCGTTAAATATCGAGAGAAAAAAGAAAGATTTCCTTCATGGATTGAAATCAAAATGGACTTCGACAGACGCCCTTCGTTCATCCCGGTAGTTTTCGGAAAGAAAACCGAAAAAGAAAAAACACCGGTAAGGCGTCTATGCAATGCAGCAAGGCAGTGCTCTAACGCGGCCCAGACGACCAAAGTTGATTCTGATACAGACAACAAGGCCGAAATCCTCAACATTACTCAGTCTCAGGATTCAGGGGAGATTTACTTTCCACAAAGTAAACCTCTAATAAATAAGAAAAAATACCTTGCAAAAAAGACAAAGATATCCTTACGTCCAATTGTAAACAAGAAAACGAAAAAGGATTTCTTGGAATTTCTCATGAGGCATTTATAAGAAAGAAAACTACTTTCTGTCTCCATCAGTGGACCACTGGTAATGGTAACGTTCTCCTTTCAAGATTTGAAGGGATTTGGAATTTGATGATGAAAAAAGTCTATTTTCAAGGAATGCCTGGAATGGTACGGTAATGGTAATGTGTTTAACATCGAAAATTCAACAGAGAATTAATTAATTTCCTAAGATATTTTTACGCGATTCGAATAGTATAATAATGGGTGCGTTTTCTTTGGCGATTAACGAAGTATATATTGATCATATTTTTATTATTCTTTGCGATGATCGAATTCAAATCATCATCATCATCATCATCATCATCATCATCATCATCATCAATATCATCAATCTCATCAATCAAGGAACTCCACTAGTAACATTTTCCCGTCCAGAAAATTTTCCGTTTAAAACGACTCTCTGTTTTCGATCATTCAACCAATTACTAGTCCAACTAAATAGGCTACCACTTATTCCGTGTGAAGCTAATTAAATTTGTAGTCTTTCGTGGGGGACGGTATCAAGAACTTTTGCAAAGTCTAGATATATTAAATCTATATTGTTTCTTTTTACGTAATTCGAAATAACTGTGTTGAATTCGAGTAAGTTAGTCACGCAAGAACGTTTCCGTCTGAAACCATGCTGGCTATCATTTATCAAACAATTACTTTCTAAATGATGTTCGATAACATCTCTGATGAAAGTTTCCATCATTTTTCCTACGACTGAAGTCAAAATTATAGGCCTGTAGTTATTTGGATTCATTTCGTATATATATATATATATATATATATATATATATATATATATATATATATATGTTGATGATCTTCCCGTCCGTTAGGATATTATGGAGAGACGGGAAGATCAGTGGAGCTACGGACATATGAGCACAAAAATGACGTCAGAGCTCACAGAACCTCCAACTCGCTAGTAGTTCATTTAGACCAATGTGGTCATCTTCCAGATTGGAAAAAGATAGAGGTGCTC
>NC_134817.1:31244422-31251922 GCF_046742065.1 Oratosquilla oratoria | reverse complement strand
CTCGTCTAGCGTTTCGGGAGACCTGTTGGATGTGCTTGGTCCACCGTCCGTCTCTCTGGAAAATGACTCCCAGGTATCGAGCTGAGGCCGTGGGCTTCACAGGTGAGCCACAGACTGTGATGTGGTTCCAGTTGGGATACTCTCCCCTATTGTAGCCAACTTGATGTACAGGCATGTACACCGTTTTGGTCGAGGAGAGTGAGAATCCCAGGCTCGTGAGTTGTGCCACCACCAGCTCTATTTGGCTTTGGAATACCCGAAGTTCCGCTTTGTGTTGTGCAGAGTCCCGCTTGGGACGCCTGTGCCTGGACTTGCGCCATAGTGCTACATCGTCGGCATAGGCAGTGACGACCGTGTCGCTGCGCACGCCTTTTCCGACATCCGCCAGCAGTAGTGTGAAGAGTAGGGGGGCCACGACAGAGCCTTGGGGGACTCCCATGTCGACGGGGGCCTGTTGGCTGAGGGTTCCCTTCCATCTCACCGAGATGGAGCGATTGGAGAGGAACGATCGGGTGAAAGCGTAGATAGCTGGGGAGACTCCCAAGGATTTTAGTTTGTGAAGGAGCTTGGCGTGCCAGACCGTGTCGAATGCTTTGGCGATGTCCAGGAAGCAGGTGTGCAAGATCCTCCTCTGTCGCTGGGCCCTTCGGATATGTTCAGACAGCCTCACGATGTGGTCCGTGACGCTTCGTCTCTTCCTAAAGCCTGCCTGGAGTGTTGGAAGGGCTCTTCTTGATTCCACGAAGTGCGACAGTCGGTTGAATACCATCCTCTCGTAGATTTTCCCTACGTGGGAGGTGAGCGAAACAGGCCTGTGGTTGGCTATATTGTTCCGGGGTTTCCCACTCTTGGAGATGGGAATCACTATGGCGTGTTTCCATGCCTCCGGTACAGTTCCCTCCTTCCACCACTTGTTGAAGATGGAAAGGAGGGTCTCTTGTAGTAGAGGGGGAAGGTGGCGCAGGAGCGGGTAGGTGATTTTGTCAGCACCAGGAGACTTCTTCGTGGATCGAACTGCTCTTAGTGCCCAGCGGAGTTCACGGAGGGTGAGAGGAGTGTCCTCCCCCGTAGGGGGGAGAGGTCCATATTGGTCTCTTGCTCCTGACGGAAGTGACGTTGGGCCTCTGGGAGGTTGGAAGTAGAGCTCGCTTCGGACAAGTGGCGAAGGAAGCCCTCTGCTTTTTCCACGGGCGTGCGGAGGATAATTCCATCAGGGGTGGTGAGATCGGAGTCGTGGGGGTTGTACCGGCACTTCAGAATCTTCAGTTTCCTCCAGGCTGCAGAGAGGTCGGTGTCATCGTCCTTTTTGGTGTTCCAGTAGGCGAGCTTGGCCTGGGCAATGGTTTTCTTGCACTGGGCTTTTGTAGACTTCATGTCTGCAAAGGCGTCTGCGGAGCCCACCTTCAGGAACTTGTGGTAGGCTTGCCGCTTGCTGCGGACTGCTGCCTTGCAGCTGTCCGTCCACCAGGGGTGGCCACGTCTACCTGTACTCGTGCTGCTCAGCGGAATGGCATGCCGGGCTGCCGCGAGCACCGTGTGGGTGAACTGATCGTTGAGGTCCTCCACCGTCCAGTTGAGGTTGGCGCCGCAGTGCCTGTCGACCAGGTAGGCCTGGAACTTGGTCCAGTCCGCCTCTGCAAGGTTGAAGTGCTCCCTCTTCGGTGGTAGATGAAGTACGGGAGCAAGGTGTATGGTGACACGGATGGGACGGTGATCGGAGGACATCGGGTCATCAAGGCCAGCCAGTCTGTAGCGCCTGCAAGGTTTGAGGAGACAAAGGATAAGTCGATTGCAGACTTTCTGTGTTCCTCGATCTCAGGAATCCTGGTATGACCCCCGTCATTGAGGAGGACTACGTCAGCTGTATCTAGCTGAGCTGCGATGGTCTGGGAGGAGTGGTCGTAGTCATCCTCCCACAGGGCGTCGCGGCGATTAAAATCTCCCACCACGATCCAGTCGTCGGGAAGGTCCGCCAGCCATCCAAACATTCGGGTTGTTTCTGGGTTGTAGTAATTTAGCATGTTCACCATCCGGTCTCCATCCACAGTGATGGAGGTGACAGTCCCGTATCCTTCCTCGAGGGGAGGACCAGGTAAAGACCCGGAGCGAGCAGCCAGCCCCAGGGAGATATATGTGGCGACACGTACCTCACCTGAGTCGTCTGTACAGTAGAAGGGGGGGTAGTGGAAGCCCGGCAGGTGCGGAAGTTGCTTTGGCCGCTTCCGGAGGGATTGAAGTGCAATGACTTCGTAAGAGTTGGTCGCGAGGTGTTGTACCAGTAGGTCCCAGGCGGTGTTAATTGCCTGGCAGTTCCACTGCATGATTCTAATTCTGTCCATGGTTGGCTATGTCCAGAATTGTTTGGAGAATCACGAAGATCCCATCCAGGAGTTGGGCCATATGAGGGTTTGTACCCGCTAGGCTGCTTTGTAGTGCTTCTACGGTTTTTCTCAAGCCACCGATGGAGCAATGTATAGATGGCTCTGTAGAGGGAGAATGAGGGATGGGAGGTGCTTCCTCTACGGTGTCCATACGGTCGGCACGCTGTTTGTTTCCTCTGGAGGAGCGAGCTTCGCCGTGGGGGTGGATCCCGCGGGGGCGGTGGTGACGGATTTCTTGCTTCGATTCTTTCTTTTGCGGGTCTTCTTCGTTCCTTCGGTTTCGGCTTTGGCTTTGTCTTCGGCCTCTTCAGGAGTGGCTGTGGGAGTCGGGGTGGGCGGTGAAGTCCTTTCGGTGGGGGTCCCTTCATATCCTGGGGTGGGTAGGGCTGCCAGAGAGCTACCCACCGAGAAAGACGGGTATGGGTCAGGTACTTTCGACGGGGCCCTTGGGACCTTGGTTAGTGCAAAGTCCCTGTCCTTTGCCCTCTCTTCCTTTAGGTGTGTGCTCCATCGCTCCCTGGCGATGACCAGAGCCTCCGAAAAGGTGACGTACCGCTGGTTCTTGACTTCATGTGCTATCCTCCTGATGGCGATCTCCGGGCAGTTTGGGTACGCCGTAGAATGGTTGCCACAGCAGTTGATGCACAGAAGCTGCTTTTCTTGGCAGTCACTTGTAGGGTGGCCCTTTCTACACCGGGCGCACCTTGGGGTCTTACGTCTGCACTCCTTTTTTGAGTGGCCCAGGAGTTGACAGTTAGTACAGCGTCGGACCGGGGCGACATATGGGACCACCTGGTGGAGAGTGTAGCCAAGCTTGACTGAGGATGGGAGAGTGGTCATAAGGAAAGCCACACGAACGGATCTGGTCGCAGTCCCATCCCTGGATTTGAGGCGTTGGACAGCGTCAACGGGCAGGTCCTGGGCCTCCAAGTCCGCCCTGAGGAGTTTCTCGGCATCATCGTCCATTTGGACTCCTTTTACGACCCCCACTACGATGGTCTTGGGGATTCTGGTGGAGATTTGTATCGTCTGCTTCTGAGCCGACGAGAGAGTGGTGGTGCGAAGTAATTTGCCTTGCTGCTTTTCGGAGATGCAGCTGACAAGCCATTCGCCGCTGGGTATTTGGCGGATACCATCGACAGGCCCAACCGTGTCCTTGAGTAGTTGGGCCTGCCTCCAGGACCCCAGCTTGATGAAGCCGGTGGGGTTGCCAACAGGAGCTATGATAACCGGGAACTTGGATGGGCCCGGTGCCGGGAGGGGTTTCTTTAAGCGTGGGCGTCGGTTGGTGACGACCTGCCAATTACCACCGGAAGTGACGGCTGAGGCGTAGAACTTACGCGATGATTCGTCTTCCCTGTCCCCTTCCTTTGGAGCGGAGGGGGTAGCATCAGCTGGCGGGGGAGGCGGAGAGGGTTGTCCGGTGACGGGTCCGGCGGGCGGGGGGGAGTTCTCCTGAGGTGGGGCGGAGGCTCCTTGCAGCTCCTGCAGGGGGTCCCTCGCTTCTGGGTCCACTTGTTGGCAGTCCCCTAACTCAGGGAGGGCAGCCCTAGGACGCTTGGATCTGTGGAGATCGGGATGTGAGATGTCGTCCTCTTCATCTTCACTGCAAGAGAAGATGCTTCTAGTGTTGGTTTGGGAGTACATGCACAACTTTGTGTCAACGGTATAAGAGGAACAGAGAATGTGTGTCACTGTGTGACTGTGCGCGTGTGATGTATTATTGGGTACATAGACAAGAACTTATATACAGAGGAGGAAGCTACAATAGGGAACTCAGTAAGCCTCAGGTCACGTGCCCTGAGTGAGGTCGGACGTTTCGTTCTCTGGAGATGAATTTATTAACTGCCATACTAGTAACGACATCTGGTGACCATTGACCTTTAGAAGTGTTATAATTTGTGAACTGTTTTATTAATGAGGACTTAATCATTTTTCTTTTAAAACTACAATGTGATTTGTATACTGTAGGTGCATTCTTCCAATCAATTATATATATATATATATATATATATATATTTATATATATATATATATATATATATATATATATTTGTGTGTGTGTGTGTATATATATATATATATATATATATATATATATATATATATCAGACAAAATGTTGTAGCACATTTGTAAATAATAATCACGAAGAACACACAGTCGGAATAAAAGGAAAATTTAGAAGAAAGTGTTACTTCTATATTTCGGCTAATAGCAATAGTCCTCTTCAGGAAGGTACTTTCCTGAAGAGGGCTATAGCTATTAGCCGAATTATAGAAGTTAGACTTTCTTCTAAAGTTTCCTTTTATTCCAACTGTGGGTTCTTCGTGATTAATATATATATGTATACATATATATGTATATATTCATATATATGTATATATATATATATATATATATATATATATATGGGTCTAGGAGAGTTTGTCTAAAACAATTTATATGAAGTACAATTGTTCTACAAATATATACAATTTGTCGAAAATGCAGTTTGTGTAACCCTGACCTAATCTAACTTAGCCTGAACTAGCCTGACCTGACCTAACCTAACCTAACCTAACCTAAAGTTAATGTAAACGTATTGCTTAGAAAAAGAATTCAATTACACACAATCGCATTCGAATCAGTTCTGAATAGAAAAAGAAATATCTAATATAAATATCTAAATATAAATCTGCTTTATATGAATTAAATATCTTTTTAACCTTCATAAAATTAATGTAAGAATATTGCTCAGAAAAAGAATTCAATTACAAACAATCGCATTCGAATCAGTTCTGACAAACTGTATTTTAGATCAATTGTTTATAGACGAATTGTACTTTAGACAAAATGTTTTAGACAAATTGTTTTAGACAAACTCACCGGATACCATATACGAATATATATATATATATATATATATATATATATATATATATATATATATATATATATATATATGCATACAATTTTGGACCTGAATACGCAGAAATGTCATTTATGTTCCTTTGCTATAAAGACGTTTTTGTAGACACATGAATGCGTGAGAAAAATGAGGACAATAATTTTGAGTTCAATTCTCATTTTGGTCAAATAAATTATTTTTTCATATTTCTTTACAGAATTATTGGTAAGGTAAATGATAACTCATCATATAAATAACTGAACAGAGGACAAATTAGTCAAATCAATCAGTCGTTTAGTGTATAGGGCCAACAGACCTGGCGGACCGACTATGGCTGAGGATACCAACCCCCCCCCCCAGTCCCCACTCGACCCTTCCTAGTGGCTCTAGGAACAAGAGATACAAACTTTGTCCTATGACATATACAAAGATAAAGGAATAGTGACAAAAAGGCTCATAATATCAACAGTGTTAACTGGCTGTATGTAGCCAATTTTCACGCCAATGTGGGAAGGGTTGGGATCGTGAATGGCGGGAATTTGGCCAAGGTCTTTCCATGTCTCCCACACCCTTCTGCAGGATCCCCGCTAAAGCCCAGAGTGTTCCCTTGGGAGGAGGGGCACTCCCGAGACATTGGTCCTTCGGTGGGTTTACTGTAGACGAGCATGCACGTTTCTTCACTTCACGATCAAATGTCCGCCGACGTTAGCGGCACACCAAGGGTTAGGCAGTCACTCGCAGGTACTGGAATGGCCATGGAGACTGGAACTCTTGATTCCAGAGACAGCGGGGCTTCTGGAATGGACACCCCAGAGTCTAATGGGGCCTTGAAAAGTCAATGTGTAGTCCAAAGAATGGAAACAAAGGACGTATCCCTAACGGCAGAGGCAAACAATAGCAGCAGAGGAGCCTTCGGTAATGGTATAAAGGAGTGGCTATTGAAGACCGTCTTTTTGACCTACAACATGGTATGGCAAATGTGCAAGGACCACGTTCTTGCTTCCTTTAGGAAGATATTCTGCCGTGCGCCTGTAAAACGTAAAGGAAAGGAGCAAATGACTTCATCGAACAGAATGAGTTTTGACTCCGAATACCTTCCCTTGTAGAAACAGGCCAAGTTTCCATCGTTTAACAGGTTAGATTGTCATTCTGATGGACCGATTAATCAAGTTCATGGTCACAAGAGCAGCACCCCACGAAAACATTTACAGGCTGTATCTGAGGTTGAATCCTGGACTGAAGAAGGAAAAGATTTACAATTTGAAGGTAAAATAAAACAAAATGATGCCTCTTTACCTAGAAGCCCACCCAACAGACCAGCGAGTCTGATAAAGTTTGAAGACATCACGACTTCGTACAGTGAAGAAGCCATCGATTATATTGAAGATTCGTTTGCGGTCTGCCAACTCAGTGAGACAATGGACTTTAGATGGGAGAAAGAAAGGTATCCATCGTGGATTGCAGTGAAACTAGATTTTGAAAGACGTGCCTCATTTATACTGGTCGTCTTCAATAAAGAAAATAAAATGAAAGACAGACTGACATCAATAGAAGTTTTACACTCACTCCATGGTCATCGTCAACCAGATACAGAGGTAAAGGACAACAGAAAGGGAAAGGAAAGATTCCCATCATGGTTTCCAATAAAAATGGACTTTGACAGGCGTGCATCTTTTGTTCCAGTAGTCTTCAAGAAAGAAGATAGAACGAAGACAGCAGCACTGTATGATGGGCAGTCATCCAAAGGTCTTCTTCAACCAAATAAAATGGTAATGGCTAAAAGAATGGAAAAAGAAAGAATTCCTTCATGGATTGAAATGAAGGCAGATTTTGAAAGGCGGGCTTCCTTCGTACCAGTCGTCTTCAAGAAAGAGACTAGGACAAAGGTCACCAGTGCAACATTCCAGGATACTTGCTCGTCGCCCCGAATTCTTCTTCAGTCAGAGACTCGAAATGAAAAAGAGAGATTTCATTCGTGGATTCGGATCGTAATGGACTTTGAGAGACGTCCCTCCTTTGTACCGGTAGTTTTCGAGAAGAAAACTGAAAAAATCGTAGCACCGGTAAGGCGTCGACGCAGTCCAGCAAGACACTGCTCCATGGTCGAGACAACCCAAGTTGCTCCTGACGCAGGGAACAGGGTCAAAGTCCTCAACCTCACTCAGTCTCAGGACTCTGAGGTGTTTTGCTTTTCACAAAGCAAAGTTGCAATAAGGAAGAAAAAGTTCACT
>NC_134817.1:31229422-31239422 GCF_046742065.1 Oratosquilla oratoria | reverse complement strand
ATATATATATATGTATATATACACGTATGTATATATGTTATAGATATACATTATATATATATTATATATATATATATATATATATATATATATATGCTGGTACATTGTGACAAGTTGATGAGGGTGGAAAAAGAAGTCACAAGTCCAGTTCCGAGTTCCTGAGTTTATTCCTCAGGAACTCGGAATTAGACCCGTGACTTCTTTTTCTACCTTCATATATATATGAATATATATATATATATATATATATATATATATATATAATATATGTGTATATATACATACGTGTATATATATATATATGTATATATATATATACGTATATATATATATATATATATATATAATACGAGTATATATATATATAGATAAATACATTCATAAATACTTACATACATACATATGTTCGTACGAAGATGCTAGCGTATGCCCAAATAGCCCTCATCCGAGACGTCCTGTTGCCCGTCGTGAGCTGACTCCCCTTCGCGAGGAACCACCAGAACCTTTGGGGGATTTTTCGGCCACAACGGGGACGAGACGGAGCAGCTGGGGCAAAACGAAAGGACTTGATGGACCTGAGGAAGGAACTCAAGACGTTGTAAATTGATTTCGCCGATATGAAGCGAGCGATGCACCTTTTGGTGAATAAGGACACACACTGGCGCCTCTCTGCTCGTGGAAGAGGACTTTGTTACTGCAGGAGACGTGCTTGAACGTGTCTTGGCAGTCAGTGAGGAAGTCCTATTCGTCTTCAGCGAAGAACAACGTCCTGAGGTACCTTTTTTTTCCGGCGGAGGACGAGACTAGTTTTTTTTTTCCGGAGGAGGGCGAGCCGATATCTCTCTCTCTCTCTCTCTCTCTCTCTCTCTCTCTCTCTCTCTCTCTCTCTCTCTCTCTCTCTCTCTCTCTCTCTCTCTCTCTCTCTCTCTCTCTCTCTCTCTCTCTCTCTCGGGAATGGCGAGCCGACTTTTTTTTCGGCGGAGGGCGGGGTTACGTGGTCGGCTTTAGTGAACCACTTTTTTTTTCTGGTGGAGAGCTAGCCTACTTCTTTTTTTCTCAAACTAACAAGCCTTGGACTTTGTCTCCTCGGTTTTGCCCGGGGCTTGGCTTTGCAAATAGTGCACTCATTCTCCGAGCTGCGGGTTCCGAGCCCGTGGAGGAGGATGCCGACGAACCCCAGCGCAGGACCCCCGGTCAGGGCGAAGCCCGCGTTTTGTAAGTAAATAGATAAATAAATAGATAAATGAATAGACGACAATAGATAGACACGATGAATAGATAAACAAACAAATAAATAAGTAAATAAATAAATGAATCCATAAAGAAACCCGAATTCAGGCTGATGGTGATAAGGAACACAGTTCGACTCTATCCAGCCAAACGTCAACACCTTTTGACGTTCTGAAGAATCCAGAGAAGCTTGAAGCGACTCGAGGGAGCATTCCAAGTCCTCAGGCACACGGAGAGATTATAAAGGGAGTTCCATAAGGTCTTAAGAGAGCTCACGGACCTTCTGTAGTCTAACGAAGTTTTCACAAGACCCACGAGAAACCACGATGGTCTCGGAGACCCCGAAGACTCCTTTGAGTCTTGGAGAGCCCATCAAGTCTTCAAGGACTTTGTCTTTATTTACATAGACCCTGCCCTCCGACATGTGACATTTTGAAAAAGAGCGTCACTTTTGAAAGTGTTCAATTTCTTTTAGTAGATGAAAAGTTCTTCTCGGCACTACGGCTGCAATTGATTACTTGAACGACATCATTACCACAAGTGATTGTTTCCGTTGTAACTACAATAGCAAAGCGAATTAAAATGCCATTCCTTTGGTGAAATATCAGGTGTTCGGATCGCAGCCACGGTCGATACTGCCTCCACAATATTTCCAAAAGCGAAAAGCAAAACGAATAAATGTCTCGTTTAAATATGCTGCCATGTCAGCTGACTGGCAGATGCAAGGTGAAAGTTCGCCTCTCCCTACCTCATCATCTAGTCCAAGCATCACGAAGGAAGAGCTTGGGGAGGCAGATGGAAAAAAATAAGGAAAGAAGAAAAGAGGGAAGAGAAGTAAAGGTATCCGGGTCCACAAGATATGAAGTATTTTTCTGTTGGACTTGAATATCGCCCACGATTGAAGATAGATAAGGGGTGATTGTGCGTTGCTGCTATGCGGAACTCGGCGAGGTGTTTATTATTAATCATTATCTTTATTATTATTGTTATTATCATTATTAATATTATCATCATCATCATCATCACAACCATTATCATCATCATCATCATCATTATCATTGACATGATTATTATCATTATTATTTACTTTATATGTATATTCTATCTTCTAGATTTATTCATTTTGTTTATTTTATTTTTGTTTTGCGCTGATTATACCTAGTCAATACCTAGTTAAAAATTTGCCCATGATTTTCCTTGTTGAAATAAAAGGATAGAAGGGAAAGAGTGACGTCATGGTCTTTCATCCGAGTGTGTTGTGTCGCAGGTGAATCGCCGCCGCTGTGCGTCCTCTCGAGGCGTAACAGAAACCGAAGACGTGTTCCTCGCTCGCGCAGTGAATGTTGTCTGTTGGTGAATGTTGTCTCGTCGTTCGCTTGTAGAAGTCTGTCTTAGATAAGAGCAGCTTTCTTATATGGAAATGTGTTTCTTGTGGGGAAGTCAACCTCATGGTGTAAATCCTGTCCTGTTTTGAGGTTCGGGTAGTGCGTGTTTGACATGAATTCGAGTGCTTTGTCATAGACTGCAGCGTCTGCCCGGGTGTTTTGCTCTCTTGCGTGCGGGCGTATTTTAGTGCGCAGCAGCGTACTCCGAACCAGTGCGAGATACAGGGTTTTCTTGTGTTTCGTAGAATGATCTTTGAATCTCTACAGCTTTTGCAGACCGAGATGTGTCTTGCTACGCATGCGTGCCTCCCCACCAAATGTGTTGGTCGTCCATCCAGACTTCTTAACCTGACCAAGTGTAGCCCTGAACAACCTCATCATTGGTTCTCCTCTGCTTCCCTGCACGGCAGTGATTTCGACTTTGTGTTTGTTCATATATATGAGGATGAGGAACATCTAGATACCCGCTTTCACTAGATCGAAGAAAAGTCTGTGGGAAAGTACAGTGGTGTAAGAGACTGTTGCCAGTGAGCGCATTCTGAAGATTATTTGTTTGTGTGTCGCTGCTCAGGAGGCAAAGAGAGGACGGAAAGTGGCCCGTAATAATACATTGGGGGGAAAAGGCAGTGTGCGAGGTCTGTGACAGGCGTTCCAAGAATGGAAAACAGTGAAACATGCGGAGGCAGGGAATAGAGCGGGGGGCTAGACGGCTGTCGGGTAGGACAGATCAAAAAAAGTTATGAGGAAAGAGTGGTAAAAGAGTGTTAAAAACAAACTAGGATGAAGTGGGTGGAGTGGATTTGTGAGAAAGACCAAGAATGAAGTGAATGCACAAGGCGAAAGAGGCCTTGCATTTGCAAAGAATGTCTGTCGAGCAGGGGGGGGTGAGAGTACAAAAGACAGGAGTGAGCAGAGAGACTGTGAATGGATAAATGGGTGACGAAGTCCGAAAGAGTCTCATGACTTCGTCAATAATTTTGAGAAGAGAAGGGGAGCCGTGATGGGACGAACTGGCAGGGGTAAATTAACCGTCGCGTCCTGTTGTGCCTCGCTGCATTGCCCCCGACTAGATTTTTTTGGAGGGACACAGCGATAACTATTTATCCACATGGTTCTGAGGTGGGAGGAGCGTTAAATGTGTTTTCTAATGCGTACTGAGTGGCTGTGTGCATAATCACGGCCACCTCTTCTCCTGATAAGGTGGGAAGGGCAAGTCAAGGAAGTCTTCAGGATTTTTTCTTTGTTTAGGGGTAGGAAATATGTGAAAAAACGAATGGCTGTATCCACAGAAAATAACAAGTTCAACAAAAGATATGAAACAGCAAAACAAAATAGTCAAGGCATGAGATAAGTACATACATACATATACCAAGGCTTTTTCTCCCTTGCAAGGGAGGTAGCCAAAAAGAAAAAGGCATAAAATCATTCCCACCCATTCATCCCTAAATACACTCCACTCCCCTCCACCCTCCCTCCCAGCTTAGCACCTCCTGGATTAATACAAAAGTACCAAACATGAATAAACTAAAATCACCAAAGCAGAAGGAAATTTGAAAAGGCTATAACTGAAAAATATGAAAATAAGCCTCTGTTTTTTTACAACCACACGTGCGCGCGCACACACACACACACACACACACACACACACACACACACACACACACACGCACAAACATACACAAACACACACACACACACACACACACACACACACACACACACACACACACACACACACACACACACACACACACACATACACATATGAATGCGTACATGAGAAATTTTAGGATAATTATCTTGATTTCTATTATATTTTTATTCATATTTTTTAAAAGAGTCATTGATAAGTGATCAGATAGATATTTGAACATAGAACAAATAAGTCAAATCAACCAGTCCTTCAGTGTATAGGGCCAACGGACCGGGTGGACCGACTGTGGCAGGGATTTCCACTCCTCCTCCCCACCCGAACCCTCCAATTGACTCTAAGTACAGTAGATACAACGTTTGTTCTATGACATATACAAAGGTAAAGGAAAAGTGACAAAATATTCTCATGATATCAACATTAGTAACTAGTTTTATCCAATTTTCCCGCCAATGTGGGAAGAGTTGGGGGTCGTGAATGGCGGGAATTTGTCCCAGGTGGTCTCTCCCTGTCTCCCACTCCTTCTTTCAGGATCTCCACAATGGTTACAAGTGTCCCTTGGGAGGAGGGGCACTCCCGAGACCTTGATCCTTCGGTGGTGTTTACTAGAGACGGACATGCACGTTTTCTCTCCTCAAGACCAAAAGTCCGCAGACGTTCGAGGCAGACAGAGCGTTGAACAGTCCCCTACAAGTCTTGGAATGGTAATGGCGTCTGGAACTCCTGATTCCAGCGACAACGGGCCTTCTCCACTCGGCACACCAAAGGGGAAGGAGAACTTGGAAGAGCATTGTGAAGTCGACGGCATGAATGGAAAAAACCTAATCAGTGTGGCAGAAGAGAACCATGGCACAGGAGCCTTCGGGCAAGTTATAAAGAAATGGCTTTTGAAAAACGTCTGTTAGACGTTCAGTGAAGTTTGAGAAATATGCACACAATACGCTCTCACTTTCTTCAGGAAGAGCATCGTTCAACCAGAAGATATAGAGGCTGCAGTAGATGTTGATCTTGAATCCTTGACTGAAGAAGAAGGGAATCATTTAGAACTTGAAAGTAAAATTAAGCTAAATGATATTTCTTTACCTCGTAAACCACTCAACAGACCAGAGAGTCTGACAAACCTTCAGGAAACCACGACCTTAATTTTACTTTCAAGTTCTAAATGATTCCCTTCTTCAGTCAAGGATTCAAGATTAACCTCTACTGCAGCCTCTATATCATCTGGTTGAACGATGCTCTTCCTGAAGAAAGTGAGAGCGTATTGTGTGCATATTTCTCAAACTTCACTGAACGTCTAACAGACGTTTTTCAAAAGCCATTTCATGAACAACACACATAATCATACACATATCCCACACCAAGCCCTCTACACTCCCTCCTCTCCTGATATCACCTTTTACTCTCCCTGCCTAACCCCAACAACGTCATGGAGAGTGGTCGGAACCCTTGGTTCTGACCACCTTCCAATCATCATCACCACCAAAACAAGATGCACCCCAGTTGGCCACAGACACACATACACCAATTACAAGAGAGCTAACTGGGAAGCTTTTACTGAAGAGACAGAACATTTTAAAACACTTAACAGTACACCAATCACAAACATAAAAATGCTCTGCACACTTTTAATACAATCATACAAAACGCAGACAAGAGATACATCCCTTGAGGCAACAGAAAATCACACAACCCCAACTTCACACCAGAAATCCAAGGCCTCATCAGACAACGGGACGCACTTGAACACAATACCCCCACACCTATCCCTCAAAACATAGCAGACCAAATACAAACACTAAACACTGTGATTGCCAATAAAATACACGAACAAAAAACATAAAATTGGCAAAATTTTATCAATACACTTGATCATAAAACAAACACCAGCAAATTGTACAAAACACTCAACAGCATTACACTATCCAATAGTAACACAACACGCTCTCACGCAGCAATAATCACAACATACAATCTACCCTCAAACAGACAACAAGCAAACACACTCATAAATCATTTTGCACAGACAAGCCATCTCACTTCTCACTCTGACGACCGACGCACTATTCGACGTAAGAAAGACTTTCCCATAGACTCAGACTATACACCCTTCAATGACAGTCAGACAAAACACATAGTATATAATCTCAAGCACTCATCTGCCTGTGGCCCTGATAACATAAGTAACATCCACCTAAAACACATTGGACCACAAGGTATACACGCAATCACAAACATTGCAAACTACAGCTATTCACACAACACTATACCCGACATCTGGAAGCATGGTAAATAATCACCATTCCAAAACCAAAGACCCAACAATCCCAACATCGCACCGCCCAATCACACTTCTCTGCACCCCCTCCAAAGTCATTGAACGCCTAATACTTCAACTTGTCACACCACATATTCCCCTTGCTGACTCACAACACGGTTTTAGGCCACTGCACTCCACAAACACTCTTCTGATAAACCTCACACAAAGAATTTTAGATGATATCAATTCAGATAGGCCCCACCACAGAACACTTCTTATAACATTAGACATTAGTAAAGCTTTTGATGCTATCCTCCGCCACAATCTAACAAATAAAATATATAACACAGACATGCACGATAACACCAAAAGGTGGCTGGCCAATTATCTGGCAGGTAGGAATGCTTATGTGTCATATAATGGCCAATCATCGCTTATCAGAAACATTAAGAATGGAGTACCACAGGGCTCTGTTCTATCCCCCTCGCTCTTTAATCTATACATGCATGACATACCCACACCAGACACCTCAGAAATACAAATCTCTTCCTACGCAGACGACATAACAATCACATGCACACATCGTAACATAGACAAAGCTGCAGAAATAATCCAGCCATACCTTGATACACTCAACACATGGTTCATCACAAACAGACTCAAAATAGCTTCAACCAAATCTACAGCAACACTTCTCACCAACTGGACAAAAGAACACAAATACATGCCTCATCTCTACATCAACAACACTCTAATACAACACACAAACACACCGAAAATTCTTGGTGTAACATACGATACATCCATGTCTTTCAAACAACACATCACAAACATAAAAAAAACAAATGTACACCTAGACTTAACGCACTTAAGTCAATCACTGGAACAACATTTGGACAAAACAAAGAAACTAATACAACAATATACAAACAATGCATACGCTCAGTGATGAATTATGCGAGTCCTGCATGGGCTCCTAATCTCGGTGAGACACACCACAACAACCTTCAAATCATACAAAACAAAGCCCTAAAGACAATTACAGGCTGCACAAATACAACACCTACAGACCATTTACACCATGAAACAAAAGTCCTCAAAGTCAAGGATCACCTTGACATGAGAGGCACACAAACACTTGCCGCAGCCTCCACAAACACAGCACACCCACTACACTACATAGCAGAACACCCACACACACCAAGAAACATTAAAACAACACCCAGAGACCTGTATCACGCACAGATACTCTCCTCTCTTCCTCCACAACCACCAAATACCAGCCTCCGGAAACATATTTATAATCATAACACTCACCGCTACATTGACACACTGAAAGACAACACATTGCTGCATGCCAGACCTCCTGATATCCACCCTTCTGAATCCTCTCTCCCACGAAAGGACAGAGTCCACCCGGCCAGACTGCGGTGCGGCCACCACCCAGCACTTCTAAGCTACCAGAAGAGGCTGGATGACCGCATTGTGAACAGCTGCCCAGGATGTAACACTTTACCCCATACCATACAACACATAATAGAAGACTGCATTATACACAAACATGCACGCAAACAACACAACATACACTCTATAAAGGATTTGTGGGAAAACCCAGTTTCGGCTGTGGCATTCCTTGGGGAGACGGGACTGCTCGGACAGACAGTCTAGTGAACGACAACAACAACAACAACGACGACGACGACGACGACGACAAAGAAGCCATTGAACATCTTAAGGATTTGCTCCCGTCCTGCCAGGTTAGTGATTCACTGGACAGTAGAAAGGAGAAAGAAAGGCATCCATCTTGGGTTGAGATGAAAGTTGATTATGAAAGACGTGCATCGTTTATACCAGTTGTCTTTAATAAAGAAGATGAAAGTAAAGACAGAAAGACATCACTGGATGCTTTACAGCCAACCCACAGTCTTCGTCAATCAGATGCAAAGGTAATGGACGATCAAAAAGAAAAGGAAAGATTTCCAACGTGGATTGAAATGTAAATAGAGTTTGAGAGACGTGCATCATTTGTGCCTGTAGTCTTCAGGAAAGAAGCTCAAACGAAGACACCAAAGGATCCTGGATCAAAGAAAGCGGTAATGGCCAATCAGTTGAAGAGAGTAAGGTTTCCTTCATGGATTCATGTGAAGGTTGATTTTGAAAGACGGGCTTCTTTTGTACCTGTAATCTTCAAGAAGGGAAATAAGACGAAGATCAGCAAAAGGACATCACTGGATGCTAATTCGTCACCCCGATGTCTTCTTCAGTCAGAGAGTTGCAAGGAAAAAGAAAGATTTCCTTCCTGGATTCACTTCAAAACGGACTTTGAAAGACGTTCTTCTTTTATCCCGGTAAATTTCGAGAAGAAAACAGAAAAAGAAATAACACCGGTAAGGCGTCGACGCAATTCAACAAGTGACTGCTGCTCCAAGGTCGAGACAACCAGAGTTGATTCTGAGCCAGGTAACGGAGCCAAAGTCCTCGAATTCAATCAGCCTCAGGATTCAGAG
Organism: Oratosquilla oratoria; assembly: GCF_046742065.1. Classification (NCBI taxonomy): domain Eukaryota; kingdom Metazoa; phylum Arthropoda; class Malacostraca; order Stomatopoda; family Squillidae; genus Oratosquilla; species Oratosquilla oratoria. The sequence continues at coordinate 31,230,392 of NC_134817.1, read as the reverse complement.
TAGCTCTGCCTCTCACAAGGTAAGCCTCTTATAAACAAGAAAAAATTCCACGTTAAAACACCAAAGGCATCGCTTTGGCCAAGTATGACCAAGACTGCGAAGAAGGAGTTTCTGGCCTCTGCCATCAGCCACATATAAGAAAAAGGAGAAAACATTGTCTTTATGAGTGGACCTCTGATACGGTGATGGTAGCGTTCTGCTTTCGAAATTTGAAAGTGATTTAGAATTTGATGACGGAATAGTTTTACTATTCTCAAGGAATGGCTGGGATGGCATGGTAATGGTAGCGTTTTTTTCTTGCGATTTTAACGAGGTACAAATTGATCATATGTTTATTTTTATTTAAGATAATCGAATTCATATTATTCTTTTTTGCGTGGTAATGGTTATGGCTAAGACCGTCATCATCATCATCATCATCTTCGTCGTCGTCATCATCATCGTCATCATTATCATCATCATTATCATCATTGGATATATTGATGATCAAAGTGTCCAACATTTTCAAGAACGGTTTGAACGACATTGTAATGTTATAACTACCTGACTTGTTGAAGGGGTCGCCATGGAGAGGTGAATAAAATCACCTGACGGCAGCCACACTGAAGTGCCACCCGGCACGGAAAAGAGACGTGATCTGCACTTCGTTGGTAATAACCAGCGCTTCTATCTCTGGAGTCATTGAGGTGCCAAGAAATGGTTGAAAATAAAAAGCTGAATTCTTTCTGAATGGAGATGAAAAAGAATGTTGGGACACTCTGGTCCATAGGGGTGCCTCAGTAGCAACAGAAAGGAAAATGCCATCCGTATGGAGGGGGCTAATGTATATTTTTATGTTTTCTTAACATTTATTTTAAGTCATTAGCGTGATTTTTTTTTTCACAACGGTAAATAAAAATAAAAATAAATTCTACGGACCAGCAAATCTACGTTTCATTAATTGCGTGAATTTACCTAAAGTTTGTCTTCT
>NC_134817.1:31219422-31224422 GCF_046742065.1 Oratosquilla oratoria | reverse complement strand
AACCACGTAAAGGACATTGTATGCGATAACACTCTTTGGAATGAAGGCAACCCACGAACCAGGTTAAGAGAACACTAGACAGGTAATGCCAACCCTCACTCTTTCAATAGTGGAAAGTTCTTAAGTTTCACGCTTCAGGAGCCAAAACCGAAGATTATCAACGAAAGCGGTGTAAAGTTCACTGAAAGCAACGGAACAGATATCCACTGCCCTCAGGAAGACGAGTTACTCCCAAGTCTACGTCTACTTTTTAATCAGTACCCAAGCAATGTCAAGGTCAGGCACTCCACCAAGGAAGGTCAATGGACCAATGAAAGTGCCTTGAAAAGTGAAATGACCTTAGAAGACATACTACAGGACGTTAGGTTGATATATCAGCCTTCTGCTGTTGTTTCACAAGAAAACCAAAGTACCATGAAGGAAGTTCCTCATTGCGTCAACTCGACCACCAGATCAGAGAGTCCGACAGTCCTTCAAGATTCCTCGACTTACGTCGGTGACAAGACGCTCGAAGGGATCAGAGAGTTGTTCACACTCTACCCCACCAACGGGCTACAACAAGACAGAAAGGAGAATGAGCGAGCTCCTTCTTGGTTTCCGATGCAATTGGATTTCGAGAGACGAGCGTCCTTCATACCAGTCATGCTGAAGAAAGAAGGTCAAATAAGTCTCGTCAGTAAGTCGCCTAAGCTCTGTAAACAGTCACCCCAGGGCCAACGTAAGTCAAAAAGTAATGGTAAAGAAAAAGAAAGATATCCTTCGTGGGTTCACATCAAAATAGATTTTGAAAGAAGGCCTTCATTTATCCCGGTCGTGTTCAAGAAAAAACACCGAAAAACGCCTCTCCCTCTTCATGAATCAGACCAACAAAGAGTTGTTTCTGACAGAGCCAGTAATAGGGCCAAACTTATCGAGTCAGAAAGCTCACTTGATTGCAACAACGAAGCTCTCACAAGTATAAGGTACCTCTTCGAGTATTCCTGTAAGATTGAGCAACTCCGAGCCTCTGAGAGACTTCCGTCGTGGTTTCCATTGGTCATCGATTTTGAGAGGAGAGCGTCCTTCGTTCCCTGTGAGTTTAACTCAAAAAGAAGTGACCGTTCTACTAAGAAGGCACCCACACCCAAGCAAGAGGTCTCAGTCCTTCAAAGTCTTAATGAGTCTGAGGAACAAACTGCCTTTGGGTACTCCAGCTGCAACTTAGGAAAGTTCCAGCAACCTTTGAGTCGACTGTCTCATCCGGAAGACGAAAACGAATCTCGTTCATATAAAACCAAAAGATACGTGGCATCTTTAAATATCAAGCGGAAAGAAAACTTTGGTAAATGGCTCGCGACCCTTGCAGGAGAAACAGGAATCTTCTGTCTCAATCAGAGGAAATGATTGCATGGACTCCTGGTCAAAGGTGTGGTTTCGGGTGACCAAACAAATTGAAAGTTTTCGTTGGAGGAATTCAGTGCCACGAAAAAAAAGACTTCCAAACAGAGTAAGGGCTCAAAAAGAGTGAGGCATTTTGTATAAGAGACCTCCAGTGTGTGTGTGTGTGTGTGTGTATTTATATATGTATATAAATATATATTAAAAGGAAACCATTAAAACGGCGAAGACTTCTGTCAAAGATCATTGGGGCACTACACTGTCAGTTCTGGCGATTCTATCCCAACTCGACCCAAAGATAATACACACACACACACACACATACACACACACACACACACATATATATATATATATATATATATATATATTTATATTTATGCATATATATGTATATATATGAATATATATATATATACATGCATATATATATATATACATGTACACATATATATGTATATATATGCATATATATGTATATATATGCATATATATGTATATATATGCATATATATATACATATATAATATATATATATGTACACATACATACATATATACACTGATTACGCACCATTACAAGACACCCTGAACAAGCTCATGACGTGGAAGGAAGACAACAACGTCACAATCAACACCAACAAGACCGTAGTGATGCACTTTTGTACCTCCACACAAGCGGTGGCTCCTCCACAACTTTCATTGGGCCCCCACCCCCTTCAACTGGTCCAATCCACCAAGATCTTGGGCATCACACTCGACAATCAGTTAAATTGGAACCAACATGTCACCAGCATAGTCAGGAAAGCGTCTTACAAACTATACATGCTCAGCAGATTAAAATCATTAGGAACACCTAGTCTACAAAACCTTCATTATCCCCACCCTCATGTATACCTCACCAGCCTGGTCCAGCTCACTCACCCTCACACAGAGACAAAAGTTGGAGAGGGTACAAAAGAGAGCGTGCAGGATCATCCTGGGCGTGGAGTACAGTGGTTATGACCACGCTCTCACCACCCTCACTCTGTCTAGGGTGTCCCAGCGTCACGGCGAGGCACTAAAGAAATTTGGAGAAAACCTGCTTTCCCACCCTAGACACCGTCACTTCCTCCCTCCCGACGCCCCACCACCTCGCCACAAGACTAGACACAGAAATAGGCTCGTACCAATCAAAGTTCCAAGGACTGAACACTACAAAAACAGTGCCATCCCATCCATTGTGCACACTATCAACTCTATGTGAACTTGTACAGTGTACATACTCTAAGTCCTATATTCTTAATCAGCTTTTGCAATGTATTATTGTCAGTGTACTACTGCAATTGAAATAAACCTTCTATTATTATTATTATTTATTATTATTATTATCATTATTATCATTATTATCATTATTATCATTATTATTATTATTATTACATACGTACATACATGCATTCATACATGCATGCATGCATACATACATACATACACACACACATACATATTTAGTACGAAGATGCTAGCGTATGCCCAAATAGCCCTCATCGGAGACGTCCTGTCGCCCGTCGTGAGTTGACTCCCTTCGCGAGGAACCGCCAGAACCTTTTGGGGGATTTTTCGGCCACAAACGGACGCCACTGCGCGCGGGACGAGACGGAGCAGCAGTGGCAATGCGAAAGGACTCGATGGACCAGCGAAAAGAACTCGGGACGTATTGAGGCGACTTCGCTGATGTGAAGCGAGCGATGTGCCTTTTGGTGAATAAGGATACACACCGGCGCATCTCTGCTCGTAGAAGATCGGAACGTAACCGTCGTTGGGGACTTTGTGACTGCGGGAAACGTGCTTGAACGTGTCTTGCCAGTCGGTGAGGAAGTCCTGTCCCCCTTCAGCGAAGAACAACGTCCTGAGGTCTGCTCCTGGAGGGCGTTGGCAACCAGCGGAGGGGGCGATTGAGTCATCGGCTATGGGGGAGAGGGCCGATAATCGCGAATGACTTCGATTTTTTTTTTTTTTTTTTTTTTTTTTTTTTTCGGCGGAGGGCGAGCCGACATTTGTTTTTTATTCAGTAAGGGGCGAGCTGACTGTTTTTTTTTTTTTTTTTTTTTTTTTTTTTTTTTTTTTTTTTTTTTTTTTTTTTTTCTCAGTGGAGGCCGAGCCGGCTGCTTTTTATTTCTAGTCCAGTGGAGAGCGAATATTTTTTTTTCTCATAGTGGAGGCCGAGCCGACTTTTTTTTCTGGTCCAGTGGAGGGTGAGTGTTTTTTTTTTTTTATATATATATATAATAAGCGCCGGCTTCGCCATGGGCGCTTGGCTTGCGGCGTTGCTTCGCGAGCGGCCACTCAATCGTCTCCGTTGCTGTGATGTCAGCGTTCTCGGGCAATCACTTGTCCACGTTGCCGTGACGTCACCACTCTCTCAGCCAATCAGGTTCTCGTTGTCTTTACCAAATCACCCTTACCGGGTAGATCATTTTGCCAAAAACGGACATGGTAATTATTTATTTATTCATTATTATTATTTTTTAACTAACAAGCCTTGGACTTCGTCCTCGTCGGCTCTGCCCGGGGCTTGGCTTCGCAAATAGTGCACTCCTCACTCTCCGAGCTGCGGGGGTTCCGAGCCCGAGGAGGAGGAGGATGCCGAGGAACCCCAGCGCAGGACCCCCGGTCAGGGCGAAGCCCGCGTCTTGTAAGTAAATATATAAGTAGATAAATGAATAGACGATAATAGACATGATGAATAGATAAATAAACAAATGAATGAGTAAATAGATAAATAAATGAATACATAAAGAAACCCGAATTCAGGCTGATGGTGATAAACAACACAGTTCGACTCTATCCAGCCAAACGTCAACACCAACTACCTTTTGACGTTCTGAAGAATCCAGAGAAGCTTGAAGCGACTCGAGGGAGCATTCCAAGCCCTCAGGCACACGAAGAGATCATAAGGGGAGTTCCATAAGGTCTTAAGAGAGATCACGGACCTTCTGTAATCTAACAAAGTCCTCACAAGACCCACGAGAAACCACGATGGTCTTGGAGACCCCGAAGACTCTTTTGGGTCTTGGAGAGTCCATCAAGTCTTCAAGGACTTTGTCTTTACTTCCCACACCTTTTCGTGGCAACAACATAAAAGCGAGCTCTGTTCATACATTAAAGACCCGAGTTGGAAACTCCGTGACGGCTGCAGTTGATTATATTATTCAAGAGGCACCTGTGCAACTAATGATTCATTCCACAAAAGTTCCAAAAGCGAAAAGCGAAGCGAATAAATGTCTAGTTTAAATATGCTGCCATGTCAGCACATTGGCAGATGCAAGATCAAAGTTCGCCTCTCCCTACTTCATCATCTAGTCCAAGCATCACGAAGGAAGAGCTTGGGGAGGCAGATGGAAGACAAGGAAAGAAGAAAAGAGGGAAGAGAAGTAAAGCTATCCGGGTTTACGGTCCACAAGATATGAAGTATTTTTCTGTTAGACTTGAATATCGCCCACGAGAGGAGATAGATAAGAGGTGATTGTGCGTTGCTGCTGTGCGGAACTCGATGAGGTGTTTATTATTAATCATTATTTTTATCATCATCATCATCATCATCATCATCATCATCATCATCATCATCATCATCATCATCATCAT
>NC_134817.1:31186922-31214422 GCF_046742065.1 Oratosquilla oratoria | reverse complement strand
GCCTTATTACCAGGGTTGTTTCCTTTTCGGTTTTCTTCTCGAAAACTACCGGGATGAACGAAGGACGTCTCTCGAACTCCACTTTCACTTGAATCCACGAAGGAAATCTTTCCTTTTCCTTTCAATTGCCCATTACCTCTTTACCTGAGTGACGAAGACCTTGGGGGTGACAATAAAGCTTTCAACGATTTCTTCCTGTCTTTATTTTTATTTTCTTTATTGAGGACTACCGGTATAAAGGAGGCACGCCTCTCAAAATCTAGCCTCATTTCAATCCAAGATGGATATCTCTCTATCTCCTTTCTACTGTTGAGCCACTCGCTGACTTGGCAGGGCGCGAACAGATCCTTAAGATATCCAATGGCTTCGTCGTCGTACCAAGTCTTGATATCTTCAAGGTCTGACAGACTCTGTGGTCTGTTGGGTGGGCTGGTAGATAAGGAGGCATCATTCTGTTTAATTTTACTTTCATCTTTTAAAAGATTTCCATCTTCAGCCTCGGATTCAAGATCAAGCTGTGATACACACTCCAAACCCTCTGGATGGGTGGTCCTATTGCTCACATAATCTTGATTTGATGGTTCATCACAGTGAAAGCTTAAGCTCTTAAACCTTTGCTCCTGTTTGTAAAAATGAAGGTAATTAGAGTCGAGACTCATGCTATTTGATAAAATCTCTTGCTCTTTTCCCTTAACTTCAATGGGCGGAACGCAGAATCTCTTTCTAATGAAAGCGAGAATGTATTGCGTACACGAATCCCATACCTGATCGAGCGTCTGAAAGACATAAATCACGTTCTTCCTAAGACTTTCCCTCATAATTTCCCCCAAGGTTCTTCTGCCGTTGTTCGGCTCTACATTACCGGTTCAGTTCTCTTTCTTCATCCTTTGGACCTCGCTATGATACTTCAAGTCCTCGTTCACTGGTGGTGTGTCCACTAAAGAAGGTCCGTTGTCTCTGGATTCAGGATTTCTAGTCTGCATGGTCATTCCACGACCTCCAATGGACTGCCCAACCTTTGGTGTGCTGCTAACGTCGGCGGACTTTGATCCCGAGAATAGGAAACGTACGTGTTCATGTCTCAAGTAAACCCACCGAAGAGCCAAGGTCTCGGTAGTGCCCCTCCTCCCAAGTGAAGACTCGGGGCCATTGCGGGGACACACACACGCACGCACGCACGCACACACACACACACACACACACACACACACACGCGCGCGCGCGCGCGCGACTCGGTGACGCGGTTGGTAGAGTCTCCGACTATCACTACGGCGGTCCGGGTTCGAATCCTGCCCAGGGCTGAAATAATTTCAGTATCGCTGCGCTTCGATTCGTTACTCCAACTCTCGTGGGCGGGGAGTTGGGTGTGTGTGTGCGTGTAAGGTCACAGCGTTACCCATAGATCGGTCATACGAGCTCTGAGCTCTCTTCCGGGAGGGAAATAGCTGCCGAGTCCAACACGTGATCCCAAGACCAAGGTGAAACCAAGGTGAATCACCACACACACACACCCCTCCAATTCCTAACTCTTTGCCGCAGTGGAGGGGCTTAGGGGCAAGCAACTGGAGTCTGATGCTTTATTTTTGGACTTCAGTTGCTTGCTCAACTAATTTTGTTAGGACCTTTTACCTCTTTCTCCTAATTTTTATTCCTTCTCTCCTCTTCTTTCTGAATTGATTTACGGTGTACGACTTCTGCTCCCTTTTCGACTATGGCTTGGACTGCTCTTTGGATTTGTTGGAGGGTGGAGAGGACTGACATGCCTCTCCACCCTTAGAATTCGAGTACCTGACGTGCGCGAGCGAGGGGAAAGTCTTATGTCAAACATGGTTCCCGGCACTGGGTCCGATCTCGACGGACTGAGGACGCCTTAGGTGCTGGGGATCATGTGTATAGCCGGGTAGTAGCTTCTAGGGATGGTTACATGACATGACAAGCCACATCCCTCCCTTGTTGGGCTCCGAATCATGGGATTTTTGGTGGGTGGAAGGCTACTTGGTCGAATATTTGAAAACCCGTTCTTATGGAGAACAATACCCCCCCTTCTGTTGACGACTCTGGCTTGAATAGGGACACAGTTTTAGACTCTTCCAAGACCTCTAATGTTATGACATTAGAGCCTTATTTCCCTACTCTATCAGATACTGACACTAGGTCTAGGATCAGGAGGACAGGGAAAGGCAATTCAGGAAAAATTGAGATAACGCCAGGAAAATTTGAACCCAACAACTATGCCAAGTTTTTGATTCTGAAAATGAGAGAAGGACAACAAATGAGGGACCTTGACATGTTTTCTGTCAATCGCGAAATCAAGATGAAATGTAGCATCGAACCAAAGATTTCTTACATGAATGATGGGAGTTTACTGGTCGAAGTTGCATCACCTGATGATAGCACTAAAGTCCAAAATATCTCGTCGCTAGATGGTCAAGAAATAGATTGTTTATACAATAAGAGACTGAACCAAGTTAAAGGCGTGATAAGATCTACAGAATTACTTAGATATTCTGAAGAAAAAATCCAAATGGAGCTAAAAGACCAGGGAGTAGTAGATGTGAAACAAATGAAGAAGAACATAGGTGGTGTATTAACACCCTTGCCCACGTACGTTCTAACATTTGATCTCCTGAAGCTACCTAACACGATAATGGCTGCGTGGCTTCGACTGAATGTTAGACCATATATTCCATCATGTCGAAGGTGCTTCTATTGCCAAAAATTTGGTCATGTGATTGGGACTTGTAGGAGAAAAATTAAAGGTGAAAATGCAGTCTGTGAAAATTGTGGTTTAGAAGCTCATGGTGAATGCTCTAATTCTCCACACTGCATCAACTGTGGTGAAGATCACCCCGCAAGCTCAAAGAAATGTGATAAATTTACTTTTGAAAAAGAAGTTCAGATACTAAGAGCAAAAGAACACTTGAGCTTTAAAGAGGCTAGACAACGAGTAAACGCTATGTTCATTCGACCAGGGGTAAGTTTCTCCTCCATCATTAATAAGCATAAGCCCTTGAATAATAGAATGCCCAACACATCAGATGACGTATCTACACATGAGAAGAGCCTTAATTCAAAATTGACCATTCCTAAAAACTCCGAAATTACTCCTGCAAATAATAGACTTATGAAGAGACGCTTGAGTGATGAAAGAGAAGAATCTCTTTCATCAAAAATCTGTCTTAAAAATACGTTTAACTTGTTAGATGATGAAATGGATTTGGAGGATCCCAAATCCTCCAAACATTCCCTAGTCTCTACCTGTCCTGTATCTCAGGTGGAGACTTCAGTCTCAGCAAGTGCTTTGGTGCTTGCTGGGACCCCTGTCCCGTCCTCATCCCCGGTCCGGGCTGGGACTTCTGTCTCGGCATGTGATCTGGAGCAGGCTGGGACTTCTGCTCCGGCTACCGTTCCTGTGCGGTCTGGAGCTTCTGTCTCGGTTTGCCCTCCGGAGCAAGCTGAGACTTCTATAATGGCTTGCGCTCCAGTGCAGGCCAATAATTCTGCCCTAGGTTGTGCTCTAGCTCAGCCTAAGACTTCAGTTTTATCTAACAAACCTACCTTGGATGGCACAGTGGTCCAGGGTGAGAAGTCATCTGTCTCAGCTGGGAATACTGAAGTCATACCAAAATCTGTGGTAAAAGTTCCTAAAGAACAAAGAACATTAAGTAACTCAAGGCGGAACATAAAGGTGCCAATTAAGAACAAGAAGGCACCAGAAAAAGATCAAAATGTAAAAAATCCTGGTCCAAGGAAGACTAAAGAGTCTTCCAAATAAAATAAGATAAACTCTCTGCCATTTTGCAGTGGAATTGTCAAGGGTATAGAGCTAAATATGTAGAACTTAAACATCTAATATATTCTCATTCACCAATATGCATAGCCTTACAAGAGACCATGTTTGGAGAAAACCAAATATTTAGTCCTAGAGAGTACTTTATGCATCACTCTCCTATCAACCCTTTACAAGGAAGCCATGGTGGAAGCGCTCTTCTTGTCAGAAATGATATTCCTCATAAAATATTACCCTTGAATACTCCTTTGGAAGCAGTAGCAATTCAGATTAATATAACTAGAGTATATAACATTTGCTCTCTCTATCTCTCGCCTAATAGAGAATTTTCTAGTAGTGACTTTACTAGTTTATGCAATCAGCTCCCCCAACCGTTTTTAATTTTGGGAGATATGAATAGTAGGCACCAGTCTTGGGGTGATGTGACATCAAATGCAAAAGGGGAACAGCTTCAGCAAATCATTGAGAATATAGATCTTACTGTTCTTAATACCAATAAACCTACTCATTTTCATATCCAAACAGGGACCTTTTCTTGCATTGACCTATCCCTTGCAAGTCCTAATGCTTTCATGGATTTTGAGTGGGATGTGCTTGATGATCTCTTTGGAAGTGATCATTTCCCAATCATCATTTCAAATGGGAATCCAGTACCTGTTGCTAGAGCTCCCCGTTGGTGTACTGATAGGGCAGATTGGCCTCTTTTTAAAGAACTAAGCAATATAGAGGCAGATGTAAATGACTTGCCAACAGTTAGTGAAGCTATTTCTTATTTGAATAGTATTTTAATAAATGCAGCAAATCATTCAATTCCCAAGACCAGTGGAAAATTTCGTCGGAAGCCTGTTCCCTGGTGGAATATACAGTGTACTATAAGACATAAAGCAATGAGGGCTGCTTTCACCAGATATCGTAGGCATAGGTGCACCGTTTACCTTATATGCTTCAAGAAAGCCCGAGCCCAATTTAGATGGCATATAAAGAAAGCTCGCAGAGAATGTTGGATACTGTTTCTCTCTAGTATCACATGGAAAACTCCAATGACGTTGGTTTGGGCCAAGATCAAGAAGATAGCTGGGAAATTCAAACCTTCCCCTCCTCCTGTTTTGAAAATTAACGGATTATTTGTATCAGATCCAAAAACTGTAAGTGAAGCTTTTGCAAGGCATTTTGCCAAAGTATCTAGCAAAAACCCTGACTCACCGTATTATCAATTACGCTCAAATGAGGAAGCTCGTTGTCTTGATTTCACTGCTAATGTAAGTGAATCATACAATATACCCTTTTCCATGAAAGAATTCTTATCAGCCTTATCTAAAAGTAAAAACTCTTCTCCTGGACTTGACGAAATTATATATGATATGATAAAGAACTCATCATATAATACTAAAGTTTTTATCTTGGATGTTTTAAATAGAATTTTTAAGGATAGCGATTTTCCTGATGTTTGGGAAATAGCTTTAATTTTACCCTTCCTCAAGCCTGGTAAAGATTCCTCCATCCCTTCGAGTTATCGACCGATTGCATTGACATCTTGTCTGTGTAAATTAATGGAGAAGATGGTCAATGCCAGGTTGGTTTGGTTTCTAGAACGGAGAGGGGTGATCTCTTCTGCTCAGTGTGGATTCCGTAGAATGCACTCTTGTACTGATGTACTGATTCGATTGGAAGATTCGATCTGCAATGCTTTTTTATCCAAGCAGCATCATATCACTGTCTTTTTTGATCTTGAAAAGGCATATGATACTGCTTGGAGGTATGGGATTTTAAAAGTTCTTCACAACATTGGGTTGAGAGGTGAATTGCCACTTTTTATCAAAGCTTTTTTAAAAAATAGTCTTTTTAAAGTTAGAGTAGGTAATACTCTATCCAAATTAACAGTACAAGAAGAAGGAGTTCCTCAGGGTAGTGTGTTAAGCGTAACCCTGTTTGCCCTTAGTATCAATGGTATTGCTTCCGTTATTCCGCCTGAAGTAATGTTTACGCTTTTTGTTGACGATTTGTCCTTGTCATTTGCAGCATCTAGAATGTCTGTAGCAGAGCGGAAACTACAGTTGACAATTGATAAAGTAGCTAGATGGGCCTCTGAGCATGGATTTCGTTTTTCACCATCAAAAACAGTAGTGATGCATTTCTGCCGCATTAGAGGTCACCATCCTGACCCAGATTTATACCTATATGGTCAGAGAATTTCATGCGTGGAGGAGGCAAAATTTTTGGGTCTGCTATTTGATCCAAAACTATCTTGGGAGCCGCATATTAAAAACCTTAAGATAAAATGCATGAAAGTTTTGGATGTTCTCAAAGTTATTTCCTGTACCAAATGGGGGGCTGATCATAAGCACCTACTTCAGTTGCATAAGGCACTGGTTTTACCCAAACTTTTATATGGATCTGAAATATACTCGTCAGCAAGAAGCACAAAGCTAGAGAAACTGAATGCTGTTCATCATGCTGGGGTGAGGATTGCTACAGGAGCATTCAAGTCCTCACCAATTCCAAGTCTCCTTGTTGATGCTGGGGAATTACCCCTAGTTTTAATGAGGCAGTCCCAGATGATTAAGTACTGGACTAGAGTTCAAAGACTTCCTAACTCCTTAAGTTTTAAAATTATTTTTAATGGCAATTTTAATAATTTTAATAATAAATCTTCATGTCCACTTCCCTTTGGACTTAGAGTAAGACATGTTTTAGAAGAATTAGGTTTACCCCAATTTCAAGTTCTTCCAGTAAAGCATTCAGCATTTCCTCCTTGGAGGCTACCACATGTAGATCACTGCAGCTGCTTAGAAGTATCTAAGACTGGAATACCGGAGCCTGTGATCAAACAGATATTTCTCGCCCACTTTGAAGATCACAGAAATTCAGTTTGTATATATACAGATGGCTCCAAATCCAATGCTGGTGTTGGATTTGGAGTTGTTTTTCCCAGTTTTAATTGCAGTGGAGCATTGCCTAGCTCTGCTTCAATTTTTACAGCTGAGCTGCATGGAATTCTAATGGCTTTAAAAAGAATAGTAAACCATGCTGGTTTTAGTTTCACAATTTTTAGCGATTCTAAGTGTGTTTTGGAAGCCTTAAGTTCTTATAATCCTACCCATCCATTAGTTTCAGAAATTCTAGAATGGATGTTTCTACTAAGTCGTAAAAGAAAATTAATTAGGTTCTGTTGGGTTCCGTCCCATGTCGGTATAATAGGCAACGAGGAGGCTGACAGGTTAGCCAAAGAAGGATCATTAAAACATCCTATTAACAAGGCCCTTCCAGATACCGACTATCAGCCTGAAATTAAGAATGCAATAAAATCTTCCTGGCAATTCTCATGGTCTTTGATCGAATTTAATAAGATGAGAGAAATCACAGACTCTGTTAATCCATGGATATATTTATCCAGCTGTCGTAGAAGAGAAGTGTCAGTGTGTCGCCTCCGAATTGGACACACGAACTTCTCTCATGGCTTTTTAATGAGTGGTAACTACCAGCCTTTTTGCAGCGATTGTTTGGTGCCACTAACGGTTAGACATTTGCTGGTCGAATGTCCTAGCTTGGTGGAACAGAGAGAGAGACATTTTAACAGGGACAGGGCTGGGAGTTTTAATTTGAGTTTCATTTTGGGAAAAGACTTGGACGAAGACTCTCTTTTCAATTTCATTGAAGATGTTGGTTTCTCTATCTTGATCTGATTTTAATATATAGGACATATTTTATTTTATCCAGTAGTTAATATATATTGAGTTTACTTTCGGTGTCAATAACCTAGTAGTTACGACACCAGATTGAACGCTTATAATCAATCAATCAATCAAACCACACGCACACACACACACACACACACACACACACACACACACACACACACACACACACACACACACACACACACACACACGTTTATTCATTCTGGCTGCCGTAAGGCGATTTTATTTAACTCCAATAAAGAGATTCATTGCACCATGTTTTAACTACTCTTGAAAAAAAGAAATAGAAAATATGTCCAGCTTTCATCATTTGAAAAGTAAAAAAAATTAGTAGTTCTTCATAATATAATCGAAAGCGTTGCACAGACTAAGCCTTTGCCATTGCCATTAATGTAACACCTTTCACAGGTGCACTCACAGTAACTCCAGAAAGTTGTTTTCACAAGATCCAAGACTTAATAAAAATCTTAAAACTTGAAAATGCGTTTATTAAAGAAAATTTGATAAAAGGGTTAAATAGGCACCACTGGCATTGATGTGCCTTCTTAAAATTGCCAGGGACAATCGTCACTGATGGCTGAGTCTGACGTCGTTCCATTGATGACTCCAAAAACATAAATTGTCTTTACGAAAAACCCAAAAGTCAAGGGGGGTTTGATCTTTACCATTACCATACCATTCAAAACGCTTCCCATAAAAAGTCTAAAAACTTTATCAAAATTTCACTGAGACCTTAAAAGACGCTACCATTGCCATACCGTTTAAACCGTTTACCATCCAAACCTAAAAAACTTTTATCAACCTTTCATTAAGACCTTCAGTATAGAGTTACCGTTAGCATACCATTCTAACCGCCCTTGCCATGGGCAAAACTGATTTACAATCAATTTGAAAAACTGAGAAATACTCGGAAAACTATGACTGTGACCAGACTTTCATGCAACCGAATCATTTCCTCTGATTAAGAGAGAAGATTCCGCTTTCTCCTGCAAGTGTCGTAAGCCATTTACCGAAATTTTCTTTTCGTTTGATATTCAAGGTTGCCACGTACCCTTTGGTTTTCTTGATCTTGGGAAGTTCTGTTTTTCGTGAACGAGACTCGTCTTGGTCTTCCGGATGATACAGTCGACTCAGAGGTTGCAAGAACTTTCCTAAATCGCAGTTTGAGTGCTTAAAGACGGTCTTTTCCTCAGACTCATAAAGGCTTTGAGGGACCGAGACCTCTTGCTTGGCTCTGGGTGCCTTCTTGTTAGAGCGGTAACTTCTTTCCGAGTTGAACTTACAGGGAACAAAAGACGCTCTTCTCTCAAAATCGAGGACCAACGGAAACCATGACGGAAGTCTCTCAGAGGCTTGAGGTCGCTCAGTCTTACAGAAAGGCTCAAAGAGATACCTTATACTTACGAGAGATCCGTTGTCGTAATCGACTGAGCTTTCTGACTCAATGAAGTTGACAACTTCGGCCTTGTTACTGCCTGTGTCAGATGCAATAGTTCGTTGGTTTGATTCATGACGAGAGTAAGGCGTTTCGTGGTTCTGAGGCAATGCCTCAATGGCAAACCTCTTTAAGTGTTCTTTCCTGAACACGACAGGGATAAACGACGGTCTTCTTTCAAAATCAAGATTGATCTATATCCAAGAACAATACCGTTTTTTTTCTTCTTTAGGGTACAACAATTCGCTTTCTGACTTGCTTTGGTTCTGGGGTGAATGCTGGGATGCTTTAATGCCGAGACTCTTTTGGCTTACTTTCTTGAATGCGACTGGTACGAAGGACGGCCGCCTTTCGAAATCCAGTTTCATGTAAAACCAAGAAGGAGATCTTTCTATCTCCTTTCTGTCGGGCTTTGGCTCGTTGATGGGGCAGATTGTGAATAGATCTCTGATCCCCTCGAGCGTATCATCACTGGCATAAATCGAAGTCTCTTTCAGGACTGCCAGACTCTCTGGTCTGGTGGTCTGGTTCACACATACAGAAACTTCCTTCCGGGTACTTTTGTTCGCTTTTGGAACAGTTGTAGAAGGAGTTGGCTCCTCTGCTTTCAGGCTGGGCTGAAGCATCGACCGAACGTCCTGTAGTATGTTTCTACTAACTGGTGGACAGCAGAATATCTCTCTGGAACGATTGAGGATGTATTGAAGACAGCGTTCCCAATGCCCATGTATCCACTCACCAATGCGAAAAACATTCTTCAAGACACTTTCCTATTCGCATACTTCTGGTTTTGTGTAACCCTTCGGCTCTGCCGTTCTTTCCACGTTCTTATTTCCATTTCCCTGTATATCCCTGTGATTGTGTCGTTCTTTGGTATCGTTCAGTGGTGTTGCGTCCATTCTCAGAGGTCTGTTGTCTTTGTCTTCAGTCTGTGTTCCCAAGTCTGTGGTGATGAGAGAGTGAGTAGACTGTCTACCTTGGTGCATTCCCTGTTCCCTTTGAGCCTGAGTAGAGCGACGCTGAAGGATCTTGCCTCAAGCAGTCACACCAACAGTCCCTGGAGTTTCGGGAGCTCCACCACCCACGGGATCACTCGGGATCATAGCGGGGATCCTCCCGAAGGAGGGGAGGGACTCAAACTCCCGCCCTTCACTCCCACCACTCCCACACTGTTGGAATTATGGGTGTTTAGTTAATGTGTGATTTCTTTTGACAAACCATGCTCATAGGAGACCTTTAATTTCATAATGAGCCCTTTAAAAATGCAGCATCTCGTAAGTACTCGTACACTTTGAAAAGTATTACATTCAATCGCCTCGGCTAAGTGTCATATTCTATTCATAGACCATAATGATTGTGAAGTTGCTTCTACCTAATTCTAAGCTAGATGTACGTCCTAAAGGCTTGAAGCCTTCCTTTCTCGACCGACTAGTATATACCGTGTAAAAATATATGAATCCTGTAAAAAAAAATCTGATTAAATGATTGACTGATTTATTTCAGTTATTTACTAATTCTCCTTAGACTTTTTCGTTTGTTCGTTTATTTATATATATTTTGTTTTTGTTGATATATTTTGTTGTTTTATTCGTTCACCTCTGTTGAGTTAACACGTTAATTATAGAGCTACAATAATCGTTCGATAATAGGGTTGATCGGCTGGAAGGATGTTACGTCATCAGTGACGTCATGTCGTCTGGCAGATCCGTTGCGAACTGACGACTCTGGTGTGGTTGGGCCTTTAGAGTGCTTACAGGATTTTTCCTCGCCATTTTTATTTCCACTTGCTTTATTCTTACATTCTATTTGAATATTCACATTTCATGTAATTAATATATGTTTCTATTTTGTTTTTACATTTTCACCAGATCCTTTCACTGAAGGATAGTTATTGTTCAAAAGAAATGTTGAATGCTCAGCGTTATTACATCTAAATCTCTTTTATATATATATATATATATATAATATATGATGTAAGCGGAATAGGAAACACAGGAGTCTTAGTATTGAGTTTATTCCTGACTAGTTTCGCAGGTATGCTTTTTCAAAGGAATATGTGTACAAACGGGCTATGGGCATTATATACATGGGGTGGACCTCACCACCTCTCCGAGTTGCCATAGTTGGTGGCGAATGTGAACATCACATTGTGGCTAACGTAACAATGAAGACATTTTTACAATTAAATATGATAACACTAATAACAAAGAAATTATTAATAGAAAATGTAACAATAGTAATGATAACAATGAAGATAAATATTTAAATAATAATATTAACAATAATAACAAAAATGATAATAGCAATACAGAAAATAACAATAAAATAAAAGTAATAATAATAATAAAAACAATAATGAAAATAAAATGATAATACTAATAACCAAGAAATAAAAATTATTAATAGTAATTATGACAATAATAGTGAAAACAATGATAATAAGAACGAAAAATTAAATGTTTAAATAATAATAGTAACAATAATAATAACAATAATGAAAGTAATAATAATAATGATAAAAATGTAATGATAAAATTATAAATATATATAATGATAGTAATAATAAATAAATAATAGTTATAATAACAATGATAATAATAATAGTGTTGAAAATAAATAGTAACAAATAGCATTAAAAGAATAAATCATGATAAAAAGTTGGGGCAAGGTAGCATGGAGGAACTTCAGAGTGAAAGGAAGAAAGCTGGAGAGGGTAGGCCGAAGTGGGAAAAAGGTATCTACTTAGGGTCTGGGAAGCCATTCTTGGAGGGCAAGTGTCGCGGTAGATTTTGTCCATTTTAAGTCACCAGTTCTCTTGTTTGTGTTTTTGTGGTTGGCAATGTAAAGTGATTCAATTATTTTCCGTTGTTTCTTGTGTAGTCCTTTAGCTAGAATGGTGGAACCCTCCCAGTTAGGCAAATGTCCCTCTGTGTCAATGTGGTTAACTAGAGCGTTGGTTTCTCGGTGGTGTCTAATGTCCGCTTTGTGTTCCCTGAGTCTGTTGTTAAGTCCTCTGTATGTCTCTCCGTAGTATGCACAGTCACATCCTTTGCAGGGAATTTTGTAAACGATGCTATTGTCACGGTTCGTCTTGGTTCTGTTGGTGGTCAAGTGTCCTATTTTCTTCCCTGTGTCATTTACTATGATGAGTCCTGTCTGTCTCAACGTTTTGGAAAGCATGTGAGAGAGGCCAGAGTTAGGAACCACAAGGTATCGTAAATTTGTCCTCTCTTCACATCCTTTCCTCTGTCTGTCTCTAATAACAAAGAAATTATTAATAGAAAATGTAACAATAGTAATGATAACAATGAAGATAGATATTTAAATAATAATATTAACAATAATAACAAAAATGATAATAGCAATGCATAAAATAATAACAATAAAATAAAAGTAATAATAATAATACAGAAAATAATAACAATAAAATAAAAGTAATAATAATAATACAGAAAATAATAACAATAAAATAAAAGTAATAATAATAATAAAAACAATAATGAAAATAATAAAAATGATAATACTAATAACCAAGAAATAAAAATTATTAATAGTAATTATGACAATCGTGAAAACAACGAAAAATTAAATATTTAAATAATAATAGTAACAATAATAATAACAATAATAATAATAAAGATAATGAAAGTAATAATAATAATGATGGTAATAATAAAAATGTAATGATAAAATTATAAATATATATAATGATAGTAATAATAAATAAATAATAGTTATAATAACAATGATAATAATAATAGTGTTGAAAATAAATAGTAACAAATAGCATTAAAAGAATAAATCATGATAAAAAGTTGGGGCAAGGTAGCATGGAGGAACTTCAGAGTGAAAGGAAGAAAGCTGGAGAGGGTAGGCCGAAGTGGGAAAAAGGTATCTACTTAGGGTCTGGGAAGCCATTCTTGGAGGGCAAGTGTCTTCATTGTTACGTTAGCCACAATGTGATGTTCACATTCGCCACCAACTATGGCAACTCGGAGAGGTGGTGAGGTCCACCCCATGTATATAATGCCCATAGCCCGTTTGTACACATATTCCTTTGAAAAAGCATACCTGCGAAACTAGTCAGGAATAAACTCTAAGACTAAGACTCCTGTGTTTCCTATTCCGCTTACATCAGCCTGTCAGAATGTCTCAACATATATATATATATATATATATAATATGTACACTAAGCATAACAGTGCCTTAAAAATAGTTTCTTATTTCACTATAAAAGTTTATATGAACTTATACTGCAGTGAATAAGTCAATAGTTGATATATTTGTCCTATATACAATGTTAGGTTTCTAGTTTTGATATATTTGTACAATATAAAATGTTAGGTTACAAAGAAAGCAATGGCCTCCGCTAGCGGACCCAGGGATCTGGGTGCGCATGTCCTGTGTAATAGAAGTCCCATATATATATATATATATATATTAAAATGTACATAAATACATATATATGTATATATGTATATATTATATACATATGTATATGTATATATGTCTATATATATGTATATATACATGTATATATATATGTATGTATATATGTATATATACATATACATACGTATATATGTATGTATATATATATGTATATATACATATATGTATATACATGTATATACATATATATATAATATATACACATATACATCCATATATATATTTATATATATATGTATGTATATATGTATATATACATATACATACGTATATATGTATGTATATATATGTATATATACATATATGTATATACATGTATATACATATATATATA
Source organism: Oratosquilla oratoria (assembly GCF_046742065.1). NCBI lineage: Eukaryota > Metazoa > Arthropoda > Malacostraca > Stomatopoda > Squillidae > Oratosquilla > Oratosquilla oratoria. The sequence continues at coordinate 31,200,713 of NC_134817.1, read as the reverse complement.
ATATATACACATATACATCCATATATATATTTATATATATATGTATGTATATATGTATATATACATATGTATATATGTATATATACATATGTATATATGTATGTATATATATATATGTATATATATATGTATATATACATATACATATGTATATACATGTATATACATATATATATATATAATATATACACATACATCCATATATATATTTATATATATATATATATATGTATGTATATATATGCATGTATGTATATATATGCATATATGTATATATATATGTATATATGTATATATACATATGTATATATGTATATATACATATGTATATATGTATATATACATATGTATATATGTATATATATATGTATATATATGTGTGTATATACATATACATATGTATATACATGTATATACATATATATAATATATATATAAACATATACATCCATATATATATTTATATATATATATGTATGTATATATACATATATATATAATATATATATACACATATACATCCATATATATATTTATATATATATATATGTATGTATATATACATATATATATATATATATAATATATACACATATCCATATATATATGTATATATATGTATATATGTATATATATATATATATGTATATATATATATGTGTGTGTGCAACCGGGATTTATTGATAATGGGTGATTTCAATTTTACTGACATTGATTGGATGACCCTTGAACATGGCCATATAGGTAGTCGCTTGATTGATTTTCTTGGTGACAATTACTTAATTCAGCATGTAAAAGAGCCCACAAGATATGGAAACTTACTCGATTTATTGATCACTAGCCGCGAAAGCATGGCAACTGATGTAGAAGTCGGTGAATCTGTTGCAAATAGCGATCACAACTTAGTCAGATTCAAACTCCTAAACAATTTTAGAATAGATACTTGTGCTTCTAAAATACCCGATTTCAGTAAAGCTCAGTTCATAGAACTACGTCAGGAGCTTCAGCTTACAGATTGGGAGGAAAAATTAAACGAAAGGCCTGTAGATCAGATGTGGGAAATATTTCAAAAAACGCTCACTAAGATGATTCAAACTTACATTCCTTTTAAGGACAGACGTCCCCCAAATCAGGCTCGCCCAAAGTGGCTCGACAAAGAAACTGAAAAAAGTATTGCTAAAAAGAGACAGGATTATAAGAAATATAAGTGCTCGGGTGCATCTAATGACTATGAAAGTTATGTATCAATACAGAGAGATTTAAAAAAGACAATAAGAAAAAGAAAACGACAATACGAAATGAACATCGCTGAGAAATCCAAAGAGAATCCCAAAGAATTCTATAGTTACATTAGAGATAAAAAGGTTGTTAGGAATCACATTGGTCCACTATTATCTGCTGACGGTCAACTTGAATATTCAAATGAAGGAATGTGTAATCTCTTAAACAATTATTTTAGCTCGGTATTCGTAAACGAAACACCTCAAAGTGAATTCCAAACTGAAACCTGTGACAAGTCTGGGGTAAACTTACTCACTACGGTAAATATAACAAAAGAAACAATTAAAAGGTGTATAGACAAACTCAAAGTTAATAAAACACCAGGGCCTGACGGTTGGCATCCAAGAATCTTAAAGGAAATGAAAAATGAGATTGTTGTTCCATTAGAAATTATTTTCAAGAAATCCATCATATCCGGAGATGTCCCAAGAGAATGGAAGCTAGCTAACGTTACTCCCATATTCAAAAAAGGTGACAAAAAGAAACCAAATAACTATAGGCCTATTAGTTTGACTTCGATCGTAGGAAAAATAATGGAAACTATCATCAGAGATGCTATCGAATATCATTTAGAAAGTAACCGTTTGATAAATGATAGCCAACATGGTTTCAGACGGAAACGTTCTTGCGTGACTAACTTACTCGAATTCTACAACACAGTTGTCTCGAATTATGACAAAAGAAACAATATAGATTTAATATATCTAGACTTTGCAAAAGCTTTTGATACCGTCCCACACGAAAGACTTCTTACTAAATTAGCTTTGCATGGAATAAGTGGTAGCTTATTAGGTTGGACTAGTAATTGGTTGAAAGGTCGAAAACAGAGAGTTGTTTTAAATGGAAAAACTTCTGGATGGAAAAGTGTTGCAAGTGGAGTTCCTCAGGGTTCCGTTCTTGGGCCACTTCTATTCATAGTATATATAAATGATATAGACCATGGACTAAAATCTACTGTTTCCAAATTTGCTGATGATACAAAACTGTGCGGAGTGGCAAATGATCACTCAAACCAATTAGATATTCAAGAAGATTTAGATAAATTACAGCAATGGTCTGAAAAGTGGCTAATGAAATTTAACACAAGTAAATGCAAGGTAATGCACATAGGTAAAAATAACAGCAAGTACGATTACAAGTTATTTGGAAATTCGTTAACAAAAGTGGATAGTGAAAAAGATCTCGGCGTAATTATCAGTAACGACCTCAAATCATCCAAGCAGTGTATTTCACGTGATCAATGGATGATGAGGCGTCGCGCCGACAGCCTTCCAAGTCTCGTCACGTGACCCACGTGACAGTCAATTTATAATCATTTACTATTTACCTGTTTGTTTGTTATTCAACTATACCAATGCATTTATTTATGTATTTTAATTGTTATTTACATTGTTATAGTTTTAATTTATTATTAATATGATTTTTTTTTTTTTTTTTTTTTTTTTGCATCCGACCTAGATATGGATCAAAAGGTCTCCTGTCGGCATGCTTTGCCTTTGTAATCCTTTGTGTGTGTGTGTGTTGAGGCATTCTGACATGTTGACGTAAGTGGAGTAGGAAACACAGGAGTCTTAGTGTGAGTGTATTCCTGACTAGTTTCGCAGGTAGACTTTTTCAAAGGGATGGTATACAAACGAGCTGTGGGTATACATAAGGGGGACCTCACTACCTCTCCGTGTTGCCAGAGTTGGCGACAAGTGAGGACATCATATATATATATTGTAACAAATAATAAACAAATGCAATAATAATGATAATGCTATCAATAATAATAGTAATGGTAAGTTCAATAGAAATTGTGATTATAATAACAATGAAAATAATAATGATAACGATGATAATAATAGTAAAAATAATAATAATAATAATATTGAATTAATTGTAACTCTGACCCCTCTCACATGCTTTCCAAGTCGCTGAGACAGATAGGACATTAGACACCACCGAGAAACAAACGCTCTAGTTAACCACTTAGACACAGAGGGACACCTACCAAACTGGGAGGGATCCACCATTCTAGCCAAAGCTCTACACAAAAACAACGGAAAATAATTGAATCCCCTTACATTGCCAACTACAAAAACACAAACCATCAGAATCAGCGGGAGAATTCTTAATTATTAATTTATTGAAAGTACATGGGTTATTAAAAGCTACTTTAAGATTCCATGTTTTAAGTAGATGAGGAACTTGAGAAAGATTGGTACTGTAAGTGACCAAAATTAATATGGTGAATTGTGCTGTTCTTTAGATTTCTATTTCAATGATGACTTTGTGTACTAAGATTTATTCTTTTTCATTTGTGACTTTTTGTATTTTGCCAGTTCTTTTCCTAGTGTATAATCTTGTGTCATCTTGTACTATGCCAGCTCCTTTTCTAGTGTATAATCTTGTGACATCTCGTACTATGCCAGTTCCTTTCCTAGTGCATAATCTTGTTATTTTTAAACCTCTTTGTAACAAAATTTTTCCTGCATTTCTCTGAAGATGTGAATTACATGAAAGCGCTTGGGAATTATTGTTTTCTTCCGATTTCCTTAGTGGTTACCAGCAAAACTTGTGGATCACGTGATATCTCTGCATATATATATATATAGATATAGATATAGATATATAGATATATATATATATATATATATAATATATATAACGTATATATATATATATATGTGTGTGTGTGTGTGTGTAAATGTATGTTTATATATGTATATACTGTATATATGTATGTATATACATACATATATATATTTATATATGTATGTATATACATACATATATATATTTATATATGTATATATATATATATATATATACATACGAACGGTACATATATATATACATACATACGAACGGTACATATATATATATACATACATACGAACGGTACATATATATATATATATATATATATATATATACATACAAACTAACGGTACATATATACATCCATACATACGTTCGTACGAAGATGCTAGCGTGTGCCCAAATAGCCCTCATCGGAGACGTCCTGTTTCCCGTCGTGATCTGACTCCCTTCGCGAGGAACCACCAAAAGTTTTGGGGGATTTTTTGGCCACAACTTACTCTGCTCTGCGTGCGGGACGAGACGCAGCGGCGGTGGCAATGCGAAAAGGACTCGATGGACCAGACACAGGAACACAGGACGTTGTAAAGCAATATCCCTGATACGAAGCGAGCGATGCGCATTTTGGTGAGCAAAGACACACACAGGTGCTTCTCTGCTCGCAGGAGACGGAGCGAAACCGTCGTTGAGGACTTTGTGACTGCGGGAAACGCGCCGGAGCGTGTCTTGGTAGTCTGTGAATAAGTCCTGTCCGCCTTCAGCGAAGACGAACGTCCTGAGGTCTGGTCCTCGAGGGCCTTGGCAACCGGCGGAGGGCGCGAGTAAATGGTCGGTTTCGGTGGGCGGAGCGACAGTCGCGAAGGACTTTTTTCGGTGGAGAGCGAGCCGACTTTTTCCCCGGGTGGAGGGTGAACTGACTGTTGTTCCAATTAATTAATTTTCATTTTTATTATTACAAGCGCCGGTTTCGCCGTCATGGCTTCGTCATGGGGCGCTTTTCGCCCTGCCAATCGCTCGCGGCCAATCAGTCGTCTCCGTTGCTATGACGTCCGTGTTCTCTCCTCACTCTCCGAAATGTGAGGGTTCCGAGCACGAGGAGGAGTTGCCAACGAGCCCCAGCGCTGGACCCTCGGTCAGGGCGATACCCGCGTCTTGTAAGGAAATAGATAAATATGTAGATAAATAAATAGACGATGATACATAGACACGATGAGTAGATAAAGAAACAAACAAATAAATAAGTAAATAAATAAATATATAAATGAATACACAAAGAAACCCGAATTTAGGCTGATGGTGATAAGCAACTTAGTTCGACTCTATCCAGCCAAAGGTCAACACCAACTACACTTTGACGTTCTGAAGAATCCAGAGAAGCTTGAAACGACTCGAGGGTGCATTCCAAGTCCTCAGGCATACGAAGAGATCATAAGGAGAGTTCCATAAGGTATTCAGAGAGCTCACGGACCTTCTGTAGTCTAATGAAGTCTTCAGAAGACCCACAAGAAACCACGATGGTCTTGGAGACCCCGAAGACTCTTTTGGGTCTTGGAGAGCCCATCAAGTCTTCAAGGACTTTGTCTTTACTTACATAGACACTGCCCTTCGGCAATGGAGTCCGTTTTTATCAACATCCATGATAACATCAATAAGAGGACTGGGGATTTAATATGGGCTAAACGGCAGCACGCTTTGTCGTCATGAACAATAAACACAGAGCCCCTGATCCAGTCGGACATTTCAGCCACGCGAATACCAACAAGCGGATAATTGGTCCTCCCACGGCGATAACTCGTCACACCGACAGATGAGATCGAGTGGGGGACCAACCTGACACTTCGCCACGTTCCTTTTTATGCCATAAATTGACCAACTTGACTTCAAACTGTGTTCCTCTGAAGAAGCCACTCAGGCGAAACTAGTCAGGAATAAATGTATTTCCCTCAGCCCGTGTTCCCTTTACCTCCTATCCACATTATTATTATTATTATTATTATTATTATTATTATTATTATTTACTATTATTACTATTACTATTATTATTATTATTACTACTATTATTATTATAATTGTCATGATGATGGTGATCATCATCATTATTAGCATTTACATGATTATTATCATTATTATTTACTTTATCTACATTCTATTTTCTAGATTTATTAATTTTGTTTTTTCTATTTTTTGCTCTGATTATACCTAGTCAATACCTAGTTAAAAATTTGTCCGTGATTTTCCTTGTTGAAATAAACGGATACAAGGGAAAGAGTGACGTCATGATCTTTCATTCGAGCGGGTTGCGTCGTTAGGCGAATCGCCGCCGCTTTGCGTCCTCTCGAGGCGTAACGGAAACCGAACACGTGTGAATGTTGTCTCGTTGTTCACCTGTAAAAGCCTGTCTTCAGATAAAAGTTGCTTTCTTATGTAAAAATGTGTTAATTGAGGAATTTTGTTCAGATAGCTTTGATTTTAATCTTGTTAGTTTTGATGTTACTAGTCTATTCGATTTCCTGTTTTATATTTGTTAATATATTTAGAGGTTAAGTTGAAGAAATATGATATGTCTCTACCGGTCCACATAATAATCATTCTCATTAAGTTATGTGTGTTAGATTCAAAATTTGAATTTTATGATAAATTTTGTATGCAAAAGTTTGGAATGGGAATGGGGAATCATTTGTTTCCTGTTTTAAGTAACTTGCATATGCTATCCTCCAACCCCTTGTTGCTGTCCTGTACCATTTCTCTGAGTATTCCTTTTCTGTGATGGGGGAATTCCCCGTGGTGGGGGAAAAGAATACTGCCACCAAGTATTCCCACTTGGATCGTAAGAGGCGAGAAGAAAGGGACGGGGATTGGGACTAGGCATCCTTCTCCTTGTAGCCCCACAGGGGAAATTCCTAAAAGAAAAAAAGAAGGCATAAGAGGGGCTGGAAAGCCTCGGACCAGCACCCTAAGGTTTGGGTCTTTTAATGTGCGTGGATGTGGTACAGATGAGAGTAAAAGGGAAGAGATAGGTAGTATGTTTGTGAGAAGAAAGATGGATGTGTTGGCTTTGAGTGAAACTAAGTTGAAAGGGAAGGGTGAGTGTAAGTATGGGAGTGTAAGTGGGAGGTTATCAGGAGTGAAGAGAGGGCGAGGGAGGGAAGGGGTGGCTATTCTAGTAAGTGAAGAGATAGGTAAACGGGTAGTGGAGTGGAAGGAGGTTTCCTGAAGGATAATGTGGATGAAGGTGAAACTGGGAAAGGAGATGTGGGTCTTTGTAAGTGCATATGGGCCTGGCAGTGAGAAGAGTGTAGAAGAAAGGGAGGCCTTTTGGATAGATCTAAATGAGTGCATAGAGGATTTGGGAAGAAATGTCAATGTGATAGTACTGGGAGACCTTAATGCTAGGGTGGGAAATGGTCCAATCGATGGAGTGGTTGGGAAATGTGGAGTTCCAGGAAAGAATCGTAGTGGAGAGTTGATGGTGGAAATGTGTCTAGAGAGTTGATGATAGCAAATACAGTGTTTCGGAAGAAAGTCAAGCATAAGTACACATGGGAGAGGGTGGTGGATGGAAGGGTGGTAGATACAGCGCTAATGGATTATGTAGTGGTAAATAGGATTATGATAGGAAGAGTTAAGGATGTACATGTGCTAAGGGGAGAGGGTGGGGGAATATCAGATAATTTTTTGGTGGAAGGTAAGTTGAGAGTGGAGGATAGATGGAGGAAGAGGAAAGGGACAAAAGGTAGGGAGGTGCTTAGAGTGAACTCTTTGAATGAGAAGGAAAAGGAGAAGGAGTACGGGAAGAAGCTGAAGGAGGAGTGGGAGGGAGTAAAGGGTAGAGTAGAGCTGGGTTCAAGGAGGGAGTCATAAAGTGTGCAAGGATGGTGTGTGGAACAAGAAGGACAGGGGGAAATAGAAGAAAGGGTAGTGAATGGTGGGATGAGGAAACAAAAAAGGTTGTAGAAGAGAAGAAGCGAGCTTTCACAGATTGGTTACAAAATAGGACGAGGGAGTCATATGAGAGGTACAAAGAAAAGAAAAGAGAAGTAAAGCAAAAGGTAAAGGTTGCAAAGGGGAGAGCAGATGTGAAATGGGGTAAGAGTTTGACAGAAAATTTTGAAAGTAATAAAAAGATGTTTTGGAAAGAAATTAAGAGAGGAAGAGGAGGCGAATCAAGTAGAGAAGAAAAGGTAAAAGGTGCAGATGGAGAGATGATAATGGAAGAGAAGGCAGTAAGGGGAAGATGGGCAGAATATTTTAAGGAGTTGCTAAATGTGAAGGAGGATAGGGAAGGAAAGATTGCTGCAGTGGGAAGTGCGAAGAAAATGAGTGATGAATGAGGAGAATGGAGAAATAAGGAAGGATGAGGTGAAGGCAGTTGGAAAGATGATGAAAGCAGGTAAGGCACCTGGTCTGGATGGATGCCATGCGGAATGTCTGAAAAAGGGAGGTACAGTGATGGTGGACTGGTTGGTGAGGTTATTTAATGTTTGTTGGAGAGAGGGTAGAGTGCCGGAGGACTGGAGGAGTGTCTGTATAGTTCCTCTTTACAAGGGAAAAGGGGACAAGTGTGAATGTAGTAGTTTCAGAGGGATTAGCTTGTTGAGTGTAGTTGGGAAGGCTTATGGGAGGATCTTGGTTGAGAGGATTAGGAGAGGAACAGAAGGAGTAATTGGTGAGGAACAGTGTGGATTTAGGACAGGTAGAGGTTGTGTAGATCAGATCTTTGTGGTAAGACAGATATGTGAGAAAGCTATAGGAAAGGGGAAGGATGTTTTTTGGGCTTTTATGGATCTGGAAAAGGTTTATGATAGGGTAGACAGGAAGGCACTGTGGGAGGTTATGCAGATATACGGGATAGGAGGAAAGCTTCTGGAAGCTGTCAAGAGTTTTTATGAGAATAGTAGAGCTTTTGTCAGGATTGGAAATGGAGAGAGTGAGTGGTTCGAGGTAAAGGTGGGACTTCGTCAAGGATGCGTTATGTCGCCCTGGCTGTTCAACTTATACATGGATGGGGTGGTGCGAGAGGTAAATGCAAGGGTAGTGGGCAAGGGATTGGAGATGGTTAAAGAAAATGGAGAAAAGTGGGAGGTGAGCCAGCTGTTGTTTGCGGACGACACTGCGCTTGTAGCAGGATCGGAGGAGGGTTTGAGGAAGTTGGTGGCAGAGTTTGGGAGAGTATGTGATAGAAGAAAGCTGAAGATAAATGTGGGTAAAAGTAAGATGATGAGATGTACAAGGGGTGAAAGTGGCAGTAGACTGGAAGTGAGCATTAAGGGAGAGCGACTGGAGGAAGTGGATAGTTTTAGATACTTGGGTGCAAATGTGGCAGGGAAAGGTGGAGTGAAAGTGGAGGTAGAATGTAGATTGAGAGAAGCGAGTAAATCCCTTGGTGGATTAAAGAGTGTAATGAGGAATAGACATTTGGGAATGGATATGCTAAGAGGAGACTGTATGAAGGAGTGATTGTGCCAACAGCACTGTATGGAGCAGAAACATGGAACATAAGAGAAGAAGAGAGAAGGAGTTTGAATGTGTTTGAGATGAGGTGTCTGAGAAGTGTGATGGGGGTTACTAGGCTAGATAGAGTGAGAAATGAGGAGGTGAGGAGGAGAACAGGGGTGGAAAAGGAGCTGGGAGATAGGGTTGATGAAAGAATATTAGGATGGTTTGGACACATGGAAAGAATGAGTGAAGAAAGACTAGTAAAAGAGGTGTGGAAGGCAGATGTGGAGGGAGTGAACATGAGGGGACGTCCTAGGATGAGGTGGATGGGGTGAAGGGGGCTTTGGGGAAGAGGGGAATGTCTGTTGAGGAAGGACGGGAGAGGACAGAAGACAGGGGTGAATGGAGAATGGTTGTATATGGATGATGTTGTGATAGCATGAGGTGGAATGGGCAGGTGGATGGGGTGTGAGGTAGTATGTGTGAGCAAAATTTGACGCAGCCCGAAGGGATTTCTCCCTGTCCTCTCATTTTATGCAATGGGGGGACGGATAGGGGGGGTCGCCTATTTAATGAAGCGGCCTTGCTGTGGATGTGCTGTGTCTTGCGACACTGCTTCTGACCCAGGGCAGTGGACAAGGTGCAGGGATGACCCGTCATTCAGGAGGTGCTAAGATAAGAGGGAGGGTGGAGGGGTGTGGAGTGTATTCAGGGATGGAATGGGTGGGAATGATTTTATGCCTTTTTCTTTTTGGCTACCCCCCTTGTAAGGGGGAAAAAGCCTAGGTATATGTATGTATGTATGTATGCATATGTAATTTTTGAAAGAGTTATTTTGCCTAAAACTGTCCCTAGGAAAGCTATTTGGCATAGATATGTTGACGATATATTGTGTATGTGGCGTATTGACCAACCTTTAGACAACTTTTATTAAGGTTAAACAGTTTGATACCATCAATTAAATTTACTAAAGAAATTGAACAGAACAATAGTCTGCCCTTTTTGGATGTTATGATTTATAAGTTTTGAAATAAGTTTAAATTAGACATTTAGAGGAAACCTACCAATGTCCTTTCTTGTATTCATTATTATTCTTATCACCACCTTAAAATTAAAGAGTCAGTGTTCTCTTCCATGTTTTTAAGGGCCTTTAGAGTTTGTTGCCCAGAATTTTTAGATCAAGAAATTGAAACCATTTATGACATTGGTAATAAATTAAGATACCAAAAAGATTTAATTGACTTGGCTCAAAACACAGCGAAGAAATCTTTTTATGGTCATACTCATAGACAGCAATTCCTTTTTAAGAATTTTTTAACTCTCATTCTTCATCAGAATCTAGTTAGTTTAACTCATACTTTTAACATATTTGGTGTCCAAATTGTCTTCAAAAATAACAACACTGTTAAAAGCCGTTTAATTAAAAATTCACCTGCTTGTGGCGAAGGCTGTGTTTATAGTATCCCTTGGAAAAACTGTAACTTTAATTAAATTGACCAAACAGAAACGGATTTGTAATTGAGAATAAACCAACATAAATATAACATAAGAACAGAGCAAGTTTCAAGTGGGTTTTGTGCATTTAAGGGACTTTAATCATTGCATTGATTGGGATAACACAAAGGACATTAAGAAGGGAAATATCATACAATCATGTTATATCAAAGCTTCATTTGAGAACAACATGAGGATGTATAAATTAGACAACTATATAAAAAAATTCTCGACAGTAGAAAAATCAAATATCCGGCAGTGTTGAGCAAGTAAAGTCACAATGGACCTGTCCTAATTTCCCCCAGTGTGTCTCATTTGTATAGTCACTGTATCCTTACTTTGTACCTGTGAAAATGTCTTATTTTCCAAGTGGTTTTATTACACATTTTGTGAATCACATGTTTTTATGATTTATTCGCATATATATATTCAACCACATTAACTTTTCACTTTTAGTTTCATGTCATTTCGATCGAAACTGACAATGCGCTCGACGGAGACATATGCGGAAACTGATACGCAGTGAAGTCGAGGACTCGAACCCAGCTCAGACGTACCAAAGTGTTTACTTTGGTACGTCTGAGCTGGGTAGTGATTTGGAAAAGGCGTTGACTCATTGTATGGTAATATGATGTTGTTATTACTGCAAATGTACTTGTTTTCGGGGTTGGGTGTCTTATAAAATTTACTTTTAGCCTTGCTCAGAGCTTTGGACAAAAACCTCTCCGGACTTTGAGAGTTGTGAACTCGCTAGATCCAATTCTTTGTCTAGGTATTGTGGGCTGCATATCCTTAAAGCTCTTAGATATAGGCCCGAAGCTACACTGCGTCTATTGTTATCAGGATGGTGGCTGAAAAAATGTAAATAGTTGCCGGAGTGGATAGGCTTCCTGTACACAGGAAAGGACAATTGGTCCGGACACCTGATAACCAATATGTCCAGAAAAAGGTATTTTTCCTTCTTCCCATTCCACCTTGAAATTTATGCTGTGTGCTAGTTTGTTTATTTTTTCAAAGAAGACATTGAAAAAGCCCATTTCTCAACCCAAACAGTAAAAAAGTCATCGACACATCTGTACCAAAATATATCAGCTGGCTTGGTGTCTGGTAATAGTTCGCATTCAGAAGATTCCATATATAAATTGGCAAGAACTGGGGAAAGATTGGAACCCATACTGCATCCATATTTTTGTCTAAAATAAGAATCTCTGAAAGAAAGAACATTAGTGTTAAGACATAAGCGGGTAAGTCTAATAATTCTTGAAACTGAAAGAGGGAGTTGATGTTTATGTTGATGCAGTTTGGTTTCCAAGAATCTTAAAATATCACCTGTGTTGACATTAGTAAATAGGGAAACTATGCCAAGAATGAGTAATTTGCTATTCTTAGGTATATTATGTCTCTTAGTGGTCGAAATATACAGATTTTCTGTCCATCTTATTCTCCAACAGTGGGTTATAAGTCTCATGTATATTATATATATATATATATATATATATATATATATATATATATATTAATATCGACAGCAATTTGACAATTTTTTTTCTGTGAACACTTTGAATTCCTCTAATCTAATCTTCTTTACGTCCCGAACTTTGGGTGAACTCCTGAATTTTCCAAGAAGGGAAGGAGGAGGCTAGCTGCCTCCTCTTCGTTGCAAGAACTGAATGTCTTGATAAATAAAAAAATGTAATTATTGGCGAAGTTGCTGTCGACTGACTTTATTGGCGCTTGCTTTAGAGAGAAATTGCTTCCAACACACGTAGTCATAAGTGTGCACGCGGACACACACACACACACACACACACACACACACACACACACACACACACACACACACACACACACACACACACACAAACATTGCCATTGATGAGCTTTCTTAAGGTTGCCAGGAACAATTGTCTCCGATTGCTAATTCTGACGTCGTTCCACTGACGACTCCAAAAAACAAAAGTTGTCTTTACGAAAACTCCAAAAGTCAAGGAGGATTTGGTCTTTACCATACTTTTCAAAACGCTTCCCACAAAAAATCCAAAAACTTTATCAAATTTCCATTGAGATCTTAAAAGACGCTACCATCACCATACCGTTTATATCATTTACCATGCAAACCTAAAAACTTTATCAACCATTCATTAAGATCTTCCATATAGAGTTACCGTTACCATGCCATTGAAACCGTCCTTGCTGGGACAAAACCGATTTACAATCAGTTTGAAAAAACTGAGAAATAATGTCGGAAAACCACGACTGTGGCCAGACTTTCATGCAACCGAATCATTTCCTCTGATTAAGAGAGAAGATTCCGTTTTCTCCTGCAAGCATCATGAGCCATTTACCGAATTTTTCATTCCGTTTGATATTCAAGGTTGCCACGTAGCCCTTGGTTCTCTTGATCTTGGGAAGTTCTGTTTTCTGTGAACGAGACTCGTCTTGGTCTTCCGGATGATGAGACTGTTGACTCAGAGGTTGCAGAGGCTTTTCTACGTCACAGTTTGATTGCTTAAAGACAGTCTTTTCCTCAGGCTAGTTAAGACTTTGAGGGACCGAGACCTTTTGCTTGGATGTGGGTGTCTTCTTGGTAGAACGATAACTATTTTCCGAGTTGAACTTACAGGGAATAAAAGACGCTCTTCTCTCAAAATCGAGGACCAACGGAAACCATGACGGAAGTCTCTCAGAGGCTTGAGGTCGCCCAATCTCAAAGGAAGGCTCAAAGAGATACCTTATACTTACGAGAGATCCGTTGTCGTAATCTACTGAGCTTTCTGAATCAATGAAGTTGACAACTTCGGCGTTGTTACTGCCGTTGTCAGATGCAATTCTTCGTTGGTTTGATTCATGACGAGAGTAAGGCGTGTTGTGGGTCTGAAGCGATGCCTCAGTGGCGAACCTCTTTAGGTGTTCTTTCCTGAACACAACAGGGATAAACGACGGTCTTCTTTCAAAATCAAGATTGATCTAGATCCAAGAACAATACCGTTCTTTTTC
>NC_134817.1:31141922-31181922 GCF_046742065.1 Oratosquilla oratoria | reverse complement strand
TAAAAACCCAAGAACACATCCTTCCCCTTTCCTATAGCTTTCTCACATATCTGTCTTACCATAAAAATCTGATGTACACGACCCCTAAGTCCTAAATCCACACTGTTCCTCACCAATTACTCCATATATATATATATATATATATCCATATACATATACATATATACATATATGTGTGTGTGTTTGTGTGGATGTGTATGTGTATATATACAGTATATGGAAAGAAAGTGAAGACATGGTGCACCCAGAATAGTATTCAGTTGTTACCATGGGCTGGGTATTCGGCGGATATTAATCCAATTGAAAGTTTGTAGGACGAATTTAATGACGAAATATATCGTGCCATTAACAAACTAAATTCAACTCACATAGTAACCAATACATGATTGGTTCTATTCAGCTAAAATCAAGGAGTTGTATCACTCCTACATTTCTTGTTTGCCTAGACGTGTTCGGAATCCTCTCTGAACACAAGATGCTCAAATTAAGTACTAGGGAATGAGCATTTGTAGATTCAACAAAATAAAGCAGTATTTTGAGCTGTTCATGAGTCTTACTTCCTTTAAAATTTGAAATGATGGAGTTATCAGAAAAATCCATAATAACTTTTCCAGTACTGTATGAATATATGCGCATATTATATATATTATATACGAGGCATGTTTTTTAAGTAAGTACCGTTTTAAAAAAAATTAACAAGTAGATTTTTCGTAACAATTTTATTTTTACAAAAAGCCTTGTACTGTAATCTATTTTACAACATAATAACGGAATCATCTGACCGTGTTTAAGTTTGTGAGTATTTGAAATGCTTCCTCCTGTTGAGAATGCTGCCGACTGTGAAATACGCGCTGTGACTCGTTGTCTTACTGCTTAAGGCGTGAAAACTACAGTATATGGAAAGAAAGTGAAGACATGGTGCACCCAGATTAGTATTCAGTTGTTACCATGGGCTGGGTATTCGGCAGATATTAATCCAATTGAAAGTTTGTAGGACGAATTTAATGACGAAATATATCGTGCCATTAACAAACTAAATTCAACTCGCATAGTAACCAATACATGATTGGTTCTATTCAGCTAAAATCAAGGAGTTGTATCACTCCTACATTTCTTGTTTGCCTAGACGTGTTCGGAATCCTCTCTGAACACAAGGTGCTCAAATTAAGTACTAGGGAATGAGCATTTGTAGATTCAACAAAATAAAGCAGTATTTTGAGCTGTTCCTGAGTCTTACTTCCTTTAAAATTTGAAATGATCGAGTTATCAGAAAAATCCATAATAACTTTTCCAGTACTGTATGAATATATGCGCATATTATATATATTATATACGAGGCATGTTTTTTAAGTAAGTACCGTTTTAAAAAAAATTAACAAGTAGATTTTTCGTAACAATTTTATTTTTACAAAAAGCCTTGTACTGTAATCTATTTTACAACATAATAACGGAATCATCTGACCGTGTTTAAGTTTGTGAGTATTTGAAATGCTTCCTCCTGTTGAGAATGCTGCCGACTGTGAAATACGCGCTGTGACTCGTTGTCTTACTGCTTAAGGCGTGAAAACGGCTGAACTTCATCGTTAGATCAGTGAAGTGTATGGAGAAAACATTATGAGTGGTGGGATGGTGCGAAAATGGGTGAGAGCTTTTAACGATGGACTTATAAATGTGCGTCATGAGGAACGAAGTGGAGGACATTCACTTATTACTGATGGTTTTGTGCACATTTGTACGGCCATCTTTAAAAGCTCTCACCCATTTCCGCACCGTCCCATCACCCATAATGTTTTCTCCATACACTTCACTGATATGAGGATGAATTTCAGCCTCTTTCACGCCTTTAGCAGTAAGAAACCGAATCACGGCGCGTATTTCACAGACGGCGGCATTCTCAGTCGGAGGAGGTAATTCAAATACTCACAAACAAACTCAAACACGGTCAGATGATTCCGTAATTATGTTGGAAAGTAGATTACAGTACAGGCTTTCGTGTGAAAATAAAATTGTTACGAAAAGTCTACTTGTTTAATTATTATTTCAAAACGGTACTTGCTTAATATATATATATATTATATATTATTGTATATATATAATATATATATATATTATATATATATATATATATATATATATATATATATCATATTATATATATATATATATATATATATATTATAAATATATATATATATAATATATTATATATATATATTATATATATATTATATTATATATGTATATAGTATATATATATATATATATATATATATATATATATATATATATTATATATATTATTGTATATATATTATATATATTATTGTATATATATATTATATATATTATTGTATATATATATTATATATATTGTATATATATATTTATATATATTGTATATATATATATTATATATTGTATATATATAATATATTATATATATATAATATATTATATATATATATATATATACAATATACAATAGCTTCTTTTGAGGAGTGTTATTCTGGGTCGAAGTTGGCGGTGTATATAGTGAGCCAGGCCCACGTTTCCTCCTTGCGGAGTGATTGGTGGGTGGTTCCAGTATAACACGTCAAGCAGCATCGGTATAACATATATAAAATAATACAATAATAATATGATAACAATATGACATATGATATATGACATAATATACAATATAATATAATATATAATATATATTATATTACAATATAATAACATATAATAATATTTAGCATCGATATAGAATGCATATGTCAATAAAAATATAAGAATAAAATACACGATTTTTGATAAATGAAAATATATATTAAAATAAATGTCACCTTTATGTTTTGTCATTATATAAAATCCCCGTGTTATGTCGGAGCTGTCCTGGGGCGTCTTTCTATAGCTGTATATTTCGCCGTGTATTCTGTCCACCTTATGTCTCCTACTTTTTTGTTTATGTTGGGTTTGGTAGCTATGTGTAATGCTTCAACTGTTTTCCTTCTTCTCTTTGTCAATTCTTTTTCTACCACTTCTGATTGTAGCTATTCGGGCATATGACCTTCTTGTTCTATATGTCCCACCATCGCGTTGGAAAGCCTGTGGGATTTTAGGTTCTGCTTTGTGTTCTTTGATTCTGGTCATAAGCCCTCAGTGGGTCTCACCTTAGTTTGATTTGTCACATTTGGTGCATGGTATCCTATATACAACGCTTAGGTCGTTAGTTGTTTGTGTCGTTGTTATTATTAGATTTTTAAGTTTCTTTCCTGCTTCGCTGATTATTTCTAGTCCTAATGGTCGTATTGCATCCCCCAGTGATTGTGAAAAATCGGAGCCTGGTACGACAAGGTATCTAGTTTCTTTCTTGACCACTTTTTCTTTTCGTTGCCTGATACTTTTTGCTTTTCTCAAAGATGTGGATATTAGCGCCTCTGGATATTTTAGTGCTCTGAAAGTATTTGTAATATGCAGAATTTCTTCGTCTAGAAACTCTTTGCTGCATATCCTTAGAGCTCTAAGAAAAAAAAAATTATCATTCCTACCGTGGTCCGTTCATTGTGTGTGCTGTAGAAGCGTACTAAATTGTCTTTGTTTGTTGGTTTTCTGTATACTTTGAAGAGTACTTTGTTTTCCTGTCTGTGTATCTCCGTGTCTAGGAAGGGTAGGTGACCGAGAGACTCATTCTCCATAGTGAATTAGATGTTATCGACTACCTCATTAAGTTTAGACATAATATCACTGGTGTCATTTTCTGTTGGAAACACGAGGAGGCAGTCATCCACGTATCGGAACCAATTTGCATCTTTCGGAATAATTTTAAGATAATGGTCTCTTTCTAACATTTCCAAGTATAGAGACGCAGCCACTGCACTTAATGGTGACCCCATAGGGAGGCCGTCCAACAGGTGATATTCTTGGTCTTTGAATCTAAATGAATGGAACCCGATGCATTTTTCTATTAGCTGCATGTACTCCCTTTTGCAAACTGGTAATTTGTCCTCATCAATGGTTTTTAAGGGTTCTTTTATCGCGCTGATGGCGCCTGTTACGGAAACATTAGTGAATAAGGATGTTATATCATAGCTTACTAACGTTTTTTCTGAAAAGTCTACGTTGTTAAGTTTCTAAATTAGGTCTGCTGAATTACGGAGGTATGTACTGCTTATCCTACCAAGGGCAGATGACAGTGGTTTTGCTAGAATCTTTGCTAACTTATGCGGGGCGCTTCCAATGCCGTTCATTTAGATTCAGAGACCAAGAATATCACCTGTTGGACGGCCTCCCTATGGGGTCACCATATTATATATATATATATTATATATATATATATTATACTGGGCTGCATTCAAAAAAATCCTTGCAACAAAGACGTCACATTTCCCCTTAAAGTTTTCCATGCTGAATCCAGAAATCATACTCAGTTTTCGTTTTTCAGGCAGGTTCTCATTTTTTGTAATAAACGAAGCTAAATGATTCAGGTTTATCGTGTGGAAATGCGTCTGATCCAAGTGTATAAAATTCCTGTATATTTATAAATATAAGTAAAGGCAGAGGTTGACAGGCCATTTAAAACAACAGTCACAGTAAATAACCTTCATATTTTGATTTCGCAGAGAAGAATAAGTAAATTGTTTGATTAAACAGATAAATAAGAAATAGTGAGGATAGAATAAAGTAGAAAAATAGAAACACAAAGGAATTCGCGTGTCAGGAAAAATGGACTCACAAGTCCCATGGAGGGGTCGGTGGGGAATTAGCATTAATATGACTACTGGTGGAAATAAATTTGCAAGTTGGGGAACGCTTTATGCCAAATTTTACGACCGCACAAGTTTATGTGAATACCACTAAAAATAATCAGACAAATAAAGAAAAAGTAAGATAAAGAGAGAGAGAGAAAAGAGGTGGGAAGGCGGACTGGCCATCTGACGGTGTGGACTCTTCCTCTCCCCCTCCCCACCCTACCCCTTCTAGGTGACCCAACGCTGCCATGATGCCGAGAGGCAATAGTACGGCCCCTAAACGTTTACGCACGCTGAGGAAAGGTTACGAAGAGTCCTGACAGTTTCCACACGAGGACTAAAGATAATTGTGATATTAACCACACACAAACGCAAGAAGACAAACTTCAGGTAAATTCACACAATTAATGAAACGTGGATTTGCTTGTCCGTAGACTTTATATTTAAGTTTATATTTTACATTGTGAAAAAAATCACGCTAATGAATTAGAATAAGTAAATGTTAAAAAAAAACTCGAAAACATGCAGTACCCCCTTCCATACCGGGTGGCCTTTCTGGTGCTATTGAGACACCCCTACGGACCAGAGTGTCCCAACATTCTTTTTCATCTCCATTCAATAACTCCTCCAAAGGATAGAAGAGCTGGTTTTTGCCAACGAAGTGCAGGTCACGTCTCTCCTCCGTGCCTGGTAGCACTTTTTTATTATGGTTGCCGTCAGGCGATTTTATTCAACTTTCCTTGGCGACCCCTCCGAGAGGTCAGGTAGTTATAACATTAACATGTCGTTCAAACCGTTCTTGAATATGGGGAACTGTTTCATCATCAATGTATTTAATGATGATGATAATGATATTAATGATGATGATGGTCTTGGCCATTACCATTACCACGCAAATCGAGACGCAATAAAAAAAAGGATAAATATGAATTCGATCATCGCAAATGATAATAAATATATAAGTTAAAATAAATATATAAGTTATACTTCGTTAAAATCGCAAGAAACGCTACCATTACGATGCCATTCCAGCCGTTCCTTGAAGATACTAAAACTATTCCGTCATCGAATTCCAAATAACTTCCAATTTCGAAAGTAGAACGCTGCCATCACTACATCAGTGGTCCACTGATGAAGACAGAAAATTTTCTTTTTCTTATATGTGGCTCATAACAAAGGCCAGAAACTCCTTTTTCGTGGTCTTGTTCATACTTGGCCATAACGATGCCTTTGGTGTTTTAACGTGGAATTTCTTCTTATATATTTGAGGCTTACTTTGTGAGAGGCAGAGCTACTCTGAGTCCTGAGGCTGGTTGAAGTTGATGACTTTGGTTTTGTTGTCTGGTTCAGAATCAACTCTGGTTGTCTCGACTTTGGAGCAGTGACTCGTTGAATTGCGTCGACGCCTTACCGGTGTTATTTCTTTCTCTGTTTTCTTCTCGAAATTTACCGGGATAAAAGAAGGACGTCTTTCAAAGTCAATTTTGATGTGAATCCAGGAAGGAAATCTGTCTTTTTCCTTGCAACTCTCTGACTGAAGAAGACATCGGGGTGACGAGTTAGCACCCAGTGATGTCCTTTTGCTGATCTTCGTCTTATTCTCCTTCTTGAAGATTACAGGCACAAAAGAAGCCCGTCTTTCAAAATCAACCTTCAGATGAATCCACGAGGCAAACCTTCCTCTCGGCAACTGATTGGCCATTACCGCTTGATTTGACTGCAGACCTCGGGATGATCCAGCATCCATTGGTGTCTTCGTTTGAGCTTCTTTCCTGAAGACTACGAGTACGAATGATGCGCGTCTCTCAAACTCCATTTTCATTTGAAACCACGTAGGAAATCTTTCCTTTTCCTTTTGATTGTCCCTTACCTTTGTATCTACTTTACGAACACCGTGGATTGGCTGTAAAGCTTCCAGTGATGTCTTTCTGTCTTTATTTTCTTTATTAAAGACAACTGGTATAAATGATGCTCGTCTTTCATAATCAATTTTCATCTCAATCCAAGATGGATGTCTTTCTTTCTCCATAAGATGATCAATGGTTTCTTTACTGTAAGTCGTGGTTTCCTGAAGGTTTGACAGACTCTCTGGTCTGTTGGGTGGTTTACTAGGTAAAGAAACATCATTTAGTGTAGTTTTACTTTTAAGTTCTAAATTATTTCCTTCTTCTTCAGTCAGGAATTCGTGATTAACATCTAATACAGCCTTTATGTCTTCTGGGAGGACGATGCTCCTGTTGAAGTGAACTTGATTCATTTGTTGACCAGAATGATTGTTTAGCCTTTCAAACGAATGGAAGTTGGCCTGTTTGTATGAAGGAAGGTTTTCAGAGTCAAGAGTCATTTCATTCGATGAAGTCTCCTGCTCCTTTGCTTTACCTTTCACAGGCGGACAGCAGAAGTTCTTCCTAAAGAAGGTGAGAGCGTATTGCGTGCATGTTTGCCAAACCTCATCGAGTGTCTAACAAACGTTTTTTATCAGCCATTCCTTTACAACTTGCCCGAATACTTCTGCTGTACTGGTTAGGTTCTTTCCATTAATGCCCTCGACTTCCAAATGTTCTTCCAAAATTTCGTTCACTTTTGGTGTTCCCACTGCAGAAGGCCCGTAGTCTCTGGAATCATGAGTTCTTGTCGCCATTACCATTGCAAGACTTGTAGGGGCTTGCTCAACCCTCTGTCTGCCGCGAACGTCTGAGGACTTTTGGTCTTGAGGAGATGAAACGCGCATGCCCGTCTCTAGTAAACACCACTGAGGGGCCAAGGTCCCGGAAGTACCTCTCCTCCAAGGGAACACTCGGGGCCGTTGCGGGGATCCTGAAAAAAGGAGTAGGAAAGACCTCCTGGGCCAATTACCAGCCATTCACGATCCTCAACCCTTCCCACATTGGCGGGAAAATTCGCTACAACTAGTTAGTACTGTTGATATTATGATTTTTTTTTGTCAGTGTTCCTTTATCTTTGTATATGTCACAGAACAAACTTTATATCTATTGTTCTTAGAGCCAATTGGAGGGGTCGGGTGGGGAGGAGGAGTAGAGTCCCCTTTCGTAGTCGGTCCGCCCGGTCTGTTGGCCCTATACACTGAAGGACTGGTTGATTTGACTAATTTCTTCTATGTTCAGTTATTTATTTGATCACTTATCATTTACCTTATCAATAAATTTCTTTAAAAATATCAATAGAAATTATAATCAAACACAAAATGATTATCCTGAGTTTTCTTATATACACATTCACATACCGACAAAAAAGTCTGTATAGCAAAGGGACATAAGTGACATTTCTGCATATTTAGGTCCAAAGATTGTATATAAATATATATATATATATATATATATATATATATATATATACATATAAGAAGATCGTAGATAAAGGTAGATAAGTGAGGCAGGTAGAGGGGTAGGTGGCTAGAATTTCATTTTTATGAGTTGGATGATTGTTAAATAACAATCGTAGGCGAAGGAATTGTACAATCTCGCTTCTCGCCTAAATGTTTACAAGCAGCCGTTGGGGATCCGATTTCATTGCTGTATAATGTTTATTTTATGCTGATGTAACAGTATGTAAACTAAGTCAGTGGGTCAGTGGTGCATTGATTTTGAGATTACTTGAATAAGCTGTATTGCTTATGGGGTTTGTAACAACCTTTCTGATTGGAGAAGGGGTGGAGGAGGAGAAAATCCAATTGGTTCATGGGAGTAAAATCACGCCTATAGGGGAGGTACTTAGATGTAAAAGTAAAGGTCATTGCACTGAAGACATCATGTCATCAGTGCGAACTGACCTAGTAAACAAATTGAGGATTCCGAGTGGGAGTCCCTTGGTGTGACTTGACCAAGCAAATGTATTAATATTCGGGAAGAAAAGAAAGAAAATTAATCTCCGTTTAATTCCCCTCTCTTAGACAAAGTGATACTACTGGTAATTCCTACAAATGAGAACAGAGAGTGGCTGTTCATACGTAACAAGACAATGGTGAAAAGAAAGTAGAAAGTGAAAGACGATTTATAGAAAGTAAATACACGAAAGAAAGACAACACATACAGACGACAACACAGAGCGGTGAAAGGGAACCAGAGAAGGGAACAGTAGATGGAGTAACAATGGAAACAGAAATTGCCGACTTTTCAAGAACTATCCACTCTGCGGTCTTCCAATTTCATATTGATTATTACATCTTCTAGTCACTCCCTTCTCTTTCTCAAAATTCTCTTCCTTTGTGATACGATTAGATATTTATTGTGTCAGCATGCACTTTTGCTTTCTCATGTACAATTTCTTCAAAGTTTAGCTTGTCATTTACACATACGTTTGTGTATGTATGTGTGTGTGTGTGTGTGTTTGTGTGTGTGTGTATGTGTGTGCGTGCATATGTGTGTGCGTGCCTGTTTGGTTGTAAAATAGCATAGGCTTATTTTCATATTTTTCAGTTATACCCTTTTCGAATTTTCTTCCGCTTTTGTGATTTTCATTTATTCATACTTAGTACTTTTGTATTAATTTTTCGTGTTTTTCTTCCCCTACTTATCTCATGCTTTGAACCTTTTGTTTTGCTGTTTCATATCTTTTGTTAAACTTGTTATTTTCTGTGGATATACTATTTTGTTTTTGTTTTTTTCACATATTTTCCAACCCTAAACAAATAAAAAGATCCTGAAGACTTCCTTGACTTGCCCTTTCCACCTTATCAGGAGAAGAGGTGGCCGTGATTAAGCGCACAGCCACTCAATACGCATTAAAAGACATTTGACGCTCCTCCCACCTCAGAACCTTGTGGGTGAATGGCTATCGCTATGTCCCTCCAAAAACTCTGGTCAAGGGCAATGCAGCGAGGCACAACAGGACGCGACAGTTAATTTACCCCTGCCACTTCGTCCCATCATGGCTCCCTTTCTCTTCTCAAAATTACTGACGAAGTCATGAGATTCTTTCGGACTTCGTCACCCGTTTATCCATTCACAATCTCTCTCTGCTCACTCCCATCTTTTGCACTCTCACTCCCCTGCTCGACAGACATTCTTTGCACATCCAAGGCCTCTTTCGCCTTGTCCATCCACTTCATTCTTGTATTCTTCATTCTGTATTTTCCTACAGACTTTTCTTCCTCTCCCATAACAGCCGATCTGGTGAAAGCGGGTATCTAGATGTTCCTCCTCCTCATCCATATGAACAAACACAAAGTCGAAATCACTGCCGCGCACGGAAGCAGAAGAGAACCAATGATGAGATTGTCCAGGGCTACACCTGGTCAGGATTAAGAAGTCTAGATGGACGACCAACACATTTGGCAGGGCGGCACGCATGCGTAGCAAGGCACCTATCGGTCTGCGAAAGCTGTAGAGATTCAGTGATCATTCTACGAAACACAAGAAAACCCTGTATCTCGCACTGGTTCGGAGTACACTGACGCGCCCTAAAATACCCCCCCCCCAACAGACAATAGCAAAACACCCGAGCAGACGCTGCAAGGAGTCTATGACAAAGCACTCGAATTCATGTCAAACACGCACTACCCGAACATCAAAACAGGACAGGATTTACACCATGAGGTTGACTTCCCCACAAAGAACACATTTTTACATAAGAAAGCTACTCTTATCTGGGACAGGATTTTGCAGGTAAACAACGAGACAACATTCACTGCGCAAGCGAGGAACACGTCTTCGGTTTCCGTTACGCCTCGAGAAGACGCACAGCGGCGGCGATTCACCTAACCTGACGCAACACGTTCGAATGAAACACCATAGCGACACTCTTTCCCTTGCATCTGTTTATTTCAACAAAGAAAATCATGGGCAAATTGTTAACTAGGTATCAGCGCAAAACAAAAATAAAATAAAATTATTAAATCTATGAAATTGAAT
Organism: Oratosquilla oratoria; assembly: GCF_046742065.1. Classification (NCBI taxonomy): domain Eukaryota; kingdom Metazoa; phylum Arthropoda; class Malacostraca; order Stomatopoda; family Squillidae; genus Oratosquilla; species Oratosquilla oratoria. Next base: position 31,171,319 of record NC_134817.1, on the reverse strand, counting down.
ATAGAAAAAATGAATAATAATGCTAATAATCTTGTCACTGATAATAATGATGATAATGATAATAATAATAATTATAATAATTATATAGTTATTGATAATTATAATATAAATAATAATGATGATAATAATAATAATAATGATGATTATATTAATAATGATAACAATAATGATAAAAATGGTGATTAATAATAAACACCTGATCGAGTTCCGCATAGCAACAGCGCACAATCACCCCTCAACTGTCCTCTCACTTGGACGATATTCAAGTCTAAATGAAAAATACTTCATATCATGTGGACCCGGATAGCTTTACTTCTGTTCCCTCTTTTCTTCTTTCCTTATTTTCCATTTGCCTCGCCAAGCTCTTCCTTCGTGATGCTTGGACTAGATGATGAAGTAGGGAGAGGCGAACTTTGATCTTGCATCTGACAATCAGCTGACATGGCAGCATATTTAAAGTAGATTTTTATTCGCTTCGCTTTTCGCTTTTGGAATTTTTGTGGAATGAATCGTTAGTTGCACAGGTGTCTCTTGAATAATATAATCAACTGCAGCCGTCACGGAGTTTCCAACTCGGGTCTTTAATGTATGAACAGAGTTCGCTTTTATGTTGTTGCCACGAAAAGGAGTGGAACATGCTACGAATTGTAGGCTGGGAAGCAGTAACGACCGTGGCTGCGATCCGTGCACCTGATGTTTCAGCAATGGAATGACACTTTGATTCGCTTTGCTCTTGTAGTTAGAATGGAGTAAATCACTTGTGGCAATGATGTCGTTCAAGTAATCCATTGCAGCCGTCGTTCCGAGAGGAACTTTTCATCTACACTTTCAAAAGTGACACTTTTTTCATAACGTCATATGTCGGAGGGTAGTGTCTATGTAAGTAAAGACAAAGTCCTTGAAGAATTGATGGGCTCTCGAAGACCCAAAAAAATCTTCGGGGTCTCCAAGATCATCGTGGCTTCTCGTGGGTCTCCTGAAGATTTCGTTAGACTACAAAAGGTCCGTGAGCTCTCTTAAGACCTTGTGGAACTCCCCTTATGATCTCTTTGTATGCCTGAGGGCTTGGAATGCTCCCTCGAGTCGCTTCAAGTTTCTCTGGATTCTTCAGAACGTGAAAAGGTAGTTGGTGTTGACGTTTGGCTGGATAGAGTCGAACTGTGTTGTTTATCACCATCAGCCTGAATTCGGGTTTCTTTATGTACGAGTACTCATTTATTTATCTATTTATTTACTTATTTATTTATTTATCTATTTATCATGTCTATGTATTCATTTATCTACTTATTTATCTATTTCCTTACAAGACGCGAGTTTCGCCCTGACCGGGGGTCCTGCGCTGGGGTTCGTCGGCATCCTCCTCCTCGGGCTCGGAAACCCCGCAGCTCGGAGAGTGAGGAGTGCACTATTTGCCAAGCCAAGCCTCAGGCAGAGTCGAGGAGGAAGTCCAAAGTCCAAGGGCTGTTATTAAATAGAAAAAAAAAATAGAATTGATTCGAGGTAGTCGGCTCGCCCAGCAAAGCCGACCACTTAATCCCGCCCTCCGCCCTCATGGACCAGACCTCAGGACGTTCTTCGCTGAAGGCGGACAGGACTTCTTCTCTAACTGCCAAGACACGCTCCGGCACGTTTCCCGCAGTCACAAAGTCCTGAATGACGGTTTTGTTCCGTCTCCTACGAGCAGAGAGGCGCCGGTGTGTATCCTTATTCACCAAAAGGCGCATCGCTCGCTTCAGATCAGCGATATCGCCTTACAACGTCCTGAGTTCCTTTCGCTGGTCCATCGAGTCCTTTCGTATTGCCTCAGCTGCTCCGTCTCGTCCCGCACGCAGAGCAGCGTCCGTTTGTGGCCGAAAAATCCCCCAAAGGTTCTGGCGGTTCCTCGCGGAGGGAGTCAGCTCACGACGGGCAACAGGACGTCTCCGATGAGGGCTATTTGGGCATACGCTGGCATCTTCGTACGAACGTATGTATGTATGTACGTATGTATGTATGTATGTATGTATGTATGTATGTATATATATATATATATATATATATATATATATATGTATATACTGTATATATGTATATATATATACATATATGATATATATATATATATATTTATATATGTACATATATATATGCATATATATATGCATATATATGCATGTATATATACATATATATGCATATACATATATACATATATATGCATATACATATATATATATATATATATACATATATATGCATATACATATATATATACATATATATGCATATACATATATATATACATATATATGCATATACATATATATATATACATATATATGCATATACATATATATATACATATATATGCATATACATATATATATACATATATATGCATATACATATATATATATATGTATATATGTATTTTAAAGGGAATTGACAACATCAAAAGTGACCAAATTTTCACATTGAATGAGAATCAGACAAGAAACAATGGTCTCAAACTGTCCGGAAATAGATTCAATTTGGAAGTAGGTAGAAACAACTTTGCCAACCGTGTAGTTAATGAATGGAATAAACTTCCTGCACAGGTAGTGCAATGTAGTTCAGTTCGAAGCTTTAAGAATCATTTAGATAAATACCTAAGTAAGATGCTGTAATTATTATAATTTATGTTATATCATTTGTTTTTGTTTTGTTATAACTTGTCTGTCTGATTTTCATTAATTATTTGTTATATGTCAATTTATTATCATTTAGAATTTACCGGTTTGTTTTGTTATTCAACTATACCAATGCATTTATTTATGTATTTTAATTGTTATTTACATTGTTATAGTTTTAATTTATTATTAATGATTTTTTTCTTTTCTTTTTTTCATCCGACCTAGATATGGATCAAAAGGTCTCCTGTCGGCATGCTTTGCCTTTGTAATCCTTTGTAATATATATATACGTATATATATATACATATTATATATATACATATATATATATATATATACTCGTATATTTACATATATAAATATACACACACACATATATATATAATATATATATATATATATGCATATATGTATATTCTGTATATTTATGTATATATGCAAATATATGTATATATATGTATATATATATACATATATGCATATACCTATATATATATGCATATACATATGCATATATATATATACTCGTATATTTACATATATAAATATACACACATATATATGTATATATAATATATGTATATGTATATACAGGGTGTTCCAAAAAATTTGACGTCATTTTAAATGCCAATATCTAGGAAACTACTCAGTGCATCTCAATGAAACTGCACAAACTTTGTTGAACATCATAAGTTTTATTAGTTGACATTTCAAAGAAAAAAAACAAAGATTTGTAGATTCTATGACCGATTTCACAAGTTTCACAAATGTTCAATATGAGCGCCGCCTGTGACTCTGCACACGTCAAGTCGGTACTCAAACTCGTGCCAAACACGCTGCAGCATGTCTTTGGTAACATTCTCCAGTGCGGCAGTGATTCTCTGCTTGAGTTCTTCAACGTTAGCAGGAAGAGGGGGGACATAGACGAGTCCTTTCACATATCCCCAGAGGAAAAAATCACACGGCGTCAGGTCAGGTGATCGTGGTGGCCATTTCAGCAGCAAATTGTCTTCCTCACCACCACGCCCGATCCATCTCTCATGCAGATTCTCATTGAGATAGGCCCGTACAGTGAGTTTCCAGTGAGGTGGAGCCCCGTCCTGTTAAAAAATGAAGCTTTCATGTTCATTTTCAATGAGCTGATCAAATAGCCAGTTCTGAAGCATTTGCAGATAAACATCCCCGTTCACATTTCCTTCAAAGAAAAACGGTCCATGAATTTGATTCTTGGAGATGGCGCAGAACACATTCACTTTTGGTGAGTCCCTCTCGTGCTCAATTGTGGCATGGGGATTTTCTTCGCCCCAAATGCGAACATTATGCTTATTGACTTTGCCATTCGTATGAAACGTGGCTTCATCACTAAAAATTAGACGCTCATCGAACTCGTCTTCTTCAAGTTTCTCTAGCATATCATAGCAGAATTCTTTACGTTTTCGCTTGTCATCTTCCTTTAACGCATGAAGGAGCTGCAGCCTTTTGGGTTTCATTTGCAATAGTTTCCTCAGAACGCGCCAAACTGTTGTTCGAGGAATCTGGGTTTCCACACTTGCTCTTCTTACAGACTTCCGGGGACTTCGCAGGAATGTTTCACGAACTTTCTCGACCTTCTCTTCCGATGTTGATGGCCGTCCAGATCCTTTAGCCCTGCATAAGCAGCCTTCCTCTTTAAATTTTTGGTGCCAGGTCCAAATTTGTTTACTAGTTGGTGCATTTTTGGCAAATTTTGCAAAGAAGGCACGCTTCACGGTCTTGGGTGACTGTGTTTTGAGCATATTCCAACACGCAAAATTACTTTTCTTTTGAAGTGAACGGCATTTCTCAACCTGAAAAGAGAGAAATGTCAAACATTAAACATAAAATCTTGAACTGTTTTCTATGCAAGCTGTGAAAATTTGAGGTTTCAACGAAAATTGCCAAAATTATTGGCCTGCGAAATGACGTCAATTTTTTTGGAACACCCTGTATATGCATATATATATACATACACATACACACACGCACATATATATATATATTATATATATATATATGTATGTATATATATATATATGCATATATATTATCAACCACAGTACACTTTAATTCTAAGCCATCATCATCGAGGGAGACTCGTGGAGGCCAACATGCAGAAATTGAAACGTGGTACAGCCAGACTCGAACCTGGGCTAGCACGTGACAAGTGTGTTAGTGACTTACCCGATTGCGCCATGGGAGTTTCCTGATCCCATTTTGCCTCAACCAATTTTGTGTTGATTGAGCAGTGTGACAATGAGGTCCATCATCTATAAATAGGAAGATATTTTTACTCATTCTACCACTGGAGAATATTGGAATGAGTTCTTCCTTTAATATAGAAATATATTTCCCTGAATTGATGTTTCCTTGACACTCCACAAGTTCTGATTGACCATCCCTCCAAATTGCACCCCACATCATAATTGATATGTCCCCATGTTTCACTGTTGGCTGCAGTCTTTTGAAGTCAGACTCTTGACTACAAAGTCTCCATACCCACACTCTTCCACTGTCAGAAAATAATACGAATCGTGACTCATCAGAGAAAATGACAGTGCTCCAAATGGCCACAGGTCTCTCCACCATCTCAGCAGCCCAATCTTTTCTGCGCTTGATATTGGCTGGACGAAGGAGTGGTTTCCTTCTTGCAGCTCTACCATAGTAACCCAGCTTGTGGAGATACCTAACAGCTGTTCTGGGACTGACATCAGATTGTGCTGATATGCCAGAGGACATGCAACGTGGATCCTCTTCGACATTTTTTGTTGTTTTTACAACACGCAAGGTTCTTTCTTAGGGCCCGGGACGACCTGAATGAGGTTTTGTTCCCTTCTTGCCGTTTCTGGTGAATTGTACGATCACTCTATTACCAGTAGAAAGGGGTATTGTCAGATTTTCGGATATTTTGCGTTTACTAAGTCCACCTTCATGTTGACCCACAATACGACCTCGCTGAAATTCTGATAGATCTGCTACTCCTTTGGTTCGTGGCATGCTTGATTAATCTTGTATGTAATCTGAAACATAAATCTAGGTAAATGTAACATATTAGGTCAATTTGAATAACATATATATATATATATATAATGTGTGTGTGTGTGTGCGTGGTGTTTATGTATATATATATATATATATAATGTCAAACTTCTCTAATTCATCATCCCACTTCCATGAATAGGGAAGTGGGAAACCACTGTTAGGGCAAGCCGCCGGGTTAAGAAGCCGATGTTTAGGTCGCCTCCCCGCCTGGCTAGGGCTGTTGGGAATCAATGCAGGAGGCACGGATTTAGTCCAGGGAATCGAACTCACGACTACTTGCTCATGAGATCCACACGGTATCCACTGAGCAACTGCGCAGCCCCTTTTTGAAGAAAAAAAAATCCAACCTCATCATCATCATCATCATCATCATTATTCAAATACGATGAATCCTTGCACGAAAAAAATTACCATTACGATGCAATTTAAGCCTTTCAAAACCTAAGAACTTGATCAATTTTTCATTAGGATCTTTGTAGTAGATTTACCATTACTTTGCCGTTCCAACCGGTTTATCACTCGTTTTTTAACTTGAGAAATACTCAGCAACGGAAAATGACGAAAACCAAATCGCCACTCTTTTTAAGCCCTTACTGTGCTTGGAAGCCTTATATCGTGGTACTGAATTCTTCAAACGAAAACTTTCCATTTCTTTAGTCACCCTAAACCACAACTTTGACCAGAAGTCCATTCAATCACTTCTTCTGATTGAGACAGAAAATTCCTGTTTCTCCTGCAAGTGTCGCAAGCCATTTACCGAAGTTTTCTTTCCGCTTGATATTTAAGGATGCCATGTATCCTTTGGTTTTCTTAGTCTTGGAAACTTCTGTTATCCGTGAACGAGACTCCTTTTGGTCTTCCGGATGAGAGTGTCGACTCAAAGGGTGCAGGAACTTTCCTAAATTGCAGCTGGAGTACTCAGAGACAGTCTGTTCCTCAGACTCGTTAAGGTTTTGAAGGGCCAAGACCTTTTGCTTGGGTCTGGGTGTCTTCTTGGTAGAACGATCACTTCTTTTTGAGTTAAACTCACAGGGAACAAATGAAGCTCTCCTCTCAAAATCGATGACCAAAGGAAACCATGACGGAATTCTCTCGGAGGCTTGGAGTTGCTCAGTATTAGTGGAAGGCTCAAAGAGGTACCTTATGCTTGTGAGAGCTCCGTTGCTGCAATCAATTGAGCTCTCTGGCTCGATGAGCTTCTTTTGGTGTTCTTTCTTGAACACGACAGGGATAAATGAAGGCCTTCTTTCAAAATCTATTTTGATCTGAACCCACGAAGAATATCTTTCTTTTTCTCTGTCATTACCTTCTGACTTACGCTGGCCGTGTAGTGACTGTTTACAGTGCTGGAATGACTTACCGACGAGACTTACTTTACCTTTCTTGAACACCACTGGTATGAAGGACGCTCGTCTCTCGAAGTCCAGTTGCATCGGAAACCAAGAAGGAGTTCGTTCCTTCCCGTCTTGTTGTGGCTCGTTATCGGGGTAGAGTGTGAACAATTCTCTGATCCCCTCGAGTGTGTTGTCACTGATGTATGTTGAGGAATCTTGTAGGACTGTCGGACTCTCTAGTCTGGTGGTCGGGTTGATGCACTGAGAAACTTGCTTTTGGGTACTTTCTTTGCCTTGTGAAACACCTACAGAAAGCATAGGCTCTTCTGCTTTCAGGATGGGCTGAAATATCAACCTTACATCCTGTAGTATATCTTCCAAGGTAATTTCCCTATTCAAGGCACTTTTATTGGTCCAGCGATCTTCATGGATGAAGTGTTTGTGGTTGACCTCATTTTGGCACTGTTTAAAAAGTAGTCGTATACTTGAAAGAAACTCGTCTTCCTGAGGGCAACGGACGTTAAGGTTAAAGAAGGTTAAATCCTGTTTTGACGAGGTTCTGTTGTCACTGACAGGTGGACAACAGAATCTACCTCTCAAATGATTAAGAATGTATTGAAGGCATTGTTCCCATGCCCATCGTAAATGATCACCTATGCGAAAGATGTTCTTCCAGACACGATCTTCGCATCTTTGTGGACCAGTGAAATGGTTCTCCTCGGCCATTATTTCCACGTTCTTTTCCTTGTCTCCCTGTAAGTTCCCTTGATCTTGTTCCCTTGTCTCGTTCAGTGTATCTGTACCCATTCGTGGAAGTCTACTGTTTTCAGTCTATGTGCCGAGGTCTTTGGTGTTGGGAGAGTGAGTAATCTGTCTACTGTAGTGTATTCCCAGTTTCCTTTGAGCCTGTGTAGAGCAACTCTGAATACTTGTGCCTCTAGCAGTCCCACCAACAGTCCCGGGAGTTTTGGGAGCTCCACCACCCACGGGCTCACTCAGGATCATAGCAGGGATCCTCCCGAAGAAGGGGACGGACCCAAACTCCCGCCCTTCACTCCCACCGCTCCCACAATGACGTTAAAATAGCTAATGGCTAGTCAACATTGTTGGAATTATGAGTGTTTAATTAATGCGTGATTTATTTTGATAAACCATGCTCATAGGAGACCTTTAAGCCCATAAAATAAATAAATAAATAAATAAATAAATACAGCTCTTGTATTTGCATACTTTGAAAAGTATTACATTTCATCACCTCGGCTAAAAGTCTTGTTCGATTCATAGACAGTGCTGTTTGTGAATTTATTTCTACCTAATTCTAAGTTAAATCTACGTCCTGATGGCTTAAGTTATCTATCGTGAGGAAGAATATGAATCCTGAAAAAATAAATCAGTTTTTAATGACTAAAGAAACATAATCTAAGTAGTGATTGGCTGACTGATTGAATGGTTAACTGATTCTATTTAGTCATTTACTGATTCTATTTAGTCATTTACTAATTCGCTTTAGACCTTTTGTAATCGATATGTAACTGAAATCACGAGAGAATCCGTACCAAAATTCATAAGATTTGTTTTCCATATTTTTCAGTAAAGTTTTCCGCTGTGGATAAAAATATCAGTATGGCAGAGGTGCATAAGGATCATTTTTGCATATTCGAATCCAAAGATTGTAATTGAACGTGACATTTTGGACTTATGCAGTGTGAATTTTCTCCCACATTCATTTACTGAATATCTGTTAAAATCGAGAAAAATATTTTTAATAATAGTCATAATAATTAATCTGTGATCAAACTGGAATAAGCTTCCAGTCGATGCAATTACATACAATACTGTATATTTTATATATATATATATATATATATATATATATATATATATATATATATATATATATATATGTTGGTGCTCTTCATCGGTAGCATTAGATCAAGGTGATGCAAATGTTAAAAAAGTCGACAACAATTTCAACTTTGATTATCTTTTGGGAAATTTTTCAGTTCTTCTAAGTTCTTCTTCGGTTCTTGTAAGCTTGTAGCCGCCTTCTTCCTTCCCTTCCTTCCTTCCTTTCCTTCCTTCCCTTCTGAGGGAATGCAGGAGTTCAGCCAAAGTTTGGGACGTGGACAAGATTAGATTAGAAGAATTCCGAGTGTTCACAAAAATGATATGTATAAAAAAAGTTGAGTGTGCTGTTGACATATATATACACATATGCACGCACACACACACACACACACACACATACATACATAAACATTCACGCACATACATAAACATACTTGCACGCACACACATACATAAACATACATACACATATACATAAATATACTCATACACACACACACACACACATACACACGATTCGTGGCGCAGTGGTAGAGTTTCCAGCTGCCACTACGGCGGTCCTGGTTCGAATCCCGCCCAGGGCTGAAATAATGTCTGTATCGCTGCGCTGCGGGTCGTTACTCCAACTTTCGTGGACGAGGGTGCGTGTAAGATCACAGCATTACCCATAGATCGGTCATATATGAGTTCTGAGCTCTATTTCGGGAGGGAAATAGCCGTCGATCACGAGTCCAACACGTGATCTAAGACCATTGTGAATCACACACACACACATCCTTTAGTGCACATAAATAAATATTCTATAAATTGTAATATTTACATGTAACATTTCTGTAAATAATGTAATGTATCATGATGTAAAACACTTTCTTAATATCTATGATTTTACAAAGAACCAGTTGTCAGAGTGACCCACAGTATAAAGGGTTCAGGGCATAGTGGTGATTACTATGTCAGTAAGTTATGTTAGTTAAGACATCAATTACCCTCTGGCTGATTTTTATAATGCGTATGATTAAGTTTTCAGAATATTAGCCCGAGTTAGTTTTTTTTATTATTATAATGGTTTTAGTTTATTCATGCTTCTTGTATTTTTTTCTTATTCATTTATTTGTTCATTTCTCTGTTTATTTGTAGATATATTTATTAATCTATTTATTTGTTTTCATGTAATGGCAGCAAGATTTGTTTTTCCTGATCCTCCTTCTCTCTCTCTCTCTCTCTCTCTCTCTCTCTCTCTCTCTCTCTCTCTCTCTCTCTCTCTCTCTCTCTCTCTCTCTCTTTCTCCTCCTTCTCTCTCTCTCTCTCTCTCTCTCCCCCTTAGAGTTTACTTGTTTTCACTATATCCTTGTTTAAGCACATTTTACCATTCAATCGCCTCACTATTGAAATAATATAAATAATTATCTAACATACGACGCCAAGAATGAAAACAAAAGGCGATCACCACGACATGACGTCATGTCGGAGAGCAAATCCAACGGATCGAACGCATTATGCAGAAGCGAAGCAAATCTTGTCTTGCAACATCTTTAGCTTATTTTCAAGTCGAAAGAATCTTATCTCATATCATCCGTTATCAAGGAAATGCTGAGGTCTTTCTTCTTCAAAGAATTTTCATCTCTTTTTGTTTTATTATTTTTTATGTTTAATTTGGTTCAGTTACTGAACGGGAAAAGATTATGTGGGTATTGGTTGTTTTTCATGTTGCCAGATGTCGCTACCGTTGATGTCTGTTTGTGTGTCATTATGATATCAAGTCGCTGTGATATCTTCCCATAAGTTAATTCTTTCGGTGATTTGAATGCAAAAATATTTTTTAGATTAATATACGTAATAGGATACGCTATTAGTGTGCACATTTTTTTATATTTGTTTTATCTTTGCGATTATGTTGCGCAACATGACGTCACTCAAAGAAAAGATGGAAGATATTCCTTTCGTGGTGATGATTTTATACTATAGGCAATTCACTCAAAGAATCTCAGTCGATCTTGCGTTTTCGGTTGGCAGCCTTGCTCACCCTTCCCCCGCTGAGCTGGCTGAAACCTCAAGCTTCCAAAATATATTTATATTTGTTCAATTAGCTCAGTGGCTATACGAGTTACACGAATTTCATATACATCTAGGGATGAAGCAGTCCTTGTTCACCTATTTCAAAGCTTTCCATCTCGATAGTGCAAAGAAAGTAATATAGTGAATATAAGATAGGGAATGTAATTTTAATGTTCATACAGCATTTTACTTATTATCACTGTGTCCAACATCTTTTCTGTGATATAAAATAGTCATGAATATGACTGTGCTTTCACATATCCCATAAAGTGACACATAAAAGAGAAAATGAAAGGTTTATATGATTATCTTTTGATACTGGACGAGTGGCGGGAAGCACAACGTCTTGCTTCCTCCCTCCCTCCACCCCCAATCAATCTCATGAGATAAAATTGAACATGAGTACATATCGCTCATGGTTTTTCGCATCTCGATTAGTTTACGGCTTTCATCATCTCGTATTCATTATCTTCTTGGGTATTTAAATACGATTGTAAGAACGCATATGGTCGGAAGAGTGACACTCAGATCGGAAATTGAAGTATTTATTGATATGAAAAAGTTTGCTACGATGCAACTCACAAACTTTTCCATATCAGTAAATATTTCAATTTCCGATCTGAGTGTCACTCTTCCGACCATATGCGTTCTTACAATCGTATTCAAAGACTCAAGAAGATAATGAATATGAGATGATGAAAGCCGTAAACTAATGTATGTACTCAAGTCATGTTCAACTTCGACTCATGAGATTGATTGGGGTGGAGGGAGGGAGGGAGGGAGCAAGACGCTGTGCTTCCCGCCACCCGTCCAGTATCAAAAGATAATCATATAAACCTTTCATTTTCTCTTTTATGTGTCACTTTATGGGGTATGTGAAAGCACAGTCATAGTCATGACTATTTTATATCACAGAAAACATGTTAAATTTTACAATCAGCCTCAGAATGACTGGACACAGTGATAATAAGTAAATGCTGTATAAACATTGAAATTACATTCCTTGCCTTATACTCGCTATAATTACTTTCTTTGCACTATCGAGATGGAAAGCTTTGAAATAGGTGAACAAGGACTGCTTCATCCCTAGATGCATATGAAATTCGTGTAACTCGCATAGCCACTGAGCTAAGTGAACAAATATAAATATATTTTAAGGAAGCTTGAGGTTTCAGTCAGCTCAGCGGGGGAAGAGTGAGCAGGGCTGCCAACTGAAAATCGACTGAGATTCTTTGAGTGAATTGCCTATAGACATTCTTACAGCAAGTGAATATCTTTACGTATACAATATATATATACATATTTATTGTGCATTTTCTATATATCTGTCTCCCTTTGCAGTGCTGACAGTCAATACAACACGGCCATCTTGAGCACCAACATCATCGTGACGTCAGACGGGAACGTGACGTGGCTGTCGTCGGCCATCTTCAAGTCGTCGTGTTCGATCAACGTCGAGTACTTCCCCTTTGACGAACAGAGGTGCATCATGAAGTTCGCGTCATGGACCTACGACGGATTCCAGGTGGGTGCCCCGTGATCTCTTCTCTCTCTGTATCTCTCTCTCTCTCTCCCTTCTCTTTCTTTCTCTCTCTCTCTCCCCTTCTGTATCTCTCTTTCTCTTATATTTTCTTTCTATTGTTCTCTCCCTCTATCTCCCTCTCTCTGTCTCTACTTCCCTTACTGTATCTCTCTCTTTCCTTTCCTCTTTCTCTTCTCTCTCTTCACTTGCTTCTCCTCCTCCTGTTCATTTATTTCTCCTCCTCCTCTTCCTCGATACAAAAGCTTTGGTGAATCAACATGCGAGTCTGTGCGTTTCCTCCTGAACAATTTAGAACATCTTTTTCACCCCCTCTCCTCCCCTCCCCCTCCCCCTCCTAAAAAAAAAAAACAAAAAAAACGGAACAACAATTGAATTCACTTTTTTCAATCACATCGAGAGCAATTACCCCTCTCCCCATCTAAAAAGAGAACAAAATTTAAGATCCTTTTCTCTTCAGGATACATTTCCACATTTATATTTTTTCTTTTTTCTCTTTTCTTGCTATCTCAAATGGGCACTGTCCAGCCTAATATATATATATATATATATATATATATATATATATATATAAGTGTGTGTGTGTGTGTGTGTGTGTGTGTGTGTGTGTGTGCGTGTGTGTACGTGTGTGTTTTTGTGTTTGTGTGTAGTGTGTCTGTGTACGTGTGTATACACAAAAATTTTGCGTGACCTGAGACAGGTAGCCTGGCCCAATCTCCCGCCCCAAAATGATCTCGGAAACCTCTGCATAGGGAGGGTGGGTAGGGTAGGGGGGGAGGTCATCATTTCGAGTTGGCATTGTCAAAGTCTCCTCAGTCGGAGGCTTCCCCCCCCCCCCATTCCTTTCTTTTTGGATTCCTCTTGGCCGAAGAATATTTGTCCACCAGAAGAGGTCGAGTCTTTGAAGACGGGGGGGTCTTCTTCAGTCGGTCTTCCATGTATCATCTCTCTCTCTCTCTCTCTCTCGCTTTTTTTTTACGGGGGGAGGGAGGGGAGAGGCACTTAGGAATTATTGGAAATCTTGAATGGTTGGAAAATGTTAAAAATTATGATAATAATGATGATATTAATTATGATGATATTAATTATGATAACTATAATGATACTAATCATAATAATTATAATAATGATATTACAAATAATGATAATAACATTGATAATTATGATAATAGTATTAATAGTTAATCATGATAATACATACATACATATACCAAGGCTTCTTCCCCCTTACAAGGGAGGTAGCCAAAAAGGGAAATGCATAAAATCATTTCCACCCATTCCATCCCTGAATACACTCCACACCCCTCCACCCTCCCTCTTATCTGAGCACCTCCTGGATGACGGGTCATCCCTGCACCTTGTCCACTGCCCTGGGTCAGAAGCAGTGTTGCAAGACACAGCACATCCACAGCAAGGCCGCTTCATTAAATCGGCGACCCCCCACTCTCCGTCCCCCCATTGCATAAAAGGAGAGGACGGGGAGAAATCCCTTCGGGCTGCGTCAAATTTTGCTCACACATACTACCTCACCCCCCCCCCCCGCCCATGCCTCATGCAATCACAACATCATCCATATACAACCATTCTCCATTCACCCGTCTTCTGTCCTCTCCCGTCCTTCCTCAACAGACATTCCCCTCTTCCCCAAAGCCCCCTTCACCCCATCCATCCACCTCATCCTAGGACGTCCCCTCATGTTCACCCCCTCCACATCTGCCTTCCATACCTCTTTTACTAGTCTTTCTTCACTCATTCTTTCCATGTGTCCAAACCATCCTAATATTCTTTCATCAACCCTATCTCCCACCTCCTTTTCCACCCCTGTTCTCCTCCTTACCTCCTCATTTCTCACTCTATCTAGCCTAGTAACCCCCATCATACTTCTCAGACACCTCATCTCAAACACATTCAAACTCCTTCTCTCTTCTCTTATGTTCCATGTTTCTGCCCCATACAGTGCTGTTGGCACAATCACTCCTTCATACAGTCTCCTCTTCGCATCCATTCCCAAATGTCTATTCCTCATTACACTCTTTAATCCACCAAGGCATTTACTCGCTTCTCTCAATCTATATTCTACCTCCACCTTCACTCCACCTTTTCCTGCCACATTTGCACCCAAGTATCTAAAACTATCCACTTCCTCCAGTCGCTCTCCCTTAATGCTCACTTCCAGTCTACTGCCACTTTCACCCCTTGTACATCTCATCACCTTACTTTTACCCACATTTATCTTCAGCTTTCTTCTATCACATACTCTCCCAAACTCTGCCACCAACTTCCTCAATCCCTCCTCCGATCCTGCCACAAGCGCAGTGTCGTCCGCAAACAACAACTGGCTCACCTCCCACTTTTCTCCATTTTCTTTAACCATCTCCAATCCCTGACCAACTACCCCTGCATTTACCTCTCGCACTACCCCATCCATGTATAAGTTGAACAGCCAGGGCGACATAACGCATCCTTGACGAAGTCCCACCTTTACCTCGAACCACTCACTCTCTCCATTTCCAATCCTGACACAAACTCTACTACTCTCATAAAAACTCTTGACAGCTCCCAGAAGCTTTCCTCCTATTCCGTATATCTGCATAACCTCCCACAGTGCCTTTCTGTCTACCCTATCATAAGCCTTTTCCAGATCCATAAAAGCCCAAAAAACATCCTTCCCCTTTCCTATAGCTTTCTCACATATCTGTCTTACCACAAAGATGTGATCTACACAACCTCTACCTGTCCTAAATCCACACTGTTCCTCCCCAATTACTCCTTCTGTTCCTCTCCTAATCCTCTCAATCAAGATCCTCCCATAAGCCTTCCCAACTACACTTAACAAGCTGATCCCTCTGAAACTACTACATTCACACTTATCCCCTTTTCCCTTGTAAAGAGGAACTATACAGGCACTCCTCCAGTCCTCCGGCACTCTACCCTCTCTCCAGCAAACATTAAATAACCTCACCAGCCAGTCCACCATCACTGTACCTCCCTTTTTCAGACATTCTGCATGGCATCCATCCAGACCAGGTGCCTTACCTGCTTTCATCATCTTAACAACTGCCTTCACCTCATCCTTTCCTTATTTCTCCTCCATTCTCCTCACTCCTCACTCTCATTTTCTTCGCATTTCCTACTGCAGCTATCTTTCCCTCCCTATCCTCCTTCACATTTTGCAACTCCCTAAAATATTCTGCCCATCTTCCCCTTACTGCCTTCTCTTCCATTATCATCTCTCCATCTGCACCTTTTACCTTTTCTTCTCTACTTGATTCGCCTCCTCTTCCTCTCTTAATTTCTTTCCAAAACATCTTTTTATTACTTTCAAAATGTTCTGTCATACTCTTACCCCATTTCACATCTGCTCTCCTCTTTGCATCCTTTACCTTTTGCTTTACTTCTCTTTTCTTTTCTTTGTACCTCTCATATGACTCCCTCGTCCTATTTTGTAACCAATCTGTGAAAGCTCGCTTCTTCTCTTCTACAACCTTCTTTGTTTCCTCATCCCACCATTCTCTACCCTTTCTTCTAATAATAGGTATCATAGAAAATAACAATAATGATGATAATAATAATGATAAGATAATGATAATCATAGTAATGATATTGATAATAAAAATGATAATCAAAATAATGGTAATAACAACAGTTAATTATAGTAATGATAATAACAATGATATTAATTGTAATGATGCTAATATTAATGATAATGATAAAATAATTATTATGATTAAAATGATGATAATATATCAATCATATACAGTAGATATCAGCAAAATAATTATCGTAATGATAGTATCATTATCAACAATAAAAATGTAATGATATAATGATACCGGTTAAACGTCGTGAACGACTGAGGCAATAGGGATTATAAATGCCCCAACGCCGAACTCGCCTCTCCGCCAGGTAGCCTCGAACCGTCTCCATGCCTGACCTCAAGCCCCAAGTATTAATGATACTAGTGATAACAACATAATTTATTTATACTGTTCATTTAAGGGAGAACATGTTCAAAAGAGGAGTGGAGATAGCTACTATATTGGGTGACGTCAACATAGTGACATCACAATGACGTCATATTACAGTGACATCACCCCACAATGTCATACTAAAAGGGGCGTCATCCCACAATGACATCATCACAGTGCTGTCATTCCATTTGCAGAACGACGAATAGACATGAAACGATACAGAATCTCTCTCCCTCTTTCTCTCTCTCTCACTCACTCACACTTACACACACACACACACACACACACACACACCTCAGGTGGGTACCTGCACGCGCACAGAGAGCGCGTCCTTTGCTACACGAGGACCCTCGTCGTCCTGCCCCAGGACGGTTACATTCAAAAGCTCCCCCCCCCCCAGCTGGCGATGGGTGGCTCGGCCAGGAAGACCCTGGGGGAATGGGGGGAAGGGGGGGAGACCATATACGGCCTCATTTTTGGTCCCCCCTTTAAGGGGGGAGGGACCTAGGTGCTCCACCTGAATGGGGTGCCGGAGGTCAATTCCCCACAGGTGCTGAGGTCGCTCTTCATGGTCCCCTGCAGGTACACCGGCCTATCCCTTGCGGGGACCAGGCAGGCTGTGTACCTTGGGGAGGTAGGGACATGGCCCCTTTCGAGTAGTTTCGTCGAGTTCTGTGTTTCTTCTCTCTATCGCCAGGTGATTTTATTCACTTGAGTGTAAGAGGGAGGTCTTCTCGGCCTCCAGGATCCCTTTAGCCTGTAAGAGGCTGGTGGATAAATGGGTAGAAAGAGGGAAAGATGACGAGTGTTATATTTTTATAGTTTATGTACTTACAGAATACCCGAAGGCGAGAAGACGAAGACAGAGAATGAATGAAGGGGGGGGGGTAAGGGGAGCAGTTATGGGAATGAATTTTTGCCTCCCCCTCCCTTCCCCCCTTTTTCTCCTCCTCCTCCTCCCCCTCTTCCTCGGGTTTCAAGAAGAAACAAGATGGTGCTGGGGCGAGGGAAGGATGGAAATGTCTTCATATGGTTCTGATCAATTGAGGGTAAACACTGTGTGAAAGTGTGTGTCCGTGTGCCTCTCCCCCCTCCCTCCCTCTCCCCCCACTCTCTCCATCCCCCCCCCTCTCTCCCTCCCCCCTCTCTCTCCCTCCCCCCCTCTCTCTCCCTCCCTTCTCTCTCTCCCCTCCCTCCCCCTCTCTCTCCCCTCCCTCCCCCTCTCTCTCCCTCCCTCTCCCACCTCTCTCTCTCCCTCCCTCTCCCACCTCTCTCTCTCTCTCTCCCTCCCTCCCCCTCCCCTCTCTCTCTCCCTCCCTCCCCCCTCTCTCTCTCTCCCTCCCCCCTCTCTCTCTCTCCCTCCCCCCTCTCTCCCTCCCTCCCCCCTCTCTCTCTCCCTCCCTCCCCCCTCTCTCTCTACCTCCCTCCCTCCCCCCTCTCACTCCCTAACTCCCCCGTCTCACTCCCTCTCTCCCCCTCTCTCTCCCTCCCCCCTCTCCCTCCCCCACTCTCCCTCCCCCCTCTCCCTCTCCCTCCCTCCCCTCTCACCCCCCCCCCTCTCTCCTCTCCCCTCTCCCCCTCTCTCTCCCTCCCCCCTCTCACACTCTCCCCCTCCCTCCATCCCTCTCTCTCTCCCTCTTCGCCCCTCCGCCCTCTCTCTCTCTCTCTCTCGCTCTTTCTCTCTCTCTCCCTCTCCCCCCCTCTCTCTCACTCTCTCCCCCCCTCCCTCTCCCCTCCCTCTCTCTCTCCCTCCTCTCTCTCTCCATCCCTCCCCCTCCCTCTCTCTCTCTCTCTCCCCCCCTCCCCCTCTCTCTCTCCCTCCCCCCACCCCCCTCTCCTCCCACTCTCTGACCTCTCCTCTCTCCTCCCTCCCCCCTCTCACTCTCCCTCCCCCTCTCTCTCTCCCCTCTCTTTCTCCTTCCCTCTCTCTCCTCCCCCTCCCCCCCCCTCTCTTCCCTCCCCCCCCCCCTCTCCCCCCTCTCCCCCCTCTCCCTCTCTTTCTCTCCCCCACCCTCTCTCTCCTCTCTCCCTCTCCCCTCTCCCCTCCCTCCCTCCCTCTCTTCCCTCCCTCCCTCCCTCCATCCCTCTCTCTCTCTCCCACTCTCCCACCCCCTCTCTCTCTCTCCCTCCCTCCCCCCCTCTCTCTCTCTCTCCCTCCCCCCCCCCCCCCTCCCTCCCCCCTCTCTCTCTCTCCCTCCCTCCCCCCTCTCTCTCTCTCCCTCCCCCCCCTCTCTCTCTCTCCCCCCTCTCCCCCTCTCCCCCCTCTCTTTCCCCCCTCCTCTCTCTCTCCCCCCCCCCCCCTCTCCCTCTCCCCCCCCTCCCCCCCCTCCCTCTCCCCCCCCCCCCTCTCCTCCCCTCTCTCCCTCCCCCCCCCCCCCTCCCCCCCCCCCCCCCCCCTCTCACTCTCCCCCCCCCCCTCCCCCCCCCCCTCTCTCTCCCTCCCCCCTCTCTCCTCTCTCCCATCCCTCCCCCCCCCCCCTCCCTCTCTCCTCTCTCCCACTCCTCTCTCCCCTCCCTCCCCTCGCTCTCTCTCTCCCTCTCTCTCTCTCCCACCATCCCCCTCCCCCCTCTCTCTCTCTCCCTCCCCCCCCCCCCTCCCTCTCACTCTCTCCTCCCTCCTCCCCCCCTCTCTCTCTCTCCCCCCCGCTCTCTCTCTCCCCCCTCACTCTCTCTCCCCCCCCCCCGTCTCTCTCTCCCTCCCCCCTCTCTCTCTCCCTCCCCCCTCCCCCTCCCCTCCCTCCCCTTCCTCTCTCTCCCTCCCACCCCCCTCTCTCTCTCTCCCTCCCTCTCTCTCTCCCCCCCTCCCTCCTCCTCTCTCTCTCTCCTCCTCCATCCCTCTCTCTCTCTCTCCCCCCCCCTCTCTCTCCTCTCTCTCTCCCCCCCTCTCTCCCCTCCCCTCTCTCCTCTCTCCCTCTCTCTCCCTCTCTCTCCCTCCCCTCTCCTCCCTCCTCTCTCTCTCTCCCCCTCCCCCCTCTCTCCCCTCCTCCCCATCTCCCTCCTCTCTCCCCAACTCCCTCCTCTCTCCCCCCCTCCCTCCCCCCTCTCTCCTCCCCCTCCCTCCCCACTCACTCTCACTCCCCCCCCCTCCTCTCTCCCTCCCACCCCCCTCTCTCTCCCCCTCCCCCCCCCTCTCCTCTCCCTCTCCCCCCATCCCCCTCTCCCCCTCTCCTCCATCCCCCTCTCTTTCCTCCCCCTCCCCCTCTCTCTCCCCCCCCCCCCCTCTCTCTCCCCTCCCTCCCTCTCTCTACTCCCATCCCCCTCCCCCCCTCTCACTCCCCCCCCTCTCCTCCTCCCTCCCTCCACCCCCCCTCCCCCCTCCCCCCACCCCCCCTCTCTCTCTCTCCCCCCCTCTCCCCCCTCACCCCCTCTCTCCTCCCCCTCTCCCTCCTCCCTCTCTCTCTCCCCCCTCCCCCTCTCTCTCTCCCCCCCTCTCCCCCCTCTCTCACTCCCTCCCCCATCCCTCTCTCCCTCCCTCCTCCATCCCTCTCTCCCTCCCCCCTCCCTCCCCCCCCTCTCTCCCTCCCTCTCTCTCTCCCCTCCATCCCCCTCCCTCCCCTCTCTCCCCCTCACTCCCTCTCTCACCCCTCTCCTCCCCCCCCCCCTCCCCTCTCTCTCTCCCTCTCTCCCTCCCTCCCCTCCCTCCCTCCCCTCTCCCCCTCCCTCCCCTCCCTCCCTCCCTCCATCCCTCTCTCCTCCCTCCCTCCCTCTCCTCTCTCCACCCCTCTCCTCTCCCATCCCTCCCTCCTCTCTCTCTCTCTCTCTCCCTCCCTCCATCATCCCCCTCTCTCCTCCCTTCCCTCCCTCCCATCCCCCCCTCTCTCTCCCCCCTCTCCATCCCCCTCCCTCCCCCTCCTCTCTCTCCTCCTCCTCTCTCTCTCCCCTCTCTCCCTCTCTCCCTCATCCCTCCACTCCCCCCCCCTCTCGTCTACATCAAATATGCCCCCCTCCCTCATCCTCCACTCCTACCCCTCTCTCTCGATCCCATCCCCGCATCTCTCTCACTCTCCCCCTCCCTCCCCTCGTCTCCCTCCCTCCCTCCCTCCCTCTCCCTCCCCTCTGGCCCATCCCTCTCCCTCCCTCCCCTCCCCCATCCCTTCTCTCTCTCCTCCCCCAACCCCTCCCCCCCATCTCTCCATCCCTCCCTCCCTCCCCCCCCCTCTCTTCCACCCTTCCTCCCTCATCCCCCATCCCTCTTCCTCCCCTCTCCCCCTCTCTCCTCCTTCTCACCCCCCAATCTCTCTCCCTCCCTCCCCATCTCCCCCTCCCCTCCCCCATCTCTCTCCCTCCCTCCACCCCCCGCCCCCCCATCCCCCCCCTCCTCTCTCCCTCCCTCCCCCCCTCTCTCTCTTTCCCTCACTCCCTCCCACCCTCTCTCTCCTCTCCCACTCCCCCCTCTACTCCCTCCCCCCCTCTCTCTCATCTCTCTCCCTATCCCTCCGCTCCCCCATCTCTCTCCCCCTCCCTCCTCTCCTCATCCTCACCCTCCCTCCCCCTCCCTCCCCCCCCCCATCTCTCCCACCTCTCTCTCCCCTCTCTCCTCTCCCCTCCCACCCCCCTTCCCCCTCTCTCTCATCCCGCCCTCATATCTCTCCCTCCCCCCCATCTCTCACTCTCCCTCCCTCTCACTTTCTCCCTCCTCTCTCCATCCCTCCCTCCTCTCTCCTCCTCCCCATGCTCTCCCCGCCCTCCCCCACTCTCTCTCCCTCCATCTCTTCCCCCCCCTCCATCCCTCTCCCTCCCACACTCCCATCTCTCTCCCCTCTCTCTCTCTCCCTCCTCTCTCCCCCTCCATCCCTTTCGTCCCTCCCTCCCTCCAATCTCCTCTCTCTCTCTCCCTCTCCCTCTCCCCATCCATTCTCTCCTCCATCCATCCCTCCCATCTCCCTCCCTCCATCTCTCTCTCTCTCTCCATCCCCATCCCTCCCCCCCTCGCTCCAACTCCTCCCTCTCCCTCCCATCCCCCTCCCTCTCTCTCTCCTCTCCTCCATCACCCCTCTCTCTCTCTCCATCCTCCCCTCTCCTCTGCCCCCCTTTCTCTCCCGCCCCTCTCTCTCTCTCTCCCCTCTCCGCTCCCCCCTTTCTCCCTCCCCCCTCTCTCTCCCCTCCCTCCTTTCTCACCTCCCCCCTCTCTCTCTCCTCCCTCCTTCTTTCTCCCTCCCATCGCTCCCCACTCCCTCCATCCCTCTCCCACCATCCCACTCGTCTCTCTCTCCCTCTCTCTCCCTCCCCTCCCTCTCTCTCTCCCTCCCTCTCTCCCTCCCTCCCTCCCTCTCTCTCTCTCCCTCCATCCCTCTCACTCCCTCCATCCCTCTCTCTCTCTCCTCCCTCCAATATCCCTTCTCTCTCTCCCCTAACTAAAAAAAACGCAAGGCCCCCTCCATCCCTTTCTCTCGTCTCCCTCCATCCCCTCTCTCTCTCTCCCTCCTTCATCCCTCCCTCCTCTCTCTCTCTCCCTCTACCCTCTCTCTCTCTCCCTCCCTCCCTCCATTCCTCTCTCTCGTCTCCCTCCTCCTCCCTCCCATTCCTCTCTCTCTCTCTCCTCCCTCCATCCCTCTCTCTCTCTCCCTCATCCCCCCACTCTCTCCTGCCTCCCTCCACCCGTCTTTCTCTCCCTCCCTCCACCTGTCTCTCTCTCCCCCTTTCTCTCCTCCCCTCTCCTCTCTCCCTCCTCTCCCTCCCTTCGCCCCCCTCTCTCCCTCCTCCCACCTCTCTCCCTCCCTCCATTTCTCCCTCCCCACCTCTCTCTCTCTCTCTCCCTCTCCCCGTCCTCTCTCTCTCCCTCTCCCTCCATCCCTCTCTCTCTCTACCTCCCCGTCCTCTCACTCTCCCTCCCTCCCCCCTCTCTTCTCCCCTCCCCCCTTCCTCTCCTCTCTCTCTTCATCTCTCCCCTCCCCCTCTCTCTCCCTCCCCACCCTCCCCCCCTCTTCTCTCTCTTCCTCCCCCTCTCTCTCTCGTCCCTCCCCCTCTCTCTCTCTTCCCGCCCCCCTCTCCCCCCTCCCCCCCTCCTCCCCTCCCTCCCCCCCCCCCCCCCCCCCCTCTCCTCCCTCCTCCCCCCCCCTCTCCTCCCTCCCCCCCTCTCTCCCCCTCCCCCCCCCTCCCCCCCCTCCCCCCCTCTCCCCCCACCCCCCCCCCCTCTCCTCCCCCCTCCTCCCCCCTCCCCCTCCCTCCCCCCCCTCCCCCCCCCCCCCTCCCCCCTCCCCCCCCTCCACCCCTCCCTCTCCCCCCTCCTCCCCCCCCCCCCTCCCCCCTCCCCTCCCCTCCCCCCCCCCCTCCCTCCCCCCCCCTCCCTCCCCCCCCCCCTCCCCCCTCCCCCCTCTCCCCCCCGCCCCCTCCCCCCCCCCCCCTACCCCCAGTCCCCCCTTTCCTCCCCCCCCCCTCCCCCCCCCCCCCTCCCCCCCGCCCCCCCTCCTCCCCCCCCTCCCCCCCCTCCCCCCCCCCCCCCCCCCCCTCCCCCCTCCCCCCCCTCCCCCCCCTCTCTCCCCCCCTCCCCTCCCCTCCCCCTCCCCCCCCTCCTCTCCCCCCCCCTCCCTCCCCCCTCCCTCCCCCTCCTCCCCCCTCTCTCCCCTCCCCCCCCCCCCCCTCTCCTCCTCCCCCTCCTCCCCTCTCTCCTCCCCCCTCCCCCCTCTCTCCCTCCCTCCCCCCCTCTCCCCCTCCCCTCCCCCCCCTCCTCCCCCCCCCCCTCCTCTCTCCCCTCCCACACCCCTCTCCTCTCCCTCCCACCCCCCTCCCCCCTCCCCCCCCCTCCTCCTCCCTCCCCACTCCCCCTCTCTCCCCCTCCCCCCCCCGCCCTCCCCTCTCACCCCTCTCTCGCCCCCTCCCTCCCCCCCTCTCTCTTCCCTCCCCCCCCTCACCCCCTCCCCCTCTCCCCTCCTCTCCCCCCCCTCCCCTTCTCCCCCCCTCTCCCCTTCTCCCCCCTCTCTCTCCCCCCCCCTCTCTCCCTCCCCCCCCCTCCCCCTCCCCCTCCCTCCCCCCCCCCCCCCCTCCCCCCCTCTCTCTCTCCCTCCCTCCTCTCCCCCCCCCCCCCCCTCCTCCTCCCCCCCCCCCCCTCCCTCCACCCCTCTCCCCCCCCCCCCCCCCCCCCCCTCCCTCCGACCCCCCCCCCCCCCCCCCTCTCTCCCCCTCCCCCTCCCTCCCGCCTCCCTCCTCCCCCTCCCCCCCCCTCCTCCCCCCCTCTCTCCCTCCCTCCCCCTCCCTCCCCTCCTCCCCCACTCCCTCTCCCTCTCCCTCCCCCCCCTTCCTCCTCCCTCCCCTCCTCTCTCTCCCCCCCCTCACCCCCCCTCCTCTCCCCCCTCCCCCCTCCCCTCCCTCCCCCACCTCCCCCCCCTCTCCCCCCCCCCCCTCTCTCCCCCCCCCCACTCCCCTCCTCCCCCCTCCCCCCCTTCCTCCCCTCCCCCATCTCCCCCTCCCCCTCCTCTCTCCCCCCCCCCCCCTCCCTCCCCCCCCCCCCCCCCCCCTCTCCCCCTATCTCCCTCCCCCCCCCCTCTCTCCTCCCCCCCCCCCCCCCCCCTCCCTCTCCCCCCCCCCCCCCCCTCCCCCCTCCCTCCTCCCCTCCTCTCCCCCTCCCCTCCCATCCCCCTCCCCCATCCCTCCCCCCTCCCCTCCCCTTCTCCCCCCCGCCCCCTCCCCCTTCTCCCCTCCCCTCCCCCCTCATTTCCCCTCCCCCTCCTCCCCTCTCTCCTCCCGCCCCCCCTTCCCTCTCTCCCCCTCCCTCCCTCCCTCCTCCCTCCCCTCACCCCCCTCTCCCTCCCCTCCCTCCTCCCCCCCTCCTCCCTCCCCCCCCCTCTCTCTCCCCCCCTCCTCCTCCCACTCCTCTCTCCCCCCCCTCTCCCTCCCTCCCCCCTCTCCCCCTCCCCTCCTCCCCTCCTCCCCTCCTCCCCCCTCCCCCCCCCCCCCCCCCCCTCCCCCCTCCCTCCTCCCCCTCTCCCCCCCCCCCATCCCCCCCTCTCCCCTCCCTCCCCTCCCCCCCTCCCCCTCCCTCCCCCTCCCCCCCACCCTCTCCCCCCCCCCTTCCCCCCCTCCCTCCCCCATCCCCCCCCCCTCCACCCCTCTCCCCCCCTCCCCCTCCCTCCCTCTCCCCCCCCCTCCCTCCCTCCCCCCCTCCTCCTCCCCTCCCTCCCCCCCTCCTCCCTCCTCCCCCCCCCCCCTCTCACCCCCCCCCTCTCTCCTCTCCCTCCCCCGCCCCCTCTCTCCCTCCCCCTCCTCTCTCTCCCTCCTCCTCCCCCCTCTCCCCCTCCCCTCTCTCTCCCCCTCAGCCTCCCCTCTCTCCTCTCCTCCTCTGTCCTCCCCTCCCTCTCGTCCTCCCTCCCCCCCCTCTCTCCCTCTCCCTCCCTCTCCCTCCCTCCCTCTCCTCTCTCTCCTCCCCCCCCCCTCTCCCTCTCTCCCCCCTCCCCCTCCTCCCCCCCTCCCTCCCCCCCTCTCCTCCCCCTCCCCCCCTCCTCTCATCCCCCCCCCCCCCCCTCCCTCCCCTCCCCCTCCTCCCCCCCCCCCTCCCCCCCCCCCTCCCCCCCTCCCCCCCCCCCTCTCCTCCCTCCCTCCCCCCTCTCCTCTCTCCCCTCCCCCCTCCCCTCCCCCTCCCCCCCCGCCCCTCTCCGCTCTCCCCCCCCCTCCCCCCTCCCCCCCCTCGCCCCCCCTCTCCCCCCCCCCCCCCCCTCCCCCTCTCTCCCCCCCCCCCCCCCCCCCCCCCCCCCCCCTCTCCCCCCCCCACGCACCCCCTACCTCCCCCCCCTCCCCCTCTCCCCCCCCCCCCCCCCCCCTCTCCCCCCTCCTCCCCCCCACCCCCCCCCCCCCCCCCTCCCCCCCCCCCCCCCCCCCCCCCCCACTCCCCCTCTCTCTCTCTCCCTCCCCCCCTCCGCCCTCCCCCCCTCCCCCTCCCACTCCCGCCTCCCCCCCCCCCCTCCCTCCCCCCCCCCCTCCCTCCCCCCCCCTCTCCCCTCCCCCCCCCCCTCCCCCCCCTCTCCCCTCTCCCCCCCCCCTCCCTCTCCCCCTCCCCCCTCCTCCCCCTTCCCCCCCCCTCCCCCCCCCCCCCCCCTCTCTCCCCCCTCCCCCCTCTCTCCCCCCCCCCCCCTCTCCCCCCCCCCCCCCCTCCCCCCCCCCCCCCTCTCTCCCTCCCCCCCACTCCCCCTCTCTCCCCCCTCCCTCCTCCCCCCCCCCCCCCCCCTCTCCCCCCCCCCCCCCCCCCCCCCCCCCCCACCCCTCCCCCTCCCCCCTCCCTCTCCCTCCCCCCCCCTCTCCCCCCTCCCTCCCTCCCCCCTGCCCCCCCCCCTCCCTCCCCCCTCCCCCCCCCCCCCCCCTCCCCCCTCTCCCCCCCCCTCCCCCCCCCCCCCCTCCCCCCCCCCTCCCCCACCCCCCTCCCCCTCCTCCGCCTCCCCCCCCCCCCCCCTCCCCCCCCCCCCCCCCCCCCCCCCCCCCCCCCCTCCCCCCCCCCCCCCCCCCCCCCCCCTCTCCTCCCACCCCCCACCTCCTCCTCCCTCCCCCCTCCCCCCCCCACCCCCCCCCTCCCCCCCTCCTCCCTCCTCCCTCCCCCACCCTCTCTCCCTCTCCCCCCCCCTCCACCCCCCCCCCCCCCCCTCTCCTCCCCCCCCCCCCCCCCCCCCCCCCCCCCCCCCCCCTCCCTCCCCCCCCCTCCCCCCCCCCCCCCCTCCCCCTCCCCCCTCCCCCCTCCTCCCCCCTCCCCCCCTCTCCCCCCCCCCCCCTCCCCCTCCTCCCCCCACCCCCCTCCCTGCCCCCCCCCCCCCCCTCCCCCTCCTCCCCCCCCTCCCCCCCCCCCCCCCCTCCCTCCCTCCCCCCCCCCTCTCCCCCTCCCCCCCCCCTCCCCCCCCCCTCCCCCCCCCCCTCGCCCCCTTCCCCCCCCCCCTCCCCTCCCCCCCCCCCCCCCCCCCCCCCCCCCCCCCCTCCCCCCCCCCCTCCCCCCCCCCCCCCCCCCCCCCCCCCCCCCCTCGCCCCCCCCCTCCCCCCCACCCCCCCCCTCCCCCCCCCCCTCCCCCCTCCCCCCCCCCCCCCCCCCCCCCTCCCCCCCCCCCCCCCCCCCTCCCCCCCCCCCCCCCCCCTCCCCCCCCTCCCCCCTCCCCCCCCCCTCTCCCCCACACACCCCCCTCCCCACCCCCCTCCCCCCCCCCGCCCCCCCCCCCCCCCCCCCCCCCCTCCCCCCCCCCCCCCCCCCTCCCCCCCCCCCCCCCCCCCCCCCCCTCCCTCCCCCCCCCCCCCCTCCCTCCCTCCCCTCCCCCCTCCCTCTCTCCCTCCCCTCCTCTCTCCCTCCCCCCTCTCCCCCCCCCCCCCCCTTCCCCTCTCCCTCCCCCCCCTCCCCTTCCCTCCCCCCCCTCTCCCTCCCCTCCCCCCCTCTCCCTCCCCTCCCCCCCCACCCCCCCTCCCCCCCCCCCCTCCCCTCCCCCCCCTCCTCCCCCTCCCCTCCATCCCTCCCCTCCCCCTCCCCCCTCCTCATCCCCCCTCCCCCTCCCCCCCCCCCCCCGCCTCCCCCCTCCCACCCTCACTCCCCCCCCCCCCTCCCCCCCCCCCCTCTCCCCCCTCCCCCCCCCTCTCCCCCCCTCCCCCCTCCCCCCCCCTCCCCCCTCCCCTCTCCCCCCCCCCGCCCCCCCCCCCCCCCCCCCCCCCCCCCTCCCCGTCCCCTCCTCACCCCCCCCTCCCCCCTCTTACCCCCCCCCCTCCCCCCCTCCCCCCCCCTCTCTCCCTCCCTCCCCCCCCCCCCCCCCCCCCTCTCCCCCCCCTCCCCCCTCTCTCCCCCCTCCCCCTCCCCCACCCTCCCCCCCCCCCCCCCCCCCCCCTCTCCCCTCATCCCCCTCTCCCCCCCCTCCCCTCCCTCCCCCCCCCCTCCCTCCCCCCCTCCTTCCCCCCCCCCCCCTCCCCCCCCCCCCCCTCCTCCCCCCCCCTCCCCCCACCCCCCCCTCCCCCCCCTCCACCCCCCCCCCCCCCTCCCTCCACCCCCCCCCCCCCCCTCCCCCCCCCCCCCCCCCCCTCCCCCCCTCCCCCCTCCCCTCCCCCTCCCCCTCTCCCCCCCTCCCCCCTCCCCCCCCCCCCCCTCCATCCCCCCCCCCTTCCCTCCCCCCTCTCTCCCTCCCTCCCCCCCCCCCCCCCCCCCCCCTCCCTCCTCTCCCTCCCCCCCTCTCCCTCCCCCCCCCCCCTCCCTCCCCCCCCCTCCCCCCCCCCCCCCCCCCCTCCCCCACCCCCCCCCCCCCCCCCTCCCCTCTCCTCACCCCCCCCCCTCTCCCCTCTCCCTCCCCCCCCCCCCCCCCCCCCCTCCCCTCCCCCTCCCTCTCCCTCCCCCCCTCCCCCTCCTCCACCCCTCCCCCCCCTCCCCCCCCCCCCCCCTCCCCTCCCCCCCCCCCCCCCCCCCCCCCCCCCCCCCCCCCCCCCCCCCCCCCCCCCCCCTCCCCTCCCCTCACCTCCCCCCCTCGACCCCCCCCCCCCCCCCTCCCCCCTCCCCCCCCCCCCCCCCCTCCTCTCCCCCCCCCCCTCTCCCTCCCCCTCCCTCCCTCTCTCCCCTCCCCCCCCCCCTCCCTCTCTCTCCCCCCCCCCCCCCTCCCTCCCCCTCTCCCTCTCCCCCTCCCTCCTCCCTCCCCTCCCTCCCTCTCCCCCTCTCCTCCTCTCCCCCCTCCCCCCCCCTCCCCCCCCCCCCCCCTCCCCCCCCCCGCTCTCCCCCCTCCCCCCCCTCCCCGCCCCCTCCCCTCTCCCTCCTCCCCCCTCTCCCCTCCCTCCCCCCCCCTCTCCTCCCCTCCCACCCCCCCTCCCTCCCCCCCCCCCCCCCTCCCTCTCCCCCCCCCCCCCCCTCCCCCCTTCCCCCCCCCCCCCCCCCCCCCCCCCCCCCCCCTCCCCCCCCCCCCCCCCCTCCCTCCCTCCCCCCCCCCCCCTCCCTCCCTCCCACCCCCCCCCCCCCCCTCCCTCCCCCCCTCCCCCCCCCCCTCCCCCTCCTCTCCCCCCCCCCCCCCCCCCTCCTCCCCCCCCCCCCACCCCCCCCCCCCCCCCCCCCCCCCCCCCCCCCCCCTCCCCCCCCCCCCCCCCCCCCCCCCCCCCCCCCCCCCCCCCCTCCCCCCCCCCCCCCCCCCCCCCCCCCCCCCCCCCCCTCCCCCTCCCCCCCCCCCCCCCCCCCCCCCCCCCCCCCCCCCCCCCCCCCCCCCTCCCCCCCCCCCCTCCCCCCCCCCTCCCCCCCCCCCCCCCCCTCCCCCCCCCCCTCCCCTCCCCCCCCCCCCACCCCCCCCCCCCCCCCCCCCCCCCCCCCCCCCCCCCCCCCCCCCCCCCCCCCTCCCCCCCCCCCCCCCCCCCCCCCCCCCCCCCCCCCCCCCCCCCCCCCCCCCCCCCCCCCCCCCCCCCCCCCCCCCCCCCCCCCCCCCTCCCCCCCCCCCCCCCCCCCCCCCCCCCCCCCCCCCCCCCCCCCCCTCCTCCCCCCCCCCCCCCCCCCCCCCCCCCCCCCCCCCCCCCCCCCCCCCCCCCCCCCCCCCCCCCCCCCCCCCCCCCCCCCCCCCCCCCCCCCCCCCCCCCCCCCCCCCCCCCCCCCCCCCCCCCCCCCCCCCCCCCCCCCCCCCCCCCTCCCCCCCCCCCCCCCCCCCCTCCCCCCCCCCCCCCCCCCCCCCCCCCCCCCCCACCCCCCCCCCCCCTCCCCCCCCCCCCCCCCCCCCCCCCCCCCCCCCCCCCCCCCCCCCCTCCCCCCCCCCCCCCCCCCCCCACCCCCCCCCCCCTCCCCCCCCCCCCCCCCCCCCCCCCCCCCCCCTCCTCCCCCCCCCCCACTCCCCCCCCCCCCCCCCTCCCCCCCCCCCCCTCCCCCCCCCCCTCGTCCTCCCCCACCCCCGCGCCCCCTCCCCCCCCCCCCCCCCCCCCCCCCCCCTCCCCCTCCCCCCCCCCCCCCCCCCCCCCCCTCCCTCCCTCCCCCCTCCCCCCCCCTCCCCCGTCCCCCTCCTCCCCCTCCCCCCCCCCTCTCTCTCCCTCCCCTCTCT
>NC_134817.1:31137196-31141422 GCF_046742065.1 Oratosquilla oratoria | reverse complement strand
ATAAATGTGCATTAGCTCCCACCAAAACAAAAAACCTGACAATAGTAAATCAGTCGTCAAATGTAGATTATTTTATGTGCAAAAATAACAAAACTATCAGTGTTCTCCACAGTTACACAAAACTTACTTATCATATTTCAGATCTGTACAAATCATTATTTTGTCGTTGGGTATTTGATATCAAGTTCGTTATTGTTATTATTTATTTATTTTATTAATCTATGTTCTATTTATCTTTTATCTGTATTTTCTTTACGGTTCCCGCGTCTTACGTAAACTTTCCTACAAAAATGTCGATAATGAATTCGTTACCACAAGTGTAAACACACTTGACAGTTAAAATCATTAATATTTTCCCATCTTCGTTTTACAAATTTAATCGATCTACATGACATTGTATATCACTAATATTCTTTCCAGTACAAATCGTTTATCAATAATATGCTCGGCGGTTGATTCAATATGCAGCCATTGTGTGACGTCATGTCGTCTTCAGCAAAGCGTTTGGTGCAACGTTGCCAATGTTACATTATTCAGCGGTGCCTAGTTCTCAGAAAGGTACGTCATTTGACAATGTTCCATCACGCTGATCACATTCTATGTCAGTGGTTCCCAACCTTTTCTGGCTTGAGGCATCCTTGCCAAGGCTTTCAGAAGTCCCCGGCACCCTTATTAGAAAATCTAAATTCTAGCTTGTCAGTATTTTGTTGATTCAACATCAGTGTAACAAAATTTTGTCGCTGGATAATATGAAAATACTCATCTTTACACTGATGCTGCTTTAATGAACAAAAATAGATGACAGAGAGAGTCGGTAATACGAAAATAATTTTTGCCTTGAATTTTGGCGGCACCCACCCTCACTTGATCTCACGGCACTCTTTGGTGCCGCGGCACACCGGTTGGGAACCATATGTTCTATGAGTGTAGTGACGTCACTTTGCCCCTCAACTGAGGGAGAGAGGGAGATAGGGGGAGGGAAGAGGGAGACAGGGGGAGGGGAGAAAGGGAAAGAAGGGGGAGAGGGAGAGGGGAAGGGGAGAGGGGAAGGGGAGAGGGAGAGAGGAGAGGGGGAGAGGAGTAGTGGGTAGAGGAAGAGGGGGAGAGGGGGAGGGGGACAGGGTGAGGGGGAGGGGGACAGGGTGAGGGGGAGGGGGACAGGGTGAGGGGGAGGGGGACAGGGTGAGGGGGAGAGGGGGAGGGGGACAGGGTGAGGGGGAGGGGGACAGGGTGAGGGGGAGAGGGGGAAAGGATGAGGGCGAGGGGGAGAGGATGAGATGAGGAGACAGAGAGGGAGTGGAAGGGGATAGGGAAGGAGGGAGGGGGAAGGGAATAGTGAGGGGGAGAGGGAGAGAGGGAGAGGGAGAGGGCAGAGGGAGAGAGGGGAGGGGGAGAGGGCAGAGGGAGAGAGGGGGAGAGGGGCAGAGGGGGAGAGGGGAGGGGAAGGAGAAGAGAGGGGTAGAGGGGACGAGGAGGGGAGGGGGAATAGAGGGGGAGGGGGAAGAGAGGGGGAGGGGGAGAGGGATAGGGGGAGGGGGAAAGGGAGAGGTGGAGAGGGGGAAGGGGAGAGGGGGAGGGAGAAGGAGGGAGGGGGAGGGAGAAGGAGGGAGGGGGGAGTAAGGGGAGAGGGAGAGGGGAGAGGGAGAGGGGAGAGAGGAGGGGGAAAGGAAGGGGAGAGGAGAGAGGGGGAGAGGGAGATAGGGGAGGGAAGAGGGGGAGGGGAGAGGGAGAGGGAGAGGGGAGAAGGAGAGGGGAGAGGGGAGGGGGAGAGGGAGAGGAAGAAAGGAGAGGGGGAGAGGTGTAGTGGCTAGGGGAAGAGGGTGAGATGGGGAGGGGGAGAGGGAGAAAGGAAGAGGGAGATGGAGAGGGAGAGCGGGAAAGGGAGGGGGAGGGGGAGAGGGAGAGAGAGAGGAGGAGACAGAGAGATAGGGGGAAGGGGATAGGGAGGGAGGGAGGGGGAAGGGAATAGAGAGGGAGAGAGGGTGAAGGGGATAGAGAGGAATGGGGAAGGAGAGGGGGATAGAGAGTGAGGGAGAGGGGGATAGAGAGTGAGGGAGAGATGGATAGAGAGTGAGGGAGAGGGGGACAGAGAGTGAGGGAGAGGGAGGGAGATAGAAAGGGAGGGAGGGGGAGAGAGAGGGAGGGAGAAGGGGAATAGAGAGGGAGGGAGGGGGAGGGGAACAGAGAGGGAGGGAGGGGGAGGGGAACAGAGAGGGAGGGAGGGGGAGGGGAATAGAGAGGGAGGGAGGGGGAGGGGAATAGAGAGGGGGGAGGGGGAGTGGAATAGTGAGGGAGGGAGGGGGAGGGGAAAAGAGAGGGGGGGAGGGGGAGTGGAATAGTGAGGGAGGGAGGGGAGGGGAATAGAGAGGGGGGGAGGGGGAGTGGAAAAGTGAGAGAGGGAGGGTAATACAGAGGGAGGGAGGGGTAAGAGAATAGAGAGGGAGGGATGGAGAGGGAAGGATGGAGAGGGAAGGATAGAGAGGGAGGGAGGGGGAGGGGAATAGAGAGGGAGGGAGAGGGAGGGGAATAGAGAGGGAGGAAAGGGGAGGAGAATAAAGAGGAAGGGAGGGTGAGGGGAATAGAGAGGGAGGGAGGGTGAAGGGAATAGAGAGGGAGGGAGGGGGAGGGTAATAGGGAGGGGGAGGGGAATAGAGAGGAAGGGGGGAATAGAAAGGGAGGGAGGCGGAGGGTAATAGAGAGAGGGGGAGGGGGAGGGGAATAGAGAGGAAGGGAGGGGGAATAGAAAGGGAGGGGGAATAGAAAGGGAGGGATGGGGAGGGTAATAGAGAGGAAGGGAAGGGAGGGGGATAGAAAGGGAAGGAGGGGGAGGGGGATAGATAGGGAAGTAGGGGGAGGGGGATAGATAGGGAAGTAGGGGGAGGGGGATAGAGAGGGAAGTAGGGGGAAGGGGATAGAGAAGGAAGAAGGGGGAGAAGGATAAAGGGGGATAGAGACGGAGGGAAGGGGATTGAGAGGGAGGGAGGGAGATAGAGAGGGAGGGAGGGGGGTAGGAAAGGAG
Source organism: Oratosquilla oratoria (assembly GCF_046742065.1). Lineage (NCBI taxonomy): Eukaryota > Metazoa > Arthropoda > Malacostraca > Stomatopoda > Squillidae > Oratosquilla > Oratosquilla oratoria. The sequence goes on along the minus strand of NC_134817.1, from coordinate 31,138,403 downwards.
GGAGGGGGTAGGAAAGGAGGGAGGGGGATAGGGAAGGAGGGAGAGAGATAGAGAGGGAGGGAGGGGGAAAGAAAGATGGGAGGGGGATAGTGAGGGAGGGAGGGGGACAGAGAGGGAGAGAGGGGGATAGAGAAGGAGGGAGGGGGATAAAGAGGGAGGGAGGGGGAAAGAAAGATGGGAGAGGGATAGTGAGGGAGGGAGGGGGATAGAGACGGAGGGGGGGATGGAGAGGGAGAGAGGAGGATAGAGAAAGAGGGAGGGAGGGGGATAGAGAAGGTAGAGAGGAGGATAGAGAGAGAGGGAGGGAGGGGGATAGAGAGGGAGGTAAAGGGAGGGGGAGGGGATGGAGAAGAGGGGGATGGACAGGAGGGTAGGGGGATGGAGAGGGAGGGGGAGGGAGATAGAGACGGCGGGAGGGGGAGAGGAGGGGGATAAGGAGGGGGAGAGGAGGGGAATAGCGAGGGAGAGGAAGGGGGATAGGGAGGGAGGGAGGGAGGGGAAGGGGGATAGGGAGGGAGGAAGGGAGGGGAAAGGGGATAGGGAGGGAGGGAGGGAGTGTGAGGGGGGATAGGTTGGGAGGGAGGGTGAGGGGGAGAGAGGAGGAGAGAGGAATGCGAGGGAAGGTGAGAGGATCGAGGAGAGAAAGGGGATGGAGAGGGAGTGGGATGGAGAGGTAGTGGGAGGGAGGGGGATAGGGAGGGAGAGGGAGGGGGATAGGGAGGGAGATAGAGAGGGAGGGAGGGGAGAGGGAGGGAGGGGAAGAGGGGGAGAGGGGGAGAGGGAGAGAGAGGAAGGAGGAGAGGGGGAGAAATGGGAGAGAGGGAGGGGGAGAGGGAGGGGAGAGGGAGGGGGAGAGGGGGAGAGAGAGGGAATGGATGGAGAGGGAGACAGAGGGAGGGGAAAGGGTGGAGAGAGGTAGGGGAGAGGGAGGGGAGAGGGATGGGAGAGGGAGAGAGATGGGAGAGGAGGGGAGAGTGAGAGGGAGAGGGAGGGGATGGAAGGGGAGAGGGAGGGGATGGAGGAGGACAGAGGGGGAGAGAAAGGGGAGATAGAGGGAGGGGAGAGAGAGGAAGGGGGAGAGAGAGGGAGGGGGAGAGGGAGGGGGAAAGAGAGGAAGGGGGAGAGAGAAAGAGGGGGAGAGAGAGGGAGGGGGAGAGAGAGGGAGGGGGAGAGAAAGGGAGGGGGAGAGAGGGAGGGGTGAGAGAGG
>NC_134817.1:31129696-31132196 GCF_046742065.1 Oratosquilla oratoria | reverse complement strand
GACCCTACCAGAGACATAGCCCATACTATGTAACTATGACTAGCAAAACAAAGGTGGAAACCAATTTGTAACATCTAACATTGTTATACTACCCATTGAATATAAATTAATACTTACTAAAATGGGTATATAATGATACTAAAATACTTCATACTGTTGTTGTCTTTCTTTGTGTATTATACGTGTTTACTTCAAGGTTGCTCAAGCTTGCGTGAATCTTAACCGATAATTAAACTGTCGTGTTGGGCTAAAAAAACTACTCCTATTGGTACACGCCGCCATGTTTGTCTCAGATGCCAGCTACCACCAGCTTATTTAATTCGATGTATTTTTACGTATCTTTGCTCTTAGGTACGTAGCATTTCTACAAATTAATCACACTTTCCATCACAATAAATTTATGTCAGATATTTTTGCGAATTGTTAACTTTCTTGGAAAATGTGAAAAAATGTGTTGTGAGGCATTCGTATAAATGACGTAATTGCGAGTTTCCAATTAGTGTTTTTACAGCTTCTAATAAGTAATTTCCAAAATGCCTTTCTAGAAGAATCGTAGAATAACGCCACGCACATTGTATCCATAACCTAAGATCTTTTTATCTTTCTTCTAACTAATCTATGCTAGATTGAAAAGAAAAAAAAAGATGAAAGAAAATATAATTTAATTTCGTTTTGCAATCTTTCTCTTACGAAATCCAATCGTCAGGAACCACAAATTCAAACTACCACAAAACTATTTATTACCATAAATCAAAACAATAATAACGCAGGATAATAAATCAGAAAAATATGAGAAAATACTAATGTTTATGCTTTTATTACGGGGAATGCACCTGCCCGCATGATGGGGGGAGGGAGGAGGGAGAAGGGGAAGGGGGAAGAAGGAGAAGGGGAAGGGAGAGAGGGGGGGAAAGGGGTTTGAGTCCAGATATTCACTACTTCCGGTCCTTTACCGATCCACTTCCTCCTCGCCACTTCACCACACACCCCTTCGCCACTCTACCCTATTCACTATACGAGTTCGAGTCCCGCACTCCCAGCAAGGAGTTACCTGCCTCAACTGTCCCTACAACATGTACAGCAAACGTGACGACTTCGGCCGTAGGTACTCATCTTACGAAACATCAAATTAATATTTGTTATTATTTTAATTTATTAATCATTATCATCATACTCATCATAATTAGTCATCATAATCATCATAATCAATCATTATAATCAGTCATCGGTGCTACTGTAGCGTGAGGCCTACCGACATTACTCCCCGCACCTGCCCATCAAACATGTGACCTGCCCAAATACACAAAAAACGTGACCTGTCCACGTGACCTGTCCACGTGACTTGACCTAACCTAACCTAACCTATTTGTGTCTTAGAAAATGTACGAATGTAATGGAAATAGTAGACCTCACGCTATAGTACTAACGGGAGGTAGATCTCGCGCTATAGTGTGGTAAACCTCACGCTATAGTGTGGTAGACCTCACGCTATAGTATTAACGGGAGGTAGATCTCGCGCTATAGTGTGGTAGACCTCACGCTATAGTGAGGTAGACCTCACGTTATAGTGTTGTAGACCTCACGCTATAGTGTTGTAGACCTCACGCTATAGTGTGGTAGACCTCACGCTATAGTAGCACCCAGTCATCATAATTATCATAATCAGTCATCATAATTATCCTAATCATAATTATCATTATTATCATATGTTACTTATTACCATTACCATCATTATTTGTTATTATTACTATTATAAACGATTATTATCGTTATTTATTATAATCTATCATTATTATCTTCCACTTGGAGTAACAAAAACCGACTCACCTGTGCTATCTGGGGTGTTGACGGGGCCCCCCGCCTCTAGCAGGAGCTGCACGTGACGGACACGACCCCTACGGACCGCCTCCACGAGTCCTTCGGGATCGCCGGCGCCTCCGAAGGACCCGAGGGAACTCCCGCAGGAGCTGAGGGCGCTCAAGCGGGACAAACTCCTGCCCAGCTTCAGACTCCTCGACGACTCCCTGCTGCCGCCGCTCATCGGGAGGAGTGCGGGAGCCACGAGGCTGCTGGGGGGGACACACAGGGGGTGCAGACCCATAGGACACAGGGGGGAGGGGGGAGGGGGGATGAGGGTGTGTGGGAGGGAATTAGTGGGGGGTTAATTGGGAGTGAAGGGGGTGAATGGGAGTTAATGGGGTTGACGGGGGTTAGTGTGGGTTAATTGGGGGTTAATGGGATTGACGGGGGTTAATGTGGGTTAACTGGGGGTTAATAGGATGAAGGGGGTTAATGGGAATTAATTTGAGTTAATGGTGGTTAATGGGGGTTGAAGGGGGTTAATGTGTGTGTGTTATTTCGAGGTTGAAGGGGGATAATGGGGGAAAGTGGGGGTTGATAGGGGTTAGGGGGTTAATAAGGGCTTGTGTGGGTTAAGGGGGTTAATGGCGGAAATGAAGTCTATTACGAAGTACAGTCTTGAGGTCAATGAATGGAATTG
>NC_134817.1:31109696-31119696 GCF_046742065.1 Oratosquilla oratoria | reverse complement strand
ATTCTTATTGTTGTTATTATTGTTGTTATTGCTGTTGTTATTGCTGTTGCCATTTTTATCATTGTTCTTGTTGTTATTGTTCTTGTTGTTATTGTTCTTGTTGTCATTGTTCTTGTTACACTGCCAGAAGACGACCTTTGGCTCGGCCCACCGCCCTCCGTGAGTCATCGGCAGTCAGTCAGTCAGTCAATGAGTCAGTCAGCCACGCGAGCGAGCGAGCCAGTTCCACAAGATTAGCAAAGTCCTTTAATCTTTCTCTCACTCGTTTCATGTTTAGTCCGGGGGCGAGGTATCGATTATGTTCGAGTGTCTGTTTCTCTTCTTTTTCTTTTCTTATTTTTCACGACGCAATGATAATAATTGGGTCAAGGTCACCGAATACACGATATCAATTTATCTATTGTCTATTCGTTTGTTTGTTTAGGTATGTCCTCTTTCTCAATTGTAATCCTATTTATTGTAATTGTTAAAAATTAATCGATAAATGCAAAGGTCGGTTATATATGAAATAAGTGATCACCTGAAGAATTGTCACCCCAGGCTTCGACAGGGTGACAATTCTTCAGGTGGGATATCATAGGGTGACGATTCCTTAATTAACCTAACCTAACCTAACCTCACCTAATCTTAATTAACCTAACCAAACCTGACCTAACCTAACCCAACTTAACCTAACCTAGCCTAACTAAATCTAACCTAATCTTCCCCAACCTAACCTAGACTAACCTAACATCACCTAATCTTACCTAACCTAACCAAATCTAACCTAATCTAACCAAATCTAACCAAATCTAACCTAACCTCACCTAACCTAACCCAACTTAACCTAACCTAGCCTAACCTAACATCACCTAATCTTACCTAACCTAACCTAACCAAACCTAACCAAACCTAACTAAACCTAACCTAACCTTACCTAACCTTACCCAACCTTACCTAACTTAACCTAATTTATCCTGGCCTAACCTAACCTCACCTAATCTTATCTTACCTAACTTAACCTAACCAAATCTAACCTAACTTAACTTCAGGTGTTGTTGGTTGGGGTGACAATTCTTCAGGTGGGCTATCCTGGGGTGATAATTCTTCAGGTGGACGTTCTGGGGTGACAATTCTCCAGGTGACTCGAAAAAACTAATGTTTAAGGTCATCACTGCACTAACCAGCTGTCGAGTGAGGTTTGTTATACCTGGCACCCTTTATATTATATACATACATATTTTTTTCTTTCTTTTTCATTCTTTCTTGTCTAATCAACTGGGTAGATTCATTTAAAACGAACAACCCCTAATGGTATCGATCCTATGAAGACGTTGTAATTGGTCAATTGGACTGCAATGGCAACCCGACTGTTACAATTTGAATGCAAAGTGGCGACATGACGTCACACGCACGCTCTCATTGGCTTCGTTACGCCAGACGATGAATGAATGCAAAAAAGAAGACAAAGTAGCTGGTGAACTGTCGGTGCGCGCGCGCGCGCACACACACACACACACACACACACACACACACACACACACACACACACACACACACACACACACACACACACACACACACACACACACACACACTCGGTGGCGCGGTGGGAAGAGTCCTCGACTGTCACCACGGCGGTCCGGGTTCCCGCCCAGGGCTGAAATAATTTCAGTATCGCTGCGCTTCGAGTCGTTACTCCAACTCTCGTGGGCGGGGAGTTGGGTGTGTGTGCGCGTGAAAGGTCACAGCATTACCCATAGATCGGTCATACGAGCTCTGAGCTCTTTTCCGGGAGGGAAATGGCTGTCGATCACGAGTCCAACACGTGATCCAAAGACCATGGTGAATACACACACACGAAGGCACGCCGAACAGGAGGGTCTAAGAAAAGCTTAACTCATTTTATGGCAATATTATTGGACGAAGGTGTTGACATAAAGCGAGTCTATTATTTCTCACACCCATTTAGTGTAGAATTGTGTAAAAATGCATAATCATCGATGTATCTTATACAATTACAATATACTGAGGTCTGCAATACACAAATCAAAAATATTATACATGAAACACAAGACTTTTTTAATACGAGCCTTGTGCCCTTTATGAAAACAAAATATACTCTTTATCAAGCATATCCCTCGCTTATGCACTGCTGTTCTTGAACCTCACGATGACCAATTTCCAACACTAACTTTATATCGCTAAGTATTCACTAACTATCAGTGTTAGTGGTCTCTTTGAGGAGACGCTATATCCCCCTCGGTGCCTAAGGGCCACAGATGGAGAGCCAGTGTCCTAAGGTCTCCCGGGGTTTCGGTGTACCACGTGACCACAGTGGCTGCAAGCGCCTGTCGTTTTATTCTGGCTAACGTCAAACGATTCTATTCATCCCTGTGATGACCCTTAGTCAGGGAAAGGGTTTAAGCCTAACTACATTTCATCTCTTCCTTATGGGGGGCTTTATGTCTTTATGACCTACTTTAAAGGCTTTGTTTTGGCTCATATGGTAATTTTAGGAGGCCTAGCCTGAAGTGGCCTGAAATGGCATGAATTACACCTAAGTAGCCTGAAGTATCTTGAAGTAGCCTGAAGTTGCCTGAAATATCCTGTAGTTGATTTAAATAGCCTGAAGTGGTCTGAAACAGCCTGAAGTAGTCTGAAGTGGTCTGAAACAGCCTGAATTTTTAAGTAACCTGAGCTCGACTGAATTAGCCTGAAGCCTGTAATCCCTGATATGGAGGCGAAGACGGAAGGCAGGAAGGAGGGTGGGTGGGAGAGAGAGAGGGAGGGAGGGAGGGAAGGTGGAGAGGAAAAGAGGGAGGGAAAAGGAGAGAAAGTGGGAGGGAAGAAGGAAGGAAGGAAGGAGGGAGGGCGGGGAAAGGAGGGAGGGGAAAGGAGGAGAGGAGGCCAACAAATACAGGAGAGAGGTGAGAGAGAGAGAGAGAGAGAGAGAGAGAGAGAGAGAGAGAGAGAGAGAGAGAGAGAGAGAGAGAGAGAGAGAGAGAGAGAGAGAGAGAGAGAGAGAGAGGGGGGGGGGGGAGGAAGAGAGAGGAGAGGGAATAAACGGAAGGGAAGAGGAAAGGAGATGGGATGAGGGGAGAGGAGGAGAGGGGAGAGGGCAGGGCTGAGAGAAGAGAGGGAAGGGGAGGGGAGGAGGGGAAAGGGGAGGAGAGGAGGGGAAAGGGGAGGAGAGGAGGGGAAAGGGGAGAGGAGGGGAAAGGGAAAGAGAGTAGAGAGGGGAGGAGAGGAGAAGAGAGGAGGGGAAAGGGGAAGAGAGGAGGGGAAAGGGGAAGAGAGGGGAGGAGAGGGGAGGGGAGGAGAGGGGAGGAGAGGAGAGGAGAAGGGAGGATAGGATAAGGGAGGTGTGGAGAGGGGAGGAAAGAAGACGGGTGGGAGAGGGGAGGAGAGGGGAAGAGAGGCGTGGGGAGGGGAGAAGAGAGGGGAGGAGAGGGAAGGGGAAGAGAGGGGAGGGGAGGATAGAAGAAGGGAGGATTGGAGAGGGGAGATGAGAAGAGGGGAAGAAAGAAGACGGGTGGGAAAGGGGAGGAGAGGAATGGAGAGGGGAAGTGAAGAGAGGGGAGGAGAGGGAAGGGGGAGAGGGGAGGGGAGGATAGGAGAAGGGAGGACTGGAGAGGGGAGAAGAGGGAAGGGGAGGAGAGGAGAGGAGAAGGGAGGAGAGGAGAGGGGAGGACTGGAGAGGAGAGGGGAAGGGAGAAGAGGGAAGGGGAGGGAAGGAGAAGAGAGGGGAGGAGAAGGGAGGGAAGGGGAGGGGAGAAGAAGGGAGGATTGGAGAGGGGAGAATAGGGAAGGGGAGGAGAGGAGAGGGGAGGATTGGAGAGGAGAGGGTATGAGAGGAGAGGGTAGGGGAGGGGAGGGTAAGGGAGGGAAGCGGAGAAGAGGGAAGCAGAGGGAAGGGGGAGGGGAGGAGAGGGGAGTGGAAGAGGGTGAGGAGAGGGGAGGGGAGGAGAAGAGAGGAAAGGGGCGGGGAGGGGAGGTGAGTGGAGGGCAGGAGAGGGGAGGATAGGAAAGGGGAGGGTAGGAGAGGGAAGGGTAGGAGAGGGGAGGGTAGGAGAGGGGAGGGTAGGAGAGGGGAGGGTAGGAGAGGGGAGGGTAGGAGAGGGGAGGGTAGGAAAGGGGAGGGTAGGAGTGGGGAGGATAGGAGAGAGGAGGGTAGGAGAGAGGAGGGTAGGAAAGGGGAGGGTAGGAGAGGGGAGGGTAGGAGAGGGGAGGGTAGGAGAGGGGAGGGTAGGAAAGGGGAGGGTAGGAGAGGGGAGGGTAGGAGAGGGGAGGGTAGGAGAGGGGAATGGAGAGGAAAGGAAAGGAAAGAGGTCGAGGAGGAGAGAGAAGGGAGGAGAGGACGAGGAGTGGAGAAGAAAGAAAGATGGAAATAGGCGATTATGAGAAACCAGGACATTAGGAAGAAAGGAGAAGAGAAGGTGGAAGTGGAGGTTGTGGAGGTGGAGATGGTGGTGGTGGAGGTGGAGTTGGTGGTGGAGGTGGTTTGTGGTGGAGTTGGTAGTAGAGGTTGTGGAGGTAGTGGTGGTGGTAGTGGTGGTGATGGTGGTGGTGGTGATAGTGGTGAAGGTGGTGGAGGTGGAGTTGGCGGTAGAGGTTGTGGAGGTAGTGGTGGTGATGGTGGTGGTGGTGGTGGTGGTGGTGATGGTGGTAGAGGTGGTAGTGATGGTGGTAGAGGTGATGGTGGTGGTGGTGGTGGAGTTGGTGGTGGATGTGGTGGTGGTGGAGTTGGTGGTAGAGATTGTGGAGGGACTGGTGGTGGTGATGGTGGTGGTTGAGGTGGTGGTAAAGTTGGTGGTGGTGGAGTTGGTGGTAGAGGATGTGGAGGTAGTGGTGGTGATGGTGGTGGAGGTGGCGGTGATGGTGGTGGTGATGGAGGTGGTGGTGGAGTTGGTGGTGGTGGTGTTGATGAAGTTGGTGGAGGTTGAGGTGGTGGTGGTAGAGGTCGTGGTGGTAGAGGTGGTGGTGGTGGTGGTGGTGGAGGTGGTAGAGGTGGTGGTGGTGGGGGTGGTGGTGGTGGTGGTGGTGGTGGTGGAGGTGGTGGTGGTAGAGGTGGTGGAGGTGGTGGTGGTAGTGGTGGTGCTGGAGGTGGAGGTGGTGGTGGAAGTGGTGGTGGTGGTAGTGGAGGTGGTAGTGGAAGTGGTGGTGGAGATGGTGGTGGAGGAAATGGTGGTGGTGGTGGCGGAGATGGCGGTGGAGGTGGTGGTAGCGGTGGTAATAGTGGTGGTGGAGGTGGTGGTGGTAGTGTAGGTGGCGGAGGTGGGTGGAGGTGGTGTTGGCGGGGGTGGATTGAGGTGGTTGTGGTGGTGATTGTGATGGAGGAGGTGATGGTGTAGGTGGTGGTGGAGGTGGTGGTGGAGGTGGTGGTAGTGGTGGTGGTGAAGGTGGTGGTGGTGAAGGTGGTGGTGGTGAAGGTGATGGTGGTGAAGGTGGTGATTGTGTAGGTAGAGGTGGTGGTGGCGGAGGTGGGCGGTGATGATGGTGGTGGTGGAATTGGTGCTGGAGGTGATGATGGAGGTGGAGGTGGAGATGTTGGCGGTTCCGGAGTCGGTGGCAGAAGTGGTGGCGGAGGCGGTGGCGGTGATGGAGGTGGTAGTGGAGATGGTGGTGGTGGATGTGGTGGTGGTGAAGGTGGTGGTGGTGGTGATGAAGGTAGTGAAGGTGGTGGTAAATGTGGTGAAGGTGGTGAAGGTGGTGGTAAAGGTGGTGAAGGTGGTGAAGGTGGTGGTGGTGAAGGTGGTGGTGGTGAAGGTGGTGGTGGTGAAGGTGGTGAAGGTGGTGAAGGTGGTGGTGGTGGTGGAGATGGGTGGAGGTGAAGGTGGTGGTGGTGGCGGAGGTGGGTGGAGGTGAAGATGATGGTGGTTGAGTTGGTGGTGGAGGTAATGGTGGAGGTGGAGGTAGAGGTGGTGGTGGAGGTGGTGGCGATTCCGGATGCGGTGGCAGAGGTGGTGGCGGAGGCGGTGGCGGCGGCGGAGGCGGTGATGGAGTTGGTAGTGGAGGTGGTGGTGATGGAGGTGGTGGTGGTGGTGGTGGAGGTGGTGGTAGTGGTGGTGGTGGCGATGATGGTGGAGGTGGTGGTGGAGGTGATGATGGTGGAGGTGATGGTGGTGGAGGTGATGGTGGTGGAGGTGGTGGTGATGGAGGTGATGGTGGTGGAGGTGATGGTAGGTGGAGGAGGTGGTGGAAGTGGAGGTTCTGGAGGAAAGAAAATTGCAGAAAGAAGAAGAGGAGGAGGAAGAGGAGGAGGAGGAGGAGGAGGAGGGAGAGGAAGAGGAGGGAAAAGGAGGATGAGCAGGAGAACAAAAAAAATAAAAATAAATAAATAAAATTAGTTATCCACTTTCCCTTTCCCTCCTTCCTGCCCTCCCTTCTTCCCTCCTTTCCCTCTTTATTCCTCCCTATCCCTCCCTCCTTATCCCTCCCGACAAGGTCAAGGTCAAGGTCACACACGCACGGGGGCCCGCCTACGACGGAGGTGGAGGCGTGTCGAGGATGGAGGAAAGAGGAGGAGGAGAAAGAGGAGGAGGAGGTGTAGGAGGAGTGAGGTGAAGGAGGAGGAGGAAGAGAAGGAGGGGGAGGAGGGGGAAAGGGAGGAGGAGGAGGAGGGAGGTGAAGGAGGAGGAGGACGAGGAGAAGGAGAAGGAGGAGAGAGGAAAAAAAAAAGTTATATTTGGACAACAATTGCAATGAAAGTGAAAGGGGCCACGTGTAATCACTGGCCAAGGAGGAGGAGGAGGAGGAGGAGGAGGAGGAGGAGGAGGAGGAGGAGGAGGAGGAGGAAAAAGAGGAGGAGGGGGAAAGGGAGGAGGAGGAAGAGGAGGAGGAGGAGGAAAGGGAGGAGGAGGAAGATGACGAGGGAGAGGAGGAGGAAGGAGGAGAAAGAGGAGGAAGAAGAGGAGGAGTAGGAAGAGGAGGAAGAGAAGGAGGAGGAAGAGGAGGAAGAGGAAGAGGAAAGGGAGTAAGAGGAGGAAAGGGAGGAAGAGAAGGAAGAAGAAGAGGAGGTGGAGGAGAAGGAGGGAAATTGGACGAGAAGTTGGACACGTGAACAACCACAGCTACGCCTATCTCTCTCTCTCTCTCTCTCTCTCTATCTATCTATCTAACTATCTCTATCTATCTATATCTCCAAAGTAACAACACATATACATACGGACACACTGCAGTTCAATTGCTGGTGTGTGTGTGTGTGTGTGTGTGTGTGTGTGTGTGTGTGTGTGTGTGTGTGTGTGTGTGTGTGTGTGTGTGTGTGTGTGTGTGTGTGCGTGTGTGTGCGTGCGCGTGTATGTGTGTACCTGTGCGCTTGTGTGCACATGCGAGCGTGAATCTGCTTTCTCCCCTATGGTTAGGCTAGCCTTTCGAACTGGACCATAAACAGAGGCAAAGGACCCCCTGCCCCTCCCCTCCTTCATCTCCCCTTCCCCCCACCCCGTCCCTTTTCCCTCACCTCGTCTTCTACCCTCCCCACCCCTATTCCCCTCACCCCCCTTCTCTTGCATGACCTCAATGGCTATCAAACCATTTTTGAATCACACGTACTCTTTCACCTTGGCTTTTATGTAATCACCATTTTTCTCTTTCTTCTTTTAACAAATCTTTCTGTAACCAGTATCAGTTACAAGAAATGACATGAAGGTTAAAAATTTCTTTTGCATACGAATGACTTACGCCATACGAATTATCAACTACGCCAAGGATGAGAAGCTTGTACCAAAAGAAGGAGGAGCCTATACGAAAAGAAGATGAAGCCTACACGAAAAGAAGGTGGAGCCTACACGAAAAGAAGGTGGAGCCTACACGAATAGAAGGCGGAGCATACACGAAAAGAAGGCGGAGCATACACGAAAAGGAGGAGTCTACACGAAAATAAAGGCAGAGCCTATAGGAAAAGGAGATGGACCCTACACGGAAAGGAGGCGGAGCCTACACAAAAAGAAGGCGTAGCCTAGACGAAAAGAAGACGGAGCCTACATGAAAAAGAGGCGGAGCCTACATAAAAAAGAGGCGGAGCCTACACGAAAAGAAGGTGGAGCTTAAACGCCAGGCTCTCGCGACCGAACTCACTCGTTGCTCTCACGGTCTTCTTCGCCTTGACCTCCATCAGGTACAAGGATTACGCCCCCAGGACGCACGCGACGACGGGAGAAGCCCCGCCCCCCTTTGGGTGTGGACTGCGGACTGCCAGGACTCTAAAACAAAGATTTCCTTTCTTCTACACGAGACGGCACGTCATCGCCATCTTGGATTGACATAACGACGACGACGCCGCCGCTGGGGGAGAAAGGGAGAAAGGAAGAGATGGGGTAAGGAGAGTGAGGGATGGAGAGAGTGACGGAGAGGTAGGGAGAGAGGGAGAGAAGTAGAAAGAGACGGAGGGGGATAGAGAGAAAGAGGTGGAGGAAGAAATGGAGGGAGGGAGGGTGAGAGAGAGAAAGGGAGAGAGGGAGGGAGAGGGAGGGAGAGGGAGAGAGAGGGAGGGAGAGAGAGGGAGAGAGAGGGAAAGGGAGAGAAGGAGAGGAAGGGAGAGGGAGGGAGTTAGGGAGGGAGGGAGTTAGGGAGGGAGGGAGAGGGAGAGAGGGAGGGAGGGAGGGACAGGGAGGGAGAGGGAGGGAGGGAGGGAGGGGGAGGGGGAGAGAGAGAGAGACAGAGAGAGAGAGAGAGAGTAGAGGGGGAGAGGGGGAGGGAGGGAGGGAGGGAGAGGAAGGGAGAGGGAGGGAGGGAGAGAGAGGGAGGGAGAGGGAGGGAGAGAGAGGGAGGGAGAGGGAGGGAGAGAGAGGGAGAGAGAGGGAGGGAGAGAGAGGGAGAGAGAGGGAGAGGGAGAGATGGAGAGGAAGGGAGAGGGAGGGAGGGAGGGAGGGAGGGAGGGAGGGAGAGAGGGAGGGATGGAGAGGGAGAGAGGGAGGGAGGGAGAGAGGGAGGGAGGGAGGGAGAGGGAGGGAGAGAGAAGGAGGGAAGGAGAGAGGGAGGGAGAGATGAAAAGAGAAAGGGAAGGAGAAAGGGACGGAGGGAGGGAAAGGGAGTGGAAGAGAAGGAGAAAGATGGAAACTGAGGGAGGGAGAGATGGTGTGAAGAAGAGAGAGCGGTAGAGTAAGGGAGGGGGAGAGGAGAAGGAAGGAGGGGAAGAGACGGAAGGAAAGAGGGAGTGAAGAAGAGAAGGCAATAGAGAGTGAGGGAGGAGGAGAGGGAAAGTGGGAGCAATGGAGGGTGAGAGGAGGGGAAGAGAAGGAAGAAGAGACCAAAGAAAAAGATAAATGAAAGAAAAAAAGATGACGAAGAATATACAAACATTAAGACGTTCTAACTTGGAAGAGGAAAAAATGGAGTTAGGGAAGGAGGGCGTAAGGGAGAGAGAGAAAGGGAGTGATGGGAAAGGGAGGGAGGGAGGGAGAGAGGGGGGAAAGGGAGGGAAGGAAGGAGGGAGGGAGAGAGGGACGGGAAGAAAAATTGAGAGGGAGATAAATTTTGGGGGGATTTTCGTTTTGGTTAAACAGTAGTATAGAAAAAATGAAATGAAAGGAGATAGGGAGGAGAGATGAAGGAGATAAGGAGGGGAGAGATGGAGGAGACAGGGAGGAGAGATGGAGGAGATAGGGAGGGGAGAGGAAGAGGCACATCGTGGGCGGGCGATAGACAGATCCAGTGATGGAGAAAGAGGGAGAAAGAAGTCACGCGACGGAACAAAAATGAAAAAGAAGAAATCCACACGAGACACGCAAAGAGGAGGTTAAGAAAAAGAGAAAGAAAAAAAAGAGAGAGAAAAAGAGAAAAACTAAACTGAGAAAGTCGACTGAGGGGGGAGGGGGAGTTCAACGAAGAATATGTTGTGGAAGGGAAAATAGCGGGGGAGGGGGGAAGGGGAGGTTAGAATATGAAAGGTATGTGGAACTTTGGGGAGTGGAAAGGAGGAAGAATAAGGTAGGAGAAGGAGGAGGAAGAGGAGGAAGAGGAGGAAGAAGAGGAAGAGGAGGAAGAAGAGGAAGAAGAGGAAGAAGAGGAAGAGGAGGAA
>NC_134817.1:31102196-31107196 GCF_046742065.1 Oratosquilla oratoria | reverse complement strand
CGCACACACACACACACACACACACACACACACACACACACACACACACACACACAACACGCTACAGGCAGGTTGGTTTCTAAATGGGCGTTGGCCATACAAGGCTTAGAGGGAGGAGTCAGGTCAATGGGGGCGTCAAAGGAGGAGGAACAGGACGGGAAGGAAAAGGATCGGGGAAAGAGGGAAGTGGGAGGTGGAGAAAGAAAGAGAAAGAAAGAGAAAGAGAGATAAAGAGAGATAAAAGAGAGAGGGGGCAGAGAGAGACGGGCAGAGAGAGTGACAGAGAGAGAGAGGGACAGAGAGAGAGAGAGAGGGACAGAGAGAGAGGGACAGAGAGAGAGGGATAGAGAGCGGGGGATAGAGAGAGGGGCAAAGAGAGAGAGGGACAGAGAGAGAGAGGGACAGAGAGAGAGAGGGACAGAGAGAGAGAGGGACAGAGAGAGAGAGGGACAGAGAGAGATGGACAGAGAGAGAGGGACAGAGAGAGGAACAAAGAGTGGGACAGAGAGTGGGACAGAGAGAGGAACAGAGAGGGATAGTGAAAGAGCGAAAGAGACAGAGAAAGAGACAGCGAGACAGAGAGACAGCGAAAGAGAAAGAGACTCAGGTTATCTCCATTCTATAGCCCCAGGGGACAACCTGCACTGCATAAAATCGCCTGACGGCAGACAGACAGAATGAACAGAAGACTCGAACATACCTCCCCAGGGGACGAGGGGACGAGGGGGAGGGGGGAGTATATCACCCTGTGACCTTTCCACACTCCCCCCTTCCTCCTTCCACCCTAAGACAACGAGCCAGCCCCCTACTCCCCCCACCCTCCCCCAGGCACCCCCTTCACACCCACGCGCCCACACGCCCACGCCCAGACCAGGCTCGCGTGCATTCGGTTGCTTCCCCCCGTCCCCCTCTCCCCCCTCCTCCCCCTGGGGCGTACGTTTCCTTTGCTCACGTCAGGCTGCCCAATTCAAACTATTTCCACTTCGCCAAATTACTGTTCGCCAAATTATATTTCAAGTCTTATGATTTCGCCAAATCATATTTTGCCAAATTGCATTTGGATAAATAATATTTCGCCAAATTATATTTCGACAAATTGAATTTAGATAAATATTTCGCCAAATTATATTTCACCATTTTCTGTCAAATTCCTATTTCGCCAGACTCCTTAATCTACCCTAATTTAACGTCACCACAAAAATATTGCAGAAATATGACAAAACTTAATTTAGCGAAATAGTTCATCTGTAACATCTCATATAAACCTTTCCGTTGTATTTGTGACTAAAGAATGATACTCCGCATAATTAGTAAATTAAGTTTGGCAAAATGGTAATTTGGCAAAATGTGAATTTGGCCAAATATTTGGCGAAATGCAACTTGGCCAAATGGAAAAAGTTTGAAGGGAATCCCTTGATGAAATGGAAATTTGGTAAAACAATCTTACGAAATTGAATTTTGGCAAAACAATTAAGCAACATTCGGATTTGGCAAAACTGCTTAACGAAATGGAAATTTGGCAAACCATTACGGCGAAATTGGAAGGGTTCGGAGGAAAGCCCTATGGACTCGGTCGATGAACCACCTTGGTAGCCGCTCTCGTCAATATGTGACGTCACGGAAGGACCGAGTGACGTCTTTCGTAATAGCCTCGTCCGATAAGCTAAATATAGTACGTCGCGCTGGGACGGAAATCAAGCAGTCATGTAAAAAAAAAATTAAAAAAAAATATGATGATGATGATGATGATTATGATTATGATTATGATTATGATGATGATGATGATGATGATGATGATGATGATGATGATGATGATGATGATGATGATGATGATGATGATGATAATTAATAATAATAATAATAATAATAATAATAATAATAATAATAAATTATTATTATTATTATTATTTTTATTATTATTATAACAATAATAATACTGATGACAATAATGATGATAATAGTGATAATGATAATAATGATAATGATAATAATAATAATGATAATGATAATAATAATAATGATAATAATGATCATGATAATGATAATAATGATAATGATAATGATGATAATGATAATAATGATAATGATGATGATAATAATAATGATGATAAAAATGATAATGATAATCATAATAATGATAATGATAATGATAATAATGATAATGATGATAATGATAATAATGATAATGATACATACATACATATACCAAAGGCTTTTTCCCCCTACATGGGGAGTATCCAAAAAGAAAAAGGCATAGAAACCACTCCCACCCATTCCATTTCCTATATATTCCACTCCCCTCCACCCTCCTCCCTCCCTCTTATCTTGGCACCTCCTGGATGACGGGTCGTCCCTGCATCCTGTCCACTGCCCTGGGTCAGAAGCAGTGTCGCAAGACACAGCACATCCACAGCAAGGCCGCTTCATAAATTCGGCGACCCCCCTTCTCCGTCCCCTCATGCAGAAAAGGAGAAGACGGGGAGAAATCCCTTCGGGCTGCGTCAAATTTTTTCTCATACATACTTCCTCACCCCCCATCCCCCACCCACTCCCCCTCATGCATCACAGCATCATCTATACACAACCCCTCTCCATTCACCCCTATCTTCCGTCCTCTCCCGTCCTTCCTCAACAGACATTTCTCTCTTTTGTAATGCCCCTTTCACCCCATCCATCCATCTCATCCTAGGACGTCCCCTCATGTTCACTCCTTCCACCTCCTCCTTCCACACTTCTTTTACTAATCTTTCTTCACTCATTCTTTCCATGTGTCCAAACCATCCTAATACTCTTTCATCAAACCTATCTCCCAACTCCCTTTCCATCCCTGTTCTCCTCCTCACCTCCTTATTTATCACTCTATCTAGCCTAGTAACCCCTATCATACTTCTCAGACACCTCATCTCAAACACATTCAAACTCTTCTTTTCCTCTTTTATGTTCCATGTTTCTGCCTCATACAGTGCTATTGGCACAATCACTCCTTCATAGTCTCCTCTTAGCATCCATTCCCAGATTCCTATTCCTCATTACACTTTTTAATCTACCAAGGCATTTACTCGCTTCTCTCAATCTACATTCTACTTCCACCTTCACTCCACCTTTTCCTGTAACATTTGCACCCAAGTATCTAAAACTATCCATTTCCTCCAGTCGCTCTCCCTTAATGCTCACTTCCAGTGTGCTGCCACTTTCACCCCTTGTACATCTAATCACCTTACTTTTACCCACATTTATCTTCAGCTTTCTTCTTTCACACACTCTCCCAAACTCTGTCACTAACTTCCTCAATTCCTCCTCCGATCCTGCCACAAGCGCAGTGTCGTTCACAAACAACAGCTGGCTCACCTCCCACTTTTCTCCATTTTCTTTAATCATCTCCAATCCCTGACCCACCACCTCTCGCACCACCCCATCCATGTACAAGTTGAACAGCCAGGACGACATAACACATCCCTGACGAAGTCCCACCTTTACCTCGAACCACTCACTCTCTCCATTTCTAATCCTGACACATGCTCTACTACTCTCGTAAAAAACTCTTGACAGCTCCTAGAAGCTTTCCTCCTATCCCGTATATCCGCAAAACCTCCCACAGTGCCTTCCTGTCTACCCTGTCGTAAGCCTTTTCCAGATCCATAAAGCCCAAAAAACATCCCCTTTCCTATAGCTTTCTCGCATATCTGTCTTACCACAAAAATCTGATCTACACAACCTCTACCCGTCCTAAATCCAAACTGTTCCTCACCAATTACTCCCTCTCTTCCTCTCCTATTCCTCCCAATCAAGATCCTCCCATAAGCCCTCCCAACTACACTTGACAAGCTAATCCCTCTGAAACTATTACACTCACACTTGTCCCCTTTTCCCTTGTAAAGTGGAACTACACAGGCACTCATGATAATGATAATAATGATTATGATAATAATGATAATGATAATAATGACAATGATAATAATAATGACAATGATAGTAATAATGACAATGATAGTAATAATGACAATGATAATAATGATAATGACAATGATAATAATGATAATGACAGTGATAATAATGACAATGACAGTGATAATCATAACAATGATAATAATGATAATGACTGATAATAATGATAATGACAATGATAATAATGATAATGACAATGATAATAATGATAATGACAATGATAATGACTGATAATAATGACAATGATAATGACTGATAATAATGACAATGATAATGACTGATAATAATGACAATGATAATGACTGATAATAATGACAATGATAATGACTGATAATAATGACAAAGGCAATAATGACTGACAATGACAATAATGACAATGGCAATAATGACAATTACAATAATGACAATGACAATAGTGACAATGACAATAGTGACAATGACAGTAGTGACAATGACAGTAGTGACAATGACTGACAGTAGTGACAATGACTGACAGTAGTGACAATGACTGACAGTAGTGACAATGACTGACAGTAGTGACAATGACTGACAGTAGTGACAATGACTGACAGTAGTGACAATGACTGACAGTAGTGACGATGACTGACAGTAGTGACGATGACTGACAATAGTGACGATGACTGACAGTAGTGACAATGACTGACAGTAGTGACAATGACTGACAGTAGTGACAATGACTGACAGTAGTGACAATGACAGTAGTGACAATGACATTGCCATTGTTGTCGTTGCCATTGTTGTCGTTGTCATTACTGTCATTGTCATTACTGTCTTGTCATTATTGGCATTGTCATTATTGTCTTGTCACTATTGTCATTGTCATTATTGTCATTGTCATTATTGTCATGGTCACTATTGTCATGGTCACTATTGTCATTGTCACTATTGTCATTATCATTATTGTCATTGTCATTATTGTCATTGTAATTATTGTCATTGTAATTATTGGCATTGTAATTATTGGCATTGTAATTATTGTCATTGTAATTATTGTCATTGTCACTATTGTCATTGTCACTATTGTCATTGTCACT
>NC_134817.1:31002196-31084696 GCF_046742065.1 Oratosquilla oratoria | reverse complement strand
ACAAAGTTATCTCATCTACTTGTAAAACAACCAAATGTTTGAAAGAAATTGAATGGAATCGTCTGTTGGCATTCAGAATTAATCATATTTAACTACTTAACCACGGTCATCCTAAAGGCGGTATCACATTGGGCTTTTGTTCCCCCACCCTCCGATTAATCGGCGGTATCACAGACCTCCAACACTTATACCTCCGCAAAATCACTATGGTAAAAAAAAATTGTTTTCCCAAAAATTTACATTATTTGCTTTTCTGGAGGAAAGTTGTTTTCCTCCGGCAAATCTGCTCCAACAGTCGGAGGAAAAATAACTTAGTGCGATACCGCCTTAACTCGATTCCGTCACAGACGGATGCAACCAACTGGCTGGTCAAATATGATTTCCTAAACATATTTTTTTCTGATTAATTTCAGGGTAATTTATTCAGTTCTTTGCAAGACCCGGTCAAGAAGAGGTTAGGCCAATGTTTCTCTACATTTTTTTATTATTATTATTCCTTTCTTCATGAATTCTCTCAAATCCCACTCTGCCAAAAAAAATATACATATATAAATATATATATATATATGTGTATATATACACACACACACACACCAAGGGTTTTCCCCCTTAAAAGTGAGGTAGCCAAGTCAAAAGGCACGTACCCACTCCCACCCATTCCTCTCCCCTCCCCCACCCTTTCCTCCCTCTTACCTTAGCTCCTCGTGGATGACGGGTCATCCCTGTATCCCGCCCACTGCCCTAGGTCAGAAGCAATGTAGCAAGACACAGCACATCCATAGCAAGGCCGCTTCACTTATTCAAAAAATTCAGAAATAAAACAAAATAAAAAAAGATGTTGATGAACAGAATGTTTTTCCTTTATTACGGAGTTGATAACCATAAGAACATAAGAATAAAGGAGACTGCAAGACACCATAAGGCCAACACTAGACAGTTCCATGTCCATTACTACCTGTCATCCCCATCCATAAAGATGTCTTACATTTTCTAAAAACAACCGGTTACTAAGTCTATTCCAATCATAATTATCCGATAGATTTTTGAGATATGCTTAACTTACAATCAGCTTCCTGACATTATATATAAATATATAATTTGTAACAGCAGGCTAGGTACACCCCCTAAATCCTTGTTAAGGCTCCTATGGGGCCCGAAATGGCTCCCTAGATTAGGAATCAATGGTTGCTCATTTATGTATTTATCCGAGACAATAAAGAATCAAATCCCTTTCCATTAATTCTTTTAACATCTATATTTCCATACCAAGTTCTAGGGCTTCTCGGCCTGGGCTCTCCATCTGGCTATGGCTCGTTTCATACGCATCGACTTTTCGTCGTGCGCCGTCCACGACACGACGTCGTGCTTTCAAATAACCATAGGTGTCTATGGGCACTTTCACACGTTATCGTAGTCATGACGTATGAAAGCGTCCATAGACCCACATGGTTATTTGAGAGCACGACGTCGTGTCGTGGACGGCGGACGGCGAAAAGTCGATACATGGGATTACAAAACAATAGAGCCATCATGATTAGGTCAAAGATCTGTGACCTTGTTTGCATGCCTGATTTCGGGTGGGGAGGGAGGGGGGGGGCGCCAAGGCACGTCCTGGGGCATTCCTCGTGAATATGACTTACGCTAGCCACCAACGACCCCCACGAGTCCATGTAAGAGTCCCTCACTCTGCCGTCAGGTGATTTTATTCAGCTGAGGAGAAAATAATCACTTAAACACACAACAAAAGTTTGTGAAGTTTGTGCCAACACGCTGGGAATGCTTTGGTGTAAAATGATATCACACGCTCTATGTCTCTCTCTCTCTCTCTCTCTTTCTCTCTCTCTCTCTTTCTTTCTTTCTCTAGAGTCTAGAATACGAATAGAAAACGTACAATTGTACTCTTCGATTCGGCCAATTGATGATGTTTGACAGTTTGTCAAAGAAGGTTCATTAGGTTTAGTTAAGAATGTTAGGGTTAGTTAGGTTATGTAGATTATGTGGGTTGGGCTAGGAATGTTAGATTAGGTTAGGTTTGATATTCTTACGTGTATGTGTATGTATACATTTGTATGTTCACATATATGTGTATGCCTCTGTATATGTGTGTACATATATGTGTATGTGTATGTGTGTGTATATGCGTGTTTACATGTGTATGTGTACATAAATGGATACGTGTATGTGCATGCGTGAATATGTGCATATATATCTGTGTACATAAATGTGTACGTGTAAGTGTATATGCATGTATGTATGTATGTATGTATGTATTATGTATGTGTGAATGTGTATGTGTATGTTTGCATATGCATGTGTATATGCATGTATATGTATATGTGTGTATGTGTGTATATATGTGATGTAGGTGTACGTGTACACAAATGAGTATGTGTAAGTGTATGTGCGAATGTATATGCGAATGTATGTGTATGTATGAGTGTATGTGCGAATGTATGTGTATGCATGAGTGCATGTGCGAATGTATGTGGGAATGTATATGCGAATGTGTATTTGTATGTTTATGTATGTACATGTGTATATGCATGTGCATGCATGTGTATGTGTATGCGCATGTACAAGTGAATGCACATGTAGATATAGATATACATGTACGTGTGTATGTACATATGCATGTACATGTGCATATATACGTGCATGTATATGTGCATATGTATGTATATATCCAGACTATCCTAAAAACGTATGGTCGTCGATGGAGGCATTGTGTGTGGCTGGCTGACTAATGGGAACAGACGCACCACCACAAGATACGGACGGCTCCAGGTACAATCATCTATTACATAAAGCATATATCTAAACATCATGCGTAGGTACACGTGTGTGTGTGTGTGTGTGTGTGTGCGTGTGCATGTATATGTGTGTGTGTGTGTTTGCGTGCGAGGGTGTGTATGTGTATGTCCCTGCGTTCGTGTGTGTGTGTGTGTATGTGTGTGTGTGCGCGCGTGTGTGTACATGTATATGTGTGTGTGTGTTTGCGTGCGAGGGTGTGTATGTGTATGTCCCTGCGTTCGTGTGTGTGTGTGTGTGTGTGTGGATATGTGTGTGTGTGTGTGTGTGTGTGGATATGTGTGTGTGTGTGTGTGTGTGGATATGTGTGTGTGTGTGTGTGTGTGGATGTGTGCGCGCGTGCATATGTACATGCGCATCTATACATGGGTGTGTGCGTGCGTGCGAATACAGAAACGATTCAGTCCTAATACCGACATGACGTCACATCATCCCCCTGGCACTGGGAAGTGCCACGTCAGCAAATGCTCACCAACCAAGAAGTGGAGGGGGAGGTGGAGGGGGAGTATGATGCCACCCCCTCCCCCCTTCCCATTTGCACAATAAAACAGAAATTTAACAAAAATATGAGTTGCTATCAACGTGTCTGTGTCTTTGTGTAAATACTGAAAAATCATTGAATTTGTATAATGCTTGGATCTACTGTCAATTAAATTTATATTATAATCACATTATCCTGTCTATCATACTGTATAAAAGTCTACTATCCACAAACTGCGAGCACAATCACAAACGATATTTTGTCGAAATAAAAACAAATATTAAACAAGGAAGTATTCAAATTGAGACGTTTTCTACATTTTCATAAATTAATTGTATTTGTAATCATAACATTTATAGTCACGATTTTTTATTTTCTATTTAATTCACATTTAGTACCATACACTACTTTGATCAACTAAATCAATCTCAATATCTCATTAGGATAGAAATGCTGGTCATCGACCTGAGCAGTGTGGCGGGAGGGAGGGAGTGTCCTTGCGTTCGTGGCTGGGTAGGCTTCATTTATGTATAATGTGGGTGTGTGCTTTGACTTGGACACCTACTGAGCCTTTGACATACACACACACGCGCGCGCGCACACACACACACAAATATATATATATATATATACACACACACACACACACACACACGAGTATATACACGCCCGCGCGCCCACACATACACACACGACAGACGTTCCCTGTTCAATAAAGATCGATTGATTTCACAATGGTCAGACTATTTCTATCCTGCATGAGTGCCTCGCCCTGTCTCTCATTCTCCATCTCTCTCCACCGTGACTATGTACACAAGCACCTATCCATCGTAGGCAACAGTAAAATCAAATGAAAATAAAAAATGCATAACTAAAAAATAGAAAAATAAAATAACACATAACCACACGATTCTAAATATACAGAAAATCACATAATAAACAATAAAGAGAACAACTTAATAAACAAAGATTTCTTTGGTCAATTTATATTCTCTCTCTAGATTTCTGAGGAATAATTGTACATGGAGTGATTTAAGTGATACGACAATGTAAACATGTTTTTCTTTAATCAATAACCTATCACATATGATAATATATTGACAATTCAGAAAGGACTAGCAAGTGATATATCTGTACAAATATATAAACAGGTACAACTTTACATTTGCGACCTGAAAAGTATCACTGTTTGTATGTGTGTGTGTGTGTGTGTGTACGCGCGCGAGCACGCGTTTAAAAAAATCCTAGATACTAGTCATCAATTATAAATATACCACAGCCTAACACGTTGTTTGCTTTTTATCTTATCTACAAATCTCTTGTGGCTGCATGGATACTTGGAACAATTTCAAATATGAAAGAAACACTGGATGATGGTCCATTGCTGATTTTATTGCTTCTATCACTTTAAGACCAATCGTCATGCTTCTTTGCGTCTTACCAGATACGACTAGATTATCGACATTTCCTGATCGAAGTATACATTCATTTTACATCGCAAAAGTTGTAACAATCTTCGCACTTCCAAATTTGTTTGTTGAATTGGTACTACAACAAAAATAAATGGACTGATATGTACATTGGTACAATAATGTAAATGCCGATTTCGATAGTTGAATATTATGTCTTAACTAAATAAATCATTCAATAGTTTATGCACTTAGGAAACGAGGGACAATTATTAGAATACGAAAAAATGGTATACGTTCATTACCATTACAAACTACTACACAATGAAAAAAATATCAATCTGAAGATATAGGAATGTATTTCAACAACCAAACACAAATAAAACAGAAAAACATTTACAAATATATGAAAAAACATTCCTAGATAGACAAAATAATGTGGTACTTATTTATTCTTTATCGATTTGCATATCCAGTATTATACTCTCGGTATTTATGCATAGTCGAGTACAAATCCTACATCTACCGACGATTTGATGTCGACAATAAACGACCTAGCAACAAATCCGTTGCGATAAGGTAGGAACTAGGTTTTCTTGTTTCACCAGACTACAGAAATTCCTTACTATTATTTTGATATCTAACAAGGACGGATCCCTAGAGCAGGACTGGTTTCCAGCGTCTTCAGGAAGACAAAAGTACAACTAACTTTACGTAGAAATGGATTATTTTCATTCATATCGAACGCACTCCCATTTCAAAAGCCTGAGTGTAGCATTCTGAAAAGATTCAAGTTTATGATCTTAGTTCACTAAATCTACGGCATATCACAGACGAAAAACAATAACATTAAATGTGTGATATATTTACAAAATGGAGTACACGCATATCGACAATACCAATATGCCTGGCCAGTTAACCAAATTTTGAGTCATATTCTTCAACGCAATTTTCAAAGCCCCGGGACGAAACAACGTTATAAGCAACTATGATACATTTTCCCTCGTGTCATAAGTCGACATAATATAACTTTTCGGGCTCAGAAAACTTATTAAAGACAATGATCAAAACAAAGCTGTTCACGGTGATAACAATTAACAATACGAGGAATTTACAGTTCAAACTATGGCAGGAGGTGGGAGGGAGTGGGAGGTGGGGACATGATACGAGACATTGGCTCTCTCTCTATGTATTACGTCGAGCTCTCCTCCTGACGGCGATGAGAACGATAATGAAGATGGCCAGGGCGATCATGACCACCACATCGAGGGGCAGGTCCACAAGGCTCTTCCTCCAGCGCCGTACAGAGTACTCCAACGTATTCAAGGTCGAACTCGCGTTGAGGGCGTACACATCGAGGCCGAGGGAGCGGTTAAGGGTGAGGTAGAGGTTCATCTTGGCGAGGGCGAGGGCCACGGGGACTTCGGCATCCGGGCTCATTCCCGCAGCGCCTTCGTAGAGTCTCCTGGCCTCAGTCAGGTTCCTGCCACCCTCGCTCCCTTCCCCGCGCTCATACATGTACGCCGCCCCAAAGGCGGCCTGAGCGTCGCCCTTGGACGCCGCCCTCAAGTACAACCTCAGCGCCTCCGTCAGGTTCCGGTGCACCACGTCTTCCAATCCGTAGTAGTTCATGTCGGCCAGACGGCGGTACCCTATAACGTTGTCTTCCTCGGCAGCGCGTTCCCACATGTTCCTTATGGAGTGACAGACCGCAGATCGGTGGGTATAGACCTCCCCCGGCCCCTCCTCCTCCCCCTCCTCCTCCAGGATCCTTGCGGCGTTGACGTGCGCGATGTTGTAACCCATGTCGGAGAGGAGGAGGTACTTGGCCAGGGCGGCGGAGAAGCGGTCGTTCTCGTAGTCATTGTGGGCCAGAGGGATCAAATTCCTCCAGGGCCCGGCCATCGCCACCCGACGGTAGAGGGACACAGCCCGACGACAGAGCTCCTGCGTGCCGAGGGAGAGGTCCTGCCCTCGAGTATGGGGTGACCCCGCGCCGTCGTACACCTGATGGTGGTGACTGGCGAGCCGGAAGGCCGAGTGGACGTGTCCTAAGAAGGCGGGGATCTCCCACGCCGTCGCCGCCTCCCTACTGAATCCCTGGCCGTGGTTGAGCACTCCCACCAGATAGAAGGCCTCTACGATCCCCGCCCCCATGGCCTTCTCCAAGTGGTACATGGCACTCGAAAAGTCCTTCCGCTGGCCGCCCAGCCCGTACATGTACAGCTTCGCCAAACCGACGTGTGCCGTTGGATTCCCCTGTTCGAGCGCTCTCGTCAACAGCTGATACGGCTGCGTCTCTCTGTCGGGGACCAGCTTTTCACGCAGCTGCAGGTTGGCCAGGAACACAAGGGCATCCGTGTTGTTGAGTGAAGCTGCTCGCTTCAGGTGTCGCTCAGCTGCCCGTAAGTCAGGCTCACGCCCTCCGGTTCCAGCGTATAGGTAGAATGCGGCCTGGAAGGCTGCATCGGCGTTGCCTCCTACAGACAGGTACTCCACCAACTGCACCTCCTCCAGGGGGACCTTTCCGTCCCTGCCGGAGCGAGGGTTGTCGTCGGGCCACACGTAGTCGGACTGGATCTCCGGGAGGAAGATGTCCTCCTCGGAGACGTAGCGGATAGCCGTTCGGGCCGCGCTGGACATGTGTCTGAGGGCAGCATCACAGTCGTCCTTGTCTTGGGCGTAGTGAATCCCCATGACCAGCTGAGCCATGGGGTCCCCCATGATCCCAGCAATGGCGTAATGCCCCAAGGCTTCTTTGGCTCGGACCTCGGTCTCCAGCCTGGGCTGGGAGAGGTTATGGGCTAGGAGGAGGGCTTGGGTGAGATGGGCTTGAGGAACTCCGAGGGCTGCCAACTCAAGAGATTCCTTGTCTGCACGGGAAAGGCTCTGTTCCACACCCGTGCCCAGCAGACGAGCCAGGGCGAGCTGCCCTTGGGCAGCTACGTCGTTCTCCAGGGCAGCGAGGCGCTCAGCGTACCTGATAGCGTCTCTTGGACTCCCGAAGAGGGATGTAGTAGCATCTTTCATTACCTTGTGAGGTATCAGGCCCTCCAGCACTTGCCCCTCTGTTATCATAACCCAAAACACCAAAAACATCACCGAATTCAAATGCACTCTTCTCATTTTCCGTATTATCATCTTGCGATACACTACCAATAAAGTTATTGTCAATTTGTATTTTTTTTTTTTTTACGCGGAGCAACTTGTGTATATATAAAGTCGAAATCACCCGCGGATGTCTGTACTTGTTATCTCTGTCACTTCTACTCGACGAATGGTGAATACATGAACGACGCAATGAACAGTCCACTGCCCTTGAAACGATGACGTGTCGTAAGCCTCGGAGTTCAAGACGTTTCTGACGCAAATCCTCCCAGTAACATAGTGAGACAAGCAACACCACCACAGGGTATGAAACGTGACGTGTCATTACTTTGCATCGTCAAAGAAAACCTCAAAGCATGGCAACTTCAAAGAGAATGTTATTGTAATACAGACCAAAGGAATCATTACTTATAAAATTATATAAATTTCAATATATTGCACGAATAGTTATCATTTCTTGGTAGCAATGTTACATATATAGCAAATGCACACATGTATATAAAAGTCTGTTTACACACGACAGATCAGCTGTGGCTGTAGGCTTTGACATCAACACAGCTGGTACGAAGAAGCATCACCTGCGAAAGTTAGAAATCTGTATTTGAACCATGGAAGTGAGTTGCCTCTCCCCCTTTATGATTAATTTGGTTCAGGCTTTGTGCTTTACTAGAATTAAGAGTGAACAACTAACATTTTTGGTGTAATATGAAAGCGAATTGACAACGGTGTACTCTGCCTCTGGGTTTAGCCAGGTGAACCACTTTTATGGCAATTGTTTGAATAAATTTGCTCCATTTTCTACTACTCCTAATAGTAATTTACGTAATACAAGCTTGTGAATAATAGTAATATGTGGTAAGGTGCTAACAGCTGCCTAGATACTCTCGCGTACCGTATGTACGGTAGAACATAATCATGTTCTTATGGTCAGCAGGGATGTCGGACTTAATATCTGGAAGTTTTCAAGAATATCACCATAATGTACACTTAACTCACGAAAATTACAATTTCCTGCAAAGTTTCTAATTCTCTGTGGAACAGATGTATTGTATTTTTCATCCTTCATGTACTTAATATGATAATAATAACATTGTTGAACATTGATGGGACCTGTTGCAAAGGGTAGTTATTGCTTTATGTAATGCTGCTCTGTTGAATCCCCCTTATCTCTGTAGACTCAGTGTAGACTCAGTGATGTGATGAATGGTTGTAGCACACTCGAATGGTAACTGTATAATATACGGGCAGAGGCTTTAACCTTCAAAAATGTTCTCCAGGGGAAATTGGGCAACGGTATGTGAATATTGTATTGTTATAATACTATGCTGTGCTAAATGTAAGTGATGACAACTATGAAAACAAAGTCATTGTAGTGAGAAATGTTCCCAAGGTTGTTTTACAATAGATCCATTAAAATTTTTGGCTTTGATCAGATGAGGTATTCGTATAGTGTATAATTTGTCGTAATCTAATAAGTTTATTTATAGTTTCCCTAATATATTTGCTGGGATTTATACTTTTTTTGAGAGAGAGAGAAGTGAAGTTTCTTAAATTCATTCTATAAAATTTATTCTTAATAAAAAATTACCACAATGTTAGACCCAATGTTTATGGTAAAATGGGAATGATTTGATATAAAGGCCATAATAGATTTGGGCATTAGAACAAGACAAATAAGTCATGCTTACCAGAACAATGAAAAAACTTGCCATTCTTAAACATGCAGTTTCACTAATTTGTGGCTTTTTAGTAATCCACAGTAGTTATGTGCCTTGCTTGCAAGAATGTAAAAATAAATGTTCTTACTAGTTAACACATTAAGCAAATAACTAGTATTTTTTGTTAAATGCAAAGTATGAAGCAGCTTCACATCTATCTATATCTGTATACCAAGAACTTTTTCCCCCTTATAAGGGAGGTAGCCAAGTCAATGGCATGTATCTACTCTCGCCCATTCCACTCCCCTTCACCACCCTTTTCTCCCTCTCACCTTAGCTCCTCATGGATGATGGATCATCCCTGTATCCCACCCACTACCCTGGGTCAGAAGTAATGTAGCAAGACACAGTACATCCACAGCAAGGCCACTTCATTTAATCGGCAACCCCCCTCTCCATCTCCTCATGCAGAAAAGAGAAGATGGGGAGAAATCCCTTTGGGCTCCATCAAAATATCATTCACACATAAGCACCCCCCTACCCCCCATCCCCCACCACTCCCTTGCATAACACTATCATGTATACACAGTCACTCTTCATTCATCCCTATCTCCTGCCCTCTCCCTTTCTTGCTAAACAGATATTATCCTCTTTCTCAATGCCCTCCTTATCCCATCTATCCATTTCACTCTTGGTCATCCCCTCAAGTTCACTCCCCCCACCTCTGCCTTCTACACCTCTTTTACTAAACTTTCATCACTCATTCTCTCCGTGTGTCCAAACCATCCCAATAATCTTTCATCAGTCCTATCTGCCATCTCCTTTTCCTCTCCTGCTCTCCTTCTGGTCTCCTCGTTTCTTACTCTATTCAACCTAGTAACCCCTACCATACTTCTCAGACATTTCATCTCAACACATTTAAACTTTTCCTCTCTTCATGTCTTAAAATCCAAGTCTCTGCCCCATACAGTGCTGTCAACATAATCACCCATTCATACAATCTCCTATTAGCATCCATTCCCAGATGCCTATTTCTCATAATGCTTTTTCATCCCCCAAGGCATTTACTTGCTTCTCTCAATCTACAATCTACCTCCACCGCCACTCCTCCCTTTCCTGCCACATGTGATCCGAAATACCTAAAGCTATCCACTTCCTCCAGCCTCTCTCCTTTTAGACTAAGTTCTAACTCACTGCCACCCTTGTACATCTCATCACCTTACTTTTACCCAAATTAACCTTCAACTTTCTCCTATCACATACCTTCCCAAACTCCGTCACTAACTCCCTCAATCCCTCTGCTGACCCTGCCACAAGCTTCACATGGCAGAATGAGAAAAAATTATATATACGTGTACAAAATAACAACTTATTTGGATATTTCAGTTGACAGTGTTCTGGTTAAGTTGTTTTTGGAATTAGGTACAGGTAGTTCTTAATTTACGCAATATATAAGGACCAAGAGGCATCGTGTAAATAAGAAATAATGTAAATTAGATAGGAAGGGGCAGGAGGGTACCAAGCTATCAACCATATAATTTATTTATTTATTTTATTTATTTATTTATTTATTTATTTATTCTATTAATTCTATTTTATTGATTGATTGATTCATTTATTCATTTATTTATTTTTTATTTATTTATTTATTTTTTTTATTGCTTAATAAGTATTTCTGGATGTCAAAAAAAATCAGGACCTGACTCATCTTGATTCAAACAAACCACATAATTCAAATAAAATATCATATTTTATGAGTTGTATTAAACCAAATTTGCATGGAATAAACTTGTATAAATTAAGAATTACCTGTAGTTAGTTGCAGCTTGTCATACTTTACTGTGGACAGTGTATACCTTGGTGCGGAACCACAGGGGAGATGTAAAGGTCAAAGGTGTGTTCACTTCTGCAGTAGAGATCCAAGCCTACAGGTTGTTTGACTGAATGATTAGAAAACTTTGATCCATCAGTGTACATATAATATTGCAGAAGAAATACAAAGGATTACAAAGGCGGAGCATGCCGACAGGAGACCTTTTGGTCCATATCTAGGTCGAATGTGAAAAAATCATAATAATAATAAGATAATAGATAAAAACTATAATAATGTAAATAACAAATAAAATACATAAATAAATGCATAGGTATAGTTGAATAATAAACAAACAGGTAAATAGTAAATAATAATAAATTGACATATAACTAATATTAAATGAAAATCAGACAGACAAATTATAACAAAACAAAAAATAAATATATAAAATAAATTATAATCATTACAGCATCTTGCTTAGGTCTTTATCTAAATGATTCTTAAAGCTTCGAACTGAACTACATTGCACTACCTGTGCAGGAAGTTTATTCCATTCATTAACTACACGGTTGGCAAAGTTGTTTCTACCTACTTCCAAATTGAATTTATTTCCGGACAGTTTGAGACTATTGTTTCTTGTCTGATTCTCATTCACTGTGAAAATTTTGTCACTTTTGATGTTGTCAATTCCCTTTAAAATCTTAAAGACCTGTATCAAGTCACCTCTGAGTCTACGCTTTTTTAGGGAAAACAGATTCATATGTTTTAGTCGATTTTTGTATGATTTATTTTTGATATTTGGAATCAGTTTTGTGGCTCGCCGTTGTACTTTTTCCAGTCTGTCAATGTCTTTAATGAGATTCGGTGACCATACGGAAACAGCATATTCCAAATGTGGACGAACTAACGATTTATATAGCTTTTTAATGAGTGATGGACTTTTGAAATCAAAAGATCGCGCAGTCAGTCCTAGAATCTTATTTGCTTTCTCAGAGGCTGAAATACACTGCTTGGATGATTTGAGGTCGTTACTGATAATTACGCCGAGATCTTTTTCACTATCCACTTTTGTTAACGAATTTCCAAATAACTTGTAATCGTACTTACTGTTATTTTTACCTATGTGCATTACCTTGCATTTACTTGTGTTAAATTTCATTAGCCACTTTTCAGACCATTGCTGTAATTTATCTAAATCTTCTTGAATATCTAATTGGTTTGAATGATCATTTGCCACTCCACACAGTTTTGTATCATCAGCAAATTTGGAAACAGTAGATTTTAGTCCGTGGTCTATATCATTTATATATACTACGAATAGAAGTGGCCCAAGAACGGAACCCTGAGGAACTCCACTAGTAACATTTTTCCATCTAGAAGTTTTTCCACTTAAAACAACTCTGTTTTCAACCATTGAACCAATTACTAGTCCAACCTAATAGGCTACCACTTATTCCGTGTAAAGCTAATTTAGTAAGTAGTCTTTCATGTGGGACGGTATCAAAAGCTTTTGCAAAGTCTAGATA
Source organism: Oratosquilla oratoria (assembly GCF_046742065.1). Taxonomy (NCBI): domain Eukaryota; kingdom Metazoa; phylum Arthropoda; class Malacostraca; order Stomatopoda; family Squillidae; genus Oratosquilla; species Oratosquilla oratoria. The sequence continues at coordinate 31,071,893 of NC_134817.1, read as the reverse complement.
TATTAAATCTATATTGTTTCTTTTGTCATAATTCGAGATAACTGTGTTGTAGTATTCAATTAAGTTAGTCACGCAAGAACGTTTCCGTCTGAAACCATGCTGGCTATCATTTATCAAACGGTTACTTTCTAAATGATGTTTGATAGCATCTCTGATGATAGTTTCCATTATTTTTCCTACGATTGAAGTCAAACTTATAGGCCTATAGTTATTTGGCTTCTTTTTGTCACCTTTTTTGAATATGGGAGTAATGTTAGCTAGCTTCCATTCTCTTGGGACATCTCCGGATATGATGGATTTCTTGAAAATAATTTCTAATGGAACAACAATCTCATTTTTCATTTCCTTTAAGATTCTTTGATGCCAACCGTCAGGCCCTTGTGTTTTATTAACTTTGAGTTTATCTATACACCTTTTAATTTTTTCTTTTGTTATATTTACCGTAGTGAGTAAGTTTACCCTAGACTTTTCACAGGTTTCAGTTTGGAATTCACTTTGAGGTGTTTCGTTTACGAATAACGAGCTAAAATAATTGTTTTAAGATATTACACATTCCTTCATTTGAATATTCAAGTTGACCGTCACCAGATAATAGTGGACCAATGTGATTTCTAACAACTTTTTTATCTCTAATGTAACTATAGAATTCTTTGGGATTCTCTTTGGATTTATCAGCAATGTTAATTTCGTATTGTCGTTTTCTTTTTCTTATTGTCTTTTTTAAATCTCTCTGTATTGATACATAACTTTCATAGTCATTAGATGCACCCGAGCACTTATATTTCTTATAAGCCTGTCTCTTTTTAGCAATACTTTTTTCAGTTTCTTTGTCGAGCCACTTTGGGCGAGCCTGATTTGGGGGACGTCTGTCCTTAAAAGGAATGTAAGTTTGAATCATCTTAGTGAGCGTATTTTGAAATATTTCCCACATCTGATCTACAGGTCTTTTGTTTAATTTTGCCTCCCAATCTGTAAGCTGAAGCTCCTGACGTAGTCCTATGAACTGAGCTTTACTGAAATCTGGTATTTAGAAACACAAGTATCTATTCTAAAATTGTTTAGGAGTTTGAATCTAACTAAGTTATGACATACACGCACATCAACTCTCCATCACAATATATTCACAGCATAAGTCTTGGGCCATTCCATGTCATGTAGTTTGTGTGACTAGTTAATTTTCTTGAAGCAACAGTTTTCATTGCAAGGTGGCCATAATAAAAAAAAAATTTTACTTTGGGCTATTTTGGCAGAATAACACTAAGTGACATTTCACAACTTGGCTAGGTTAGGCTAGTTATTGCCAAATTTTAGCTATGATTTCAATTTTGTATTTTACAAACAAATACTAATCTAATCTAACTGCTGGGATATGATGTTGGCAGAAAAGTTGGTGTTTTGTTTATATTTCTGGTGAACTTCTCACCAGAAAGCACAACATCAGTGGCAATATAGTTGTTTATAGTTCTGGCTGCAATTAACCTGCCTGGCCCATCTAGACAGTTCAGGATAAAGAAAAATCTATTGTTCAGTTACAGTTGAGAGACAGTGTTATCTAAAATGGCTGGAAAAGTTCAATAATCACTGTACAGTGAAAATAGTTTCATTAGCCTAAAATTACTTTACAGTGATAATGTCCTCTATTTTTCTCTTTGTATGAACACCTCAAAGACTCTTGTGTATGTGTACTCAATCTCTCTATAGAGGTTTTCCTTCAGTGTCATGTCTATATCATGTAACATAGTTAATTTTTACAAAGGATTACAATATAAGTAAAATTTTCATGTGCAGCATTGCATGCCTAATGTACAATGCATCATACTACTCATATTATATGAAGTCACTACTATATTACTTGTTCTCTTTCACTCTGAGTAATAATAAACACAGAAAATGTGATCAAACCAGTTCACAGAATATATGGGTCACTTAGCTACAACTACAAAATGAATATAATCAAGACACCGACGCTGGCAGCCTTGTATACCTACTTGTGCCTCATGACGCCTATGTAGGCGTCATCGTATCAAAGAAGTTAAGAAAGTTGAAAAAAAAAACCATACAAATGTCTATCATTACCATAACCACTTCATTATTCATTAACACTTAATTATTTAAAGTAACTCCCCCACTCCCACCCCAACAAGTGTACCAAATTCTAAATCAAATATGAATCCAACAGCAACAACGATATGAACATTCAAACAACTTCAGATTTTATGTAAATTAATGAAATCATATTTACCTTGGGGAGGTTGGCATAGTACAGTTGTAGAGTCAAGATTCAGTGACCTCACTTGTCCCCCGTTATCACAGTATCTCCACTCCTACCACATGATATGGAGCCTTCTGTACTGTGGGATGAACTAGCTACACTCCAACTGGTGAACTATGTCCTGTGTTTGTTCATAGTTACTTGGGCTCGGATTTGAAATACACATTTGATATAGGTCAAGTCACCATGGTCTTGGCTTACATGCTGGATTTGTGAATTAAATCTATTACCCTTCCAGATGAGAGCTCAGAGCTTATATTGTCTAATCTTTAGGTAATCCTGTGATTTTACATTCCCTTGCTTGTGCAGGAGAGAAATGACTTATGACTTGGTGTACTGTAATGCCTTTCAAACTGTGATCTTGGGTCAGCTACATGACAGACCACCACACCAGCAAGTCATGGATGTCATCACATACATTTGATATATTTACACTATTTCAGATTAAATTAAGTTTGGAAATAATGTTCTATCTAATATTTCAGGAGCAATCCCTACCGATTGATATCCACACTGGGAAACTGGTAGACTGGTTGATTTCACGGCGCCACACAAATCGAGACTGGCCAGAAGCAGTCAGGATTGTACGAGAAAAGATCAACAATGCCATTCAGGACATGCCAGAACACCCAGAAATCACCAAACTACTTTCAGGCACTTGTATGTATACTCTTCAGTGGTTATTTAATATGTTTTCACTTTATTTCAAGCATGTTTACATACTTCCTTTGTACCTCCTTCAGATTCCAAGTCTCCACCCCATACAGTGCCATGAGTACAATCATTCCCTCATACAGTCTTCTGTTTGTCTTCATCCATAGACATTCACTTGTTTCTTTGACTATAGCCCACCCCTAGCCCCTACTCATATATTCCTGATAACATGGCAGATAGAGTTGATGAGAGAGTATTGAGATGGTTTGCACATAGAAAGAATGAGTGAAGAAAGATTAGTAAAAGAGGTGTGGAAGGCAGAGGTGATGGAGTGAGCATGAGAGGATAACCAAAGATGAGATGGGTGGATGGGATGAAAGGGGCATTGAACAAGAGGGAAATGTCTGTAGAGCAAGGAAAGTAAAAGGCAGGATATAGGGGTGAGTGGAGAATGGCTGTATATGGACGATACTATGATACAAAGAAGGGAGGGGGTAATGTTAGGGAGTGGCTATGTATGAATGATATTTTGATGTTGCCTAAAGGGATTTCTCCCTGTCTTCTATTTTTCTGCACGAGGGGATGGAAAACAGAGTTTCTGATGAAGTGAAGTAGCCTTGCTGTGAATGTACTGTGTCTTGTTACTTTGCCTCTGACCCAGGGCAATGGGGAGGATACAAGGATGACCCATCATCCATGAGGAGCTAAGATGAGAGGGAGGAAAGAGTGGTGGGGGGACTGGGTATATGCCTTTTGACTTTGGCTACTTCCCTTCCCTGGTAAGGGGGAAAAGCCCTTGGTATATAGATAGATATATGACCCCCAAATATCTAAAACTTTTCACTTCCTCCTACCTCACACTGTAAACCCACATTCAACCCATAATCCTCTCATCACCTTTTGCCCATATTTACCTTCAACTTTCTCCTCTTGTATATCCTCCCAAACTTCACCACCAACTGCTTCATTGACTGACTCAGCCACAAGCTCAATGTCATCTGCAAACAACTGGCTTATCTCCCACCTCTCTCCATTCTCACTCACCAACTCCAAACCCCTGTCCATCATCCTTGCAGTTACTTCACTCACCACCCCATCCATATACATGTTGAACAACCATGGTGATATTATAACCTTGGTGCAGTCAGCAAACAACCAGTATATTTTTCTTAATTATTCGTCATATCTGATCATTGTTGCATTGTAGATTTGTTTTGGTTTAATGTAGCAAACTCCCCCTATCAGAAGGCTAAGATGGTGTCCCTTACAGAGGACTTTGTAGCATGGAATTTAATGAATCATGCCCTCAGTCCAACTCGGTGACAAGGTTCAAACTGCTATTACCTCAACCTCCGCCTTATGTTCCAACACTCTAACCCGCTCGGCCAGTGAACATCCAAGTTTTAAATATCATAATCATCAAATAAAGTCGAAATATGAAAGAAGTATTTATGATTTATAAATATTTATCTATTATGTAATCATTCTACCATGGAAACAAATTAGACATATACACTGAAATTATCAAGAGACATCATATATGATTTCTGCACAAGAACCCTTCATGTTAAGCAGAAAAATCTTTTATTTTCACTTAACACATTTAATCAAGACTGGTCATATGCTTTTCCTAGTTAATAGTGTTGTTATCAATATTTATTTACATCTTATTTTAAATTTTTATTTTACGTATTTACCATTCTCATTTATTGTACATTATTTTACTGTATTTTCATATTCTTATGGGTACTTATTATAGTAGTATGTTTGGAGTTATAGTTTGTAGCGTAGTGTTCTAATTTGTGTGTGTTGACTTTGCCACCCCAATTATTAGAGGAAAAGGGCCATTAGCTTGTATATAATGTTAAGGCATGACTTGCCATGTGAATAAGGGACAATAAGAAAAGTTTTATTATATTTGGGACATACATTCATTTACTCTAATAATCATATACAGTGATCCCCAGTATTCATGAGGGTTTAGGTTCCAAGACCCCTCATAAATAGCTGAAAATTGCAGATAGTGGACATGCCCCTTAAAAATGCCTTTTTAATAGTACAAACCTTATTTTAACACTTTTATATTGTTGTATGATTAAATGAATATTAATACTGTACTTTTGAAGTTTTTTTAATATGATAATAAATTCTAATAAGATCATAGTAAAAATAGACTTGTACTCATCAGTAATGAAAGATGGATTGAATCTTGTACTCCAATTAGCTCCTCTCAACGCACCAGCCAATGGCATGGCTAGAAACATTGATGTTGAAGATGCTGGCATCCCATGTCATATTTTTATTGCTTATATTTATATTTGATATTAGTATATGTACACCTAGGTCTCTTAATCCAACACTCACCAACTGCCACTTGTATGGATGTTTGGGCTCAGGACATAAAACACCCAGTTCCTGAAGTGGGTTCAAATGTATGCACAAGTGGCAGTTGGTGAGTGTTAGATTAAGACACCCAAGAGGAGAGTGTATGAAGGGGTGATTGTGCCGACAGCACTGTATGGGGCAGAAACATGGAAAACATAAGAGAGGAAGAGTTTAAATGTGTTTGAGATGAAATGCCTGAGAAGTATGGTAGGGATTACTAGGCTGGATAAAGTGAGAAACAAGGTGAGGGGGAGAGCTGGGGTTGATGAAAGAGTATTGGGATGGTTTGGACACATGGAAAGAATGAGTGAAGAAAGATTAGTAAAAGAGGTGTGGAAGGCAAAGGTGGAGGGAGTGAACATAAGAGGGCAACCAAGGATGAGATGGATGGATGGGGTAAAAGAGGCATTGGGAAAGAGGGGAATGTCTGTTGAAGAAGGAAGGGAGAAGACAGAAGATAGGGGTGAATAGAGAATGGTTGTGTATGATGTTATGATACATGGAAGGGAGTGGTTGGGGGATGTTCTGTATCTTGATACATTGCTTCTGACCCAAGGCATTGGGTGAGATGCAGGGAAGACCCATCATCCAGGAGGAGCCAAGAAAAGAGGGAGGGAGGGGTGGTGAATGGGAGTGGAGTATGTGGGGATGAAATGGATGGAAGTGGATTTATGCCTTTGACTTTAGCTACCTCCCTTGTAAGGGGGAAAAAAGTCCTTGGTATATGTATGTTAATTTTCAGTTAACAAGTTTTCAAGTACTAGTGCTGAGATGCTTAGTCTTTGTGGATAGGCAGGAGAATTGAGGATATACATTAGTTAGGTTCGATGGAAAAAAACACGGATATGCAGGGTCATGAATGGGGAGTTGCAGATAGGTGAGGGTTCACTGTACAACAAAGTACATCACCTTATTCCATTTTTCCAGATATCAATTATTTCCACTGCCTAAGGATTGTTGAGATATTGAAAGAAACTGAGAAGGACTCAAAAAATATTCTTGGCTGGTATGGATCTCAGAGAATGAAGGTACCATGATTACTCTATTTGTTACAATATAGTGTGTGTTGATTAATTTCTGGAAATAGGTATGTGCAACTTTGTAGATATGCAAGCCTATACAAAATTGTTCATTTTTGGATCACCCACAGGATTGGCAGGAAGTCATCCGGCTGTATGAGAAGGATAGCATGTATTTAGCAGAAGCTGCACAGATGTTGGTGCGTAATGTTCAGTATGAACTGCCAGCCATTAAACGTACCATTGCTAAGTGTGACACCATTCAGCAGGTAAGGACAGGACAGTGCAAGTAACATGTTTGCAATCCTTTTGATTTGGGAGCATAGGCATTTATCCTATTGGTTTGGGAAAACACCTCAAAGTTATTATTATCCCAAAATAATGAAAAAAATAAACAATAAATTGAATAAAAAGAAAAAAGAAAATCATTGTCTGAAAAAAAATACAACCCCAGGTCCTAAATCATCAAAGTTCTACTTCATTTGGTTTTCTGAAATAGTTTCCATATTGGACAGTGCTTTCAAATTGGTGCATTTATCCTATATTCTTATGTGTCATGTGGTCTTTTAATGCTAGAATGAGTAGTCATGAAAACAACATATCAAGCAATTGGTTACACTGCATTGGTCATGCTAACTGTATATCTTTTCATACCTACACAGGACTGTGAGAGAAAGGAAAAGGACTGTCTCAAGAATGCTGCCAATGCCAAAGACAAATACTTGCAAACCTGCAAACAGATTGGCATCACAGGGGATCGGGTTGGTACTCTGTAACTTTTAGGGTTATTATTATTTGATTATATTATTAAATGGATAAAGAAAGATTAGCAAAAGAGGTGTGGGAAGCAGAAGTGGATGGAGTGAACTTGGGTGGGGGGGGGATGACAGAGGATGAGATGGATGGATGGGGTGAAAAGGGACTTTGACCGAGAGAGGAATGTCTGTTGAGCAAAGAAGGGAGAGGTCAGGGGATAGGGGTCAGTAGAGGATGGTTGTGTAGAGATGATATTTTGATGCAACCTGAAAAGATTTCTCCCCATCTTCCCTTTTTCTGACCTGGCATAGGACAGTATACAGGGATGACCCTTCATCCAAGAGGAGCTAAGAATGAAGCAAGGGTGGTGGATGGGAGTGGGTGTGTGCCTTTGACTTTGCTACCTCCCTCATAAGGGTGAAGAAGCCCTTGGTGTATAAATGAATTATGAGATAGAATTGATCAAAGCATATTATGTTGGTTTGGGCATATGGAAAGATTGAGTGAAAAAGAATATCAAAAAGAGCACGATAGGCAGAAGTGGATGGGATAAACTTTAGGGGAAGACAAAGAATGAGATGGATAAATGAAATGAAAGGGGTGTAATGTCTGTCAAGCAAAGGGAGAGGTAAGAGATAGTTGTGAGTGGAGAATGGCCATGAATGAATAAGGAATTTATGTGGCATGAAGGAATTTTTTCTTGTCTGCTTCCTGTGATGGAAACAAAATCAGTGTTAACAATAATAGATAGATAATCATATACACTGAGATAACCAAATTTGTGCCATTTTTGAACTACCTAAAAGAATTTCAACTCAAAAGTTGTTGCTTAACTTACATTTATATATACTTTTTGGTAACTTTACTGCACCTAATCACTTTCTTCTATATGTATGTATGTAGAAAAAAAATTCTAGAATCCATTATTTATTCAAACACAGGTGAAACAGGAATTATTAGAGCTTTTGAAGGAGCTGCCTGGAGAACTCACTAATATAGCTGGAAAGTGTAAGGATTTGAAAGAAGCTCGACAGTTGTACAGAGACTTCCTCTCCTTCACACTGGCTGGGGAACATTTTGAGTGCCTTCCCCTCCTCTCCTTTGTCATGGGTAGGTATCAGAGGTACTAGCCTCATAACTGTTAGCTCTCAAGTGTTGTACTCCTTTGGTTTCATGTTAGCAGTATCATCAGTATCTTAAGTATGGTGATGCCACATCTTCTGAATAAAGTCATCTATATCAAATGCCTTCTCCTTCTTCAAGGAGGTTGGCAAAGTCAGGGGACATGCACCCACATCATATACATATGTCTATCTATATACCAAGGGCTTTTTCCTCCTTACCAGGGAGGGAGCCAAATTCAAAAGCCATATATCCACTCCCATCCACTACCCTTTCCCCCCTCTCATCTTAGCTCCTCTTCTATGTATGCATACCAAAAGGTCCTTTCCCCATTATAAGGGAAGGAAGGGGTTGGCCTGCCAAGGCATAGACCCACTTTTCACCCATCTTCAAACCCCATTCAATTTCATGTCCAGTTGGAGGTACTACTCCGTAGGTGGTAACACTCAATCCTCAGATGGGGCCCCAAGTCCTCTATCAAGTTTGTATATCCTCCACCTTTAAACACTAGGAGAGCTGACATCTGATAACAGCTCTCTTTCTACATCTTTCAGCCAGTGACAGAAACAGTCCTATACTAATACAATAGACATTAGTCCAAAGTATCTTTTCAGACATCTGTTGGATGGCCTAAGGACTGATGTCAACAGTCTGATGCTGTTGGTTTCATGTTAGCAAAACTTAAGGCAACAATTTATTTTCTTTGACCCAGGCAGTGGGCAGGGGAGAGTGGTGGCCATTCACCCACAAGGAGCTAAGATAAAAAGGAAAACAAATGGGTGTGGGATGGGTGAAGGTTAGGTGTATGGTTGGGTTGGCCACCTCACTTATAAGGGAAAAAGGACCTTTTAGTATATGTATGTACAATATAATTATTTCGAGTAAATGCCTTGGGGGATTAAAAAGTGTAATGAGAAATAATTTGGGAATGGATGCTAAGAGGAGATTGTATGGAGTGATTGTGCCAACAGCACTGTATGGGGCAGAAACATGGAACATAAGAGAGGAAGATTTTAAATGTGTTTGAGATGAGGTGCCTGAGAAATGAGTGAGAAATGAGGAGGTGAGGAGAAGAATGGGGGTGGAAAGGGAGTTGGGAGATAGGGTTGACAAAAGAGTATTGGGATGGTTTGGACACATGGAAAGAATGAGTGAAGAAAGACTAGTAAAAGAGGTGTGGAAGGCAGAGGTGGAAGGAATGAACATGAGGGGTCAACCTAGGATGAGGTGGATGGATGGGGTGAAAGGGACATTCGGAAAGGGGAATGTCAGTTGAGGAAGGACGGGAGAGAACAGAAGATAGGGTTGAATGGAGAATGGTTGTATATGGATGATGCTGTGATGATTGAGGTGGAGTGGGTGAAGGATGGGGAGGTGAGGGAGCATGTGGGAGAAATAAATTGACCAATGGACGCAGCCTGAAGGGATTTCTCCCCATCTTCTCCTTTTCTGCATGAGGGGATGGAGAGGGGGGGGGGGTCGCCGATTTAATGAAGCGGCCTTGTTGTGGATGTGCTGTGTCTTGTGACACTGCTTCTGACCCAGGGCATTGGACGAGATGCAGGGATGACCCCTCATCCAGGAGGTGACAAGATAAGAGGGAGGGAAGGGGAGTGGAGTATGTTAGGGATGGAATGGGTAGAAGTTGTTTTAATGCCTTTGTTAGCTACCTCCCTTATAAAGGAAAAAAAGCCTTTGGTATATGTATGTGTGTAGAACAGGGAATATGTATGGATATGTGCACATAAATATTCTCTTTATCCAGAGAGAGGAAATGTAACAACATACGAGTGGACATATGGAGAACCCCCAATCCGTGTAGAAGAGCCCAAGGTGGAAATCAATGTTGAAGATGATGATGAAGGAATTCAGAGTGATGAGGTTCGTATATTTCTTCCCCCCGTGGCTTCTTGGTTTTTCTATAATTAAATAAAATTTCGAAATGCGAAGAAAATGAGAGTGATGAGTGAGGAGAATGGAGGAGAAATAAGGAAGGATGAGGTGAAGGCAGTTGTTAAGATGATGAAAGCAGGTAAGGCACCTGGTCTGGATGGATGCCATGCAGAATGTCTGAAAAAGGGAGGTTCAGTGATGGTGGACTGGTTGGTGAGGTTATTTAATGTTTGCTGGAGAGAGGGTAGAGTACCGGAGGACTGGAGAAGTGCCTGTATAGTTCCTCTTTACAAGGGAAAAGGGGACAAGTGTGAAAGTAGTAGTTTCAGAGGGATTAGCCTGTTAAGTGTAGTAGGGAAGGCTTATGGGAGGATCTTGATTGAGAGGATTAGGAGAGGAACAGAAGGAGTAATTGGTGAGGAACAGTGTGGATTTAGGACAGGTAGAGGTTGTGTAGATCAGATCTTTGTGGTAAGACAGATATGTGAGAAAGCTATAGGAAAGGGGAAGGATGTTTTTTTGGGCTTTTATGGATCTGGAAAAGGCTTATGATAGGGTAGACAGAAAGGCACTGTGGGAGGTTATGCAGATTTATGGGATAGGAGGAAAGCTTTTGGGAGCTGTCAAGAGTTTTTATGAGAGTAGTAGAGCTTGTGTCAGGATTAGATATGGAGAGAGTGAGTGGTTTGAAGTAAAGGTGGGACTTCGTCAAGGATGCGTTATGTCGCCCTGGCTGTTCAACTTATACATAGATGGGGTGGTGCGAGAGGTGAATGCTAGGGTAGTGGGTCAGGGATTGGAGATGGTTAAAGAAAATGGAGAAAAGTGGGAGGTGAGCCAGCTGTTGTTTGCGGACGACACTGCGCTTGTGGCAGGGTCGGAGGAGGGATTGAGGAAGCTGGTGGCAGAGTTTGGGAGAGTATGTGATAGAAGAAAGCTAAAGATAAATGTGGGTAAAAGTAAGGTGATGAGATGTACAAGAGGTGAAAGTGGCAGTAGACTGGAAGTGAACATTAAGGGAGAGCGACTGGAGGAAGTGGATAGTTTTAGATACTTGGGTGCAAGTGTAGCAGGAAAAGGTGGAGTGAAGGTGGAGGTAGAATGTAGATTGAGAGAAGCGAGTAAATGCCTTGGTGGATTAAAGAGTGTAATGAGGAATAGACATTTAGGAATGGATGCAAAGAGGAGACTGTATGAAGGAGTGATTGTGCCAACAGCACTGTATGGGGCAGAAACGTGGAACATAAAAGAAGAAGAGAGAAGGAGTTTGAATGTGTTTGAGATGAGGTGTCTGAGAAGTATGGTGGGGGTTACTAGGCTGGATAGAGTGAGAAATGAGGAGGTGAGGAGGAGAACAGGGGTGAAAAAGGAGCTGGGAGATAGGGTTGAATAAAGAATATTAGGATGGTTTGGACACATGGAAAGAATGAGTGAAGAAAGACTAGTAAAAGAGGTATGGAAGGCAGATGTGGAGGGAGTGAACATGAGGGGACGTCCTAGGATGAGGTGGATGGATGGGGTGAAGGGGGCTTTGGGGAAGAGGGGAATGTCTGTTGAGGAAGGAAGGGAGAGGACGGAAGACAGGTGAGTGGAGAATGGTTGTATATGGATGATGTGTGATTGCATGAGGAGGAATGGGCGGGGGGATGGGGTAGTATGTGTGAGTAAATTTTGACGCAGCCCGAAGGGATTTCTCCCCGTCCTCTCCTTATATGCAAAGGGGGACGGAGAGGGGGGGGGGGGTCGCCGATTAAATGAAGCGGCCTTGCTGTGGATGTGCTGTGTCTTGCGACACTGCTTCTGACCCAGGGCGGTGGGCAGGGTGCAGGGATGACCCGTCATCCAGGAGGTGCTCAGATGAGAGGGAGGGTGGGAGGGGTGTGGAGTGTATTTAGGGATGAAATGGGTGGGAGTGTTTTTATGCCTTTCCCTTTTTGGCTACCTCCCTTGAAAGGGGGAAAAAGCCTTGGTATATGTATGTATGTAAATATAATTTCCTGGTAGCAGAGAGAATGAAGATGTAAGGTGAATGAGATAGTTGTGTCAGCTTTTAACCTGCTTGCTTTGAGATCAGAACATAAAAAACATTTGTTTCAGTGATAGCAACATACATACATACATATACCAAGGCTTTTTGATAGCAACATAAATACATAATAATTTCTTTTATTTCAGATTGATTTTGGAGATTTAGATGGAGGAGCAGGAGCCATTGACTTTGGAGAGTTGGATCCTTCGGCAGATATAGACTTTGGAGATGAACTGACTACTGGAGAAATTGACTGGGGCAACCTTGCCACTGAAGAAGCACAGGGCATTAACTGGGGAGTGGGAGAAGTAAGTCTATCAGGCCATCCGTACTTTACCTCAATAAGATTTTCATTAGATGAAACTAACTAAAACCATTTGTAAACAAAACCTGTGATGTGGAATTCTATATGTATATTTTTTCTTTATAACTCAAGAAACTGGATAATTTTCACTTTCACTATTAAGCTTATGTTCAAGTTTTAAGACCTTTGATAAGGATGCATGAGGTGGAATGGGGGGTGAGGTAGTATGTGTGAGCAAAATTTGACGCAGCCTGAAGGGATTTCTCCCCGTCTTCTCCTTTTGTGCAATGGGGGGACGGAGAGGGTGGGTCGCCGATTTAATGAAGCGGCCTTGCTGTGGATGTGCTGTGTCTTGCGACACTGCTTCTGACCCAGGGCAGTGGACAAGGTGCAGGGATGACCCATCATCCAGGAGGTGCTAAGAAAAGAGGGAGGGTGGAGGGATGTGGAGTGTATTTAGGGATGGAATGGGTGGGAATGATTTTATGCCTTTTCCTTTTTGGCTACCTCCCTTGTAAGGGGGAAAAAGCCTTGGTATATGTATGTATGTATGATAAGGAGGCACACATATACAGAAGAAATTATCCAGTTAAACCTTTGGTGACCAAGCTCACTTAGGCATCAGTATCTGGAAATGAGAAGCTTGATGGATGTTAACGTGAGTCCCTCTCAGAGAAACTGTATGTGACAGGCATGAATGTATATAATCTTAAATCCCCAACCACTGACAAAGACATTCAGTGCCTATCCACCTTGCAGTAACAGCCAACACCCCCACCCCCCAATGTAATCTATATATAAATACATCATACATACATATACCAAAGGCTTTTTCCCCCTTTCACAGGTGGTAGCCAAAAGACAAAGGCATATAAACCACTCCCACCCATTCCATCCCCTACATAATCCACTCCCCTCTACCCTCTTCCCTCCCTCTTATCTTGGCACCTCCTGGATGACAGGTCATCCCTGCATCTTGTCCACTGCCCTGGGTCAGAAGCAGTGTTGCAAGACACAGCACATCCACAGCAAGGCCGCTTCATCAATTTGGCGACCCCCCCCTCATGCAGAAAAGGAGAAGACGGGGAGAAATTACTTCGGGCCGCGTCAATTTATTTCTCACACATACTCCCTCACCCTCACCCTTTTATTATACTGCTGCTGTCCCTCCATTATGCTGTCCCCCAACCCCTTGTTGCTGTCCTGTACCATTTCTCTGAATATTCATTTCCTTGTTTTGCCTACCCTGTGGTGGGGGAAAAGAATGCTGCCACCAAGTATTCCCACTTGGATCGCAAGAGGCAAGAAAAACAGGACAGAGATTGGGACTAGGCATCCTTCTCCCTGTAGCCCCACAGGGGACATTCCTAAAAAATGTAAAGGCATAAGAGGGTCTAGGGGTTTTTCAATCAGTACCCTAGGGTTTGGGTCTTTTAATGTGCGTGGATGTGGTACAGATGAGAGTAAAAGGGAAGAGATAGGTAGTATGTTTGTGAGAAATAAGATGGATGTGTTGGCTTTGAGTGAAACTAAGTTGAGAGGGAAGGGCAAGTGTGATTCTGGGAGTGTAGTTGGAAGGTTTTCAGAAGTGAAGAGAGGGTGAGGGAGAGAAGGGGTGGCTATACTAGTAAGTGAAGAGATAGGTAAACATGTAGTGGACTGGAAAGAGGTTTCTTCAAGGATAATATGGATGAAGGTGAAACTGGGAAAGGAGATGTGTGTTTTTGTAAGTGCAAATGGGCCTGGTAGTGAGAAGAGTGTAGAAGAAAGGGAGGCTTTTTGGATATGTATAAATGAGTGCATAGAGGGATTAGGGAAGAACCAATAGACAGAGTGGTTGGAAAATGTGGAGTTCCAGGTAAAAATCATAGTGGAGAGTTGATGGTGGAGATTTGTTTAGAAAGAGAGTTGATGATAGCAAATACAGTGTTTCGGAAGAAAGTCAAGCATAAGTGCACATGGGAGAGGGTGGTGGATGGAAGGGTGGTAGATAGAGTGTTAATGGATTATGACATTTTTTGGTGGAAGGTAAGCTGAGAGTGGAGAAAGAGGAAAAGAACAAAAAGTAGGGAGGTGCTTAGGGTGAACTGCTTAAATGAGAAGGAAAAGGAGAAGGAATACAAGAAGCTGAGAGAGGAGTGGGAGGGAGTGAAGGATAGAGTAGAGCTAGGAGTGGAGGAGGAATGGGGATGGTTCAAGGAGGGAGTCACAAGGTGTGCAAAGATGGTGTGTGGAACAAGAAGGACGGGAGGAAATAGAAGGAAGGGTAGTGAGTGGTGGGATGAGGAAACAAAGAAGGTTGTAGAAGAGAAGAAGCGAGCTTTCACAGATTTGTTACAAAATAGGACAAGGGAGGCATATGAGAGGTACAGAGTAAAGAGAAGAGAAGTAAAGCACAAGATAAAGGAGGCAAAGAGGAGAGCAGATATGAAATGGGGTAAAAGTATGACAGAAAATTTTGAAAGTAATAAAAAGATGTTTTGGAAAGAAATTAAGAGAGGAAGAGGAGGCGAATCAAATAGAGAAGAAAAGGTAGAAGGTACAGATGGAGAAATGATAATGGAAGAGAAGGCAGTATGGGGAAGATGGGCAGAGTATTTTAGGGAGTTGCTAAATGTGAAGGAGGATAGGGAAGGAAAGGTAGTTGCAGTGGGAAGTGCTAAGAAAATGACTGTGATGAGTGAGGAAAATGGAGGAGAAATAAGGAAGGATGAAGTGAAGGCAGTTGTTAACCCCTTCCATACGGTGACGCCTACGTAGGCGTCATGAGGAGCAAGTGCGTTCGCGAGGATGCCGATGTCAGCATCTTCATTATATTTATTGTAGTTGTACCTGCGTGACCCCCATACTCTGTAAACTGGCTTCATCATATTTTCTATGGTTATCAAAATTCACGGGTGAAAGAGAGAACGATTGATACAGCGGTGACTTTATTTTTTATAATGCGAGTATTATGACGCAACATCATACGTCTGGCAGCTAATGCTGCCCGCGAGATTTTGGCCCGGAGTGAAGTGGTTAAGATGATGAGAGTAGGTAAGGCACCTGGTCTGGATGGATGCCAGGCAGAATGACTGAAAAAAGGAGGTACAGTGATGATGGACTGGCTGGTGAGGTTGTTTAATGTTTGTTTGAGACAGGGTAGAGTGCCGGAGGACTTGAGTAGTGCCTGTATAGTTCCACTTTACAAGGGAAAAGGAGGCAAGTGTGAGTGTAGTAGTTTCAGAGGGATTAGCTTGTTAAGTGTAGTTGTGAAGGCTTATGGGAGGATCTTGATTGAGAGGATTAAGAGAGGAACAGAGGGAGTAATTGGTGAGGAACAGTGTAGATTTAGGACAGGTAGAGGTTGTGTAGATCAGATTTTTGTGGTTAGACAGATATGTGAGAAAGCTATAGGAAAAGGTAAGGATGTTTTTTTTGGCTTTTATGGGTCTGGAAAAGGTTTATGACAGGGTAGATAGGAAGCCACTGTGGGAGGTTTTGAAGAGAAATGGGATAGGAGGAAAGCTTTGAGGAGCAGTCAAGAGTTTTTATGAGGGTAGTAGAGCGTGTGTCAGGATTAGAAATGGAGAGAGTGAGCGGTTTGCAGTAAAGGTGGGACTTCGTCTGGGATGTGTTAAGTCGCCCTGGCTGTTCAACTTATACATAGATGGGGTGATGCAAAAGGTAAATGCAAGGGTGGTGGGTCAGGGATTGGAGATGATTAAAGAAAATGGAAAAAAGTGGGAGGTAAGCCAGCTGTTGTTTGCAGACGACACTGCACTTGTAGCAGGATCAGAGGAGGGATTGAGGAACTTAGTGACAGAGTTTGGGAAAGTGTGTGAAAGAGGGAATTTGAAGATAAATGTGTGTGATGAGATGTACAAGGGGTGAAAGTGGCAGCAGACTGGAAGTGAGCATTAAGGGAGAGAGACTGGAGGAAGTGGATAGTTTTAGGTACTTGGGTGTGAATGTGGCAGGAAAGGGAGGAGTGGAGGTGGAGGTAGAATGTAGATTGAGAGAAGCAAGTAAATGTCTTGGGGGATTAAAAAGTGTAATGAGAAATAGACATTTGGGAATGGATGCTAAGAGGAGATTGTATGAATGAGTGATTGTGCCAACAGCATGGTATGGAGCAGTAACATGGAACTTAAGAGAGGAGAGTTTGAATGTGTTTGAGATGAGGTACCTGAAAAGTATGATAGGGGTTACTAGGCTGGATAGAGTGAGAAATGAGTGAGGAAAACAGGGGTGGAAAGGGAGTTGGGAGATAGGGTTGATGAAAGAGTATTGGGATAGTTGGGACACATGGAAAGAATGAGTGAAGAAAGACTAGTAAAAAAGGTGTGGAAGGCAGAGGTGGAAGGAGTGAACATGAGGGGGCGACCTAGGATGAGATGGATGGATGGGGTAAAAGGGGCATTGGGAAAGAGGGGAATGTCTGTTGAGGAAGGACGGGAGAGGACAGAAGATAGGGGTAAATGGAGAATTATTGTATATGGATGATGCTGTAATGCATGAGGGGGGATGGGGGGCATATGTGAGAAATAAATTGATGCAGCCCAAAGGGATTTCTCCCTGTCTTCCCTTTTTCTGCATGAAGGGACGAAGAGGGGGGGGGGGGGATCACCAATTTAATGAAGCAGCCTTGCTGTGGATATGCTGTTTTGTAACACTGCATCTGACCCAGGGCAGTGGACAAGATGCAGGGATGACCCATCATCCAGGAGGTGTCAAGATAAGAGAGAGGGAAGAGGGTTTGGGGGAGTGAAGTATGTTGGTGATGGAATGGGTGGGAGTGGTTTTTATGCCTTTGTTTTTTGGCTACCTTTTTATATGGGGGAAAAAGCCTTTGGTATATATATGTATGTATATATATATGTATGTATATATATATATATACCAGGGGTTTTCCCCTTACTAAGGAGGTAGCCATTCACCACCCTTCCCACTTTTCTTGGCTTCTGGATGATGGGTCATCCCTGCATCTTGCCCATTGCCCTGGGTCAGATTTTCTTCTCCCATGCCTAGTCACCTCATTCTGAGGGTTATAGCTATTTCATATATTTATCATTAATATTGAAGCAGATCATCACCAGAAACATGGAACATAAGAGAGGAAGAGAGGAGTTTGAATGTGTTTGAGATGAGATGTCTGAGAAGTATGATGGGGGTTACTAGGCTAGATAGAGTGAGAAATGAGGAGGTGAGGAGGAGAACAGGGGTGGAAAGGGAGTTGGGAGATAGGGTTGATGAAAGAGTATTAGGATGGTTTGGACATATGGAAAGAATGAGTGAAGAAAGACTAGTAAAAGAGGTATGGAGGGAGTGAACATGAGGGGAAGTCCTAGGATGAGATGGATGAATGTGGTGAAGGGGGCTTTGGGGAAGAGGGGAATGTCTGTTGAGGAAGGACAGGAGAGGACAGAAGACAGGGGTGAATGGAGAATGGTTGTATATGGATGATGTTGTGATGCATGAGGTGGAATGGGCAGGGGGATGGGGGGTGAGGTAGTATGTGTGAGCAAAATTTGACGCAGCCCGAAGGGATTTCTCCCCGTCTTCTCCTTTTATGCATGGGGGAACGGAGAGGGGGGGTCGCCGATTTAATGAAGCGGCCTTGCTGTGGATGTGCTGTGTCTTGCGACACTGCTTCTGACCCAGGGCAGTGGACAAGGTGCAGGGATGACCCGTCATCCAGGAGGTGCTAAGATAAGAGGGAGGGTGGAGGGGTGTGGAGTGTATTCAGGAATGGAATGGGTGGGAATGATTTTATGCCTTTTCCTTTTTGGCTACCTCCCTTGTAAGGGGGAAAAACCTTGGTATATGTATGTATTTATATATATGTATATATATATGTATGTATAAATATTTATATATATATAGATATATATATATATATATATATATATATGTATATATATATATATATGTATATATATATATATATGTATATATATATATATGTATATATGTATATATATATATATATATATATGTATATAAATATATATGTATATATATATATATATATATATAATATACATATATATATATATATATATACTGTATATATATATATTATATGTATATATATATATATATATATATATATATATATATATACATATATATATTGATAAGTATTTTAGACAAATTATTTGGATGATGGAGAACATAAACACAGGGGAAGGCTCGGAACCCTAAACACTCTAACGTTTCGTTCGCGTAGAACTTCTTCAGAGAGTGTATGTAGAACTGCAGTTGAAGTTTATGTACTAAATCTAATTATCTTTTCGGACACTTGGGAAAGGTCGTTTTTCTGGCGTGTTTTAGAATTAAAATACTAGTTTCTTTAGCTAAATTGATAAACCCTCCTCGATGATTCGATGAATTATTAGTTGAATCAGCATATATTTCAACTAATAATTCATCGAATCATCGAGGAGGGTTTATCAATTTAGCTAAAGAAACTAGTATTCTAATTCTAAAGCACGCCAGAAAAACGACCTTTCCCAAGTGTCCGAAAAGATAATTAGATTTAGTACATAAACTTCAACTGCAGTTCTACATACACTCTCTGAAGAAGCTCTACACGAACGAAACGTTAGAGTGTTTAGGGTTCCGAGCCTTCCCCTGTGTTTATGTTCTCCATCATCCAAATAATATATATATATATATACAGGTAAACGTCGACTTACGATGGCCGCGACTTACGATTGTTCGACTTTACGATGACGACGACGACGACGATGATATGATAATTTAACCCCTTCCATACGGTGCCGCACACGTAGGCGTCATGAGGAGCAAGTGGATTCGCGACGCTGCCATATCGGCGTCTTGATTATATTTATTGTAGTCGCCCCTGTGTTTTTACATTCTCTCAAATGATTCATTCTCTGTGGTTTTCAAAATTCGCGGGTGAAAGAGAACGATCGATGTAAGCGGTGACTATATTTTATGATGCGAGTATTATTACGTCACGTCGTACGGCTGGCATTGGCTGCTGCCCGCGAGATTTAAGTTCCGTACTGAAAATACATATTATAGTGTTTGAATATGGTAAAAAGGATAAAAATAATTAAATAAACTACTGTACATGTTTAATAGGCTATATTCAGTATCTCTGGTGGTTAATATACAGGTAGGCTAGGTACAGTGACCACGGAACAGAGTGGGGATCGACTTACGATGAGATCGTCTTACGATGGCTCTATCGAAACCTAATGCCATCGTAAGTCGACGTTTACCTGTATATATATATATATATATATATATATATATATATATATATATATATATATATATATATATATATATATATATATATATATATATATATATATATAAAATATTCTCTTCATACTCATGAATTCCTTTTATTAACTCTCATCCATCACTTCCCCACAGGAAGGCGAGACGAGTACGGTGGACATCATAGTTGAGGATTCTGGAGTAGCAGGTGGTGTGGCCAAAGATGCAGAAGCTCTGAGTGTTCTTGGTAACCCAAAGACCCGTAACCAGTTTATTGATGAGTTGCTTGAGGTAGGTAGTTTTGATCTCTGTAAAGCTACACCAAAAGCTCATTTTTGGGACCCATAATTGTGCTCAGATCAACTTGTACATTGCCACATTTTAATTTGGCTATTACATAAATATATAGGAAGTTGGCGGGCTGAGCAGGTTAGGGTGTCATTACTTGCAGGGAAGGTCGAGGGGATGGCAGTTCAAACCCTGCCACCAGCGAAGTTGAACCAAGGACATAATTCATTAAATTCCACGCTACAAAGCCCTCTGTGAGGGGCACTGTCCTAGCCTTCCGATAGGGGGGAGCTTGTGATGTTAAACCATATCATCACAAATATACCAAAGGACCCTTTTGCCCATGTAAGGGACGTGGCCTAATATAATAAAGTGGTAGTGTTAAACCAGATCTGGCTCTCAGACTGTCACTGCATTGACTTTGACCCAAACAGTGTGGTGAGGTGACAGGGTGACCCTTCATCCACAAGGTGCCAAGGTGGGAGGGGCATTGAATGCCATATGGATGAATGTGGGGTGGATGTACATTTTAACTGCCACTCCACTTGTGAGCAGCAAAAGGCCCTTTTGATATACATGTTTGTATTACCGAGGACAGAAGATAGGGGTGAATGGAGAATGGTTGTGGATGGATGATGCTATGATGCGTGAGGTGGAGTGGGTGGGGGATGGGGGGTGAAGGACTATGTGTGAGAAATAGATTGACACAGTCTGAAGGAATTTCTCCTCGTCTTCTCCTTTTCTGCATGAGGGGATGGAGAGGGGGGTCCCCGATTTAATGAAGCAGCCATGCTGTGGATGTGCTGTGCCTTGCGACACTGCCTCTGATCCAGGGCAATAGGCAAGATGCAGGGATAACCCATCATCCAGGAGGTGCCAAGATAAGAGGGTGGAGGGCAGTATAGTATGTTAGGGATGGAATGGGTGGGAGTGGTTTTCATGCCTTTGTTTTTAGCTACCTCCCTTACTTGGGGGAAAAAGCCTTTGGTATATGTATGTATTACCCAGTTGTAACCAGTAACACCCTAGTTACCCAGGGCATTGGGAAAGAGGGGAATATCTGTTGAGGAAGGGAGAAGACAGGAAATAGGGGTGATTGAAGAATGGTTTTGTATGGATGATGCTGTGATGCATGGTGGGTGTGGATGGGAGGGTGAGAGAGTATGTGTGAATGATATGTTGACACAGCCCAAAGGAATTTCTCCCCATCTCCTTTTCTGCATAAGGGGGTCACTGATTAAATGTCTTCTTACAACAAAAACTGACCACCAAATCTCTTGACAGCTGGAAGGTTTCCTGACACAAAGGAACTACGAACTGCAGTCTGAAGGATCTGTCCTTTCACTGAACCAGTTCAGCGGAGCCCCTGAAACTGTCCAGTACCATGCCGTAGAAAGTACTACCAAAATGCTCTCGTGTGTACAGAATATTGTTGCATCCCTCACATCCACTAAAATGCAGCACCTGTACCTCATCAGTATGTCATCAAGGTAATAATTAAAACAATTTTCTTATGAGGACATGGGCAGATGAAGTCAGCAGATGCATTGGAACACTTTTATTGCTTTGACATTTTGACTACTGGGGTCATCTTCAGAAAGCTGATTCTTCATCTACCCACATCCTTCTCTATCTTCAAATTTTCTTACATATATTTTCATGTCAACAAATAAACATTTTCCTCCCAGCACTACCTGTTACATGGTTGGATTGTTAGTGACTAAACTAGTTCCTTCACTGGTTCTGTGCCAGTAAGGCAGCTGTGTTGGGCATCCACACAGATTCCATACAAGTCAGTGGCCATCCAGCCCTGTTATGGGTAACTAAACCATGTTTATGTGGTGTCCTTAAAGGGCTGGGAGATTGGGTCCCACATGTTGGATGATGCCAATGTTGTGATTACACTGAGGTGTCCTTTATGGGTTAGTCGTACACATCTTCAGCTGGGATGGGTACCCCTCTTGGCTTGGAGAAGCAGACCAGCTAAACTGGCTAACTTAAAGTTTGGGTTAGGCAGAACCAGCACCAGATTGCCACTGCCTGAGCCAACACTGAACAGTCTTCAGTTGTCCCCTACAATGCCAAGGTAGTACATGTACACTGCCCTAGGACTCTCCTGTCCTTTTGTTGCTCTTCGTGGTGGGTAGGGGTGTAGAAGGCAAATCCTCATGTATAAGATATCCAAAGTGCTACTGGTTAAGGTCAACTTGCAGCCTGCCCCTTCCCATTCACCATGTTCACTCTATGGGCAGTAAGCTATTCCTGGATATATAGGGGCCAAAGGTCTCCTACAAGAGATGCAGGACAGACATACCTAATAACTAGACCCCTAGGGTCTCTTTGTAAAATAGCAAATTTAGTACATACATACATACATATACCAAAGGCTTTTTCCCCCTTACAAGGGAGGCAGCCAAAAAGAAAAAGGCATAAAAACCATTCCCACCCAGTCCATCCCTAAATACACTCCACTCCAATCCACCATCTACCCTCCCTCTTATCTTGGCACCTCCTGTATGATGGGTCATCCCTGCATCTTGTCCACTGCCCTGGGTCAGAGGCAGTGTCACAAGACACAGCAAGGGCGTTTCATTAAATTGGCGACCCCCCTTCAGGCTGCACCAAATTTTTCTCACACATACTACCTCACCCCCCATCCCCCCACCCATTTCACCTCGTGCATTACAACATCATCCATATACAACCATTCTCCATTCACCCCTGTCTTCTGTCCTCTCCCGTCCTTCCTCAACAGACATTCCCCTCTTCCCCAAAGCCCCTTTCACCCCATCCATCCATCTCATCCTAGGTCACCCCCTCATGTTCACTCCCCCCACATCTGCCTTCCATACCTCTTTTACTAGTCTTCCTTCACCCATTCTTTTCATGTGTCCAAAACATCCCAATACTCTTTCATCCACCCTATCTCCCAACTCCCTTACCACCCCTGTTCTCCTCCTCATTTCTTACTCTATCCAGCTTAGTAACCCCCATCATACTTCTCAGACACCTCATGTCAAACACATTCAAACTCCTTCTCTCTTCCTCTCTTATGTTCCATGTTTCTGCCCCATACAGTGCTGTTGGCACAATCACTCCTTCATACAATCTCCTCTTAGCATCCATTCCCAAATGTCTATTCTTCATTACACTTTTTAATCCACCAAGGCATTTACTCTCTTCTCTCAATCTACATTCTGCCTCCACCTCCACTCTACCCTTTCCTGCCACATTTGCACCCAAGTATCTAAAACTATCCACTTCCTCCAGTCACTCTCCCTTAACCACTTCACTCCGGGCCAAAATCTCGCGGGCAGCATTAGCTGCCAGACGTACGATGTTGCGTCATAATTCTCGCATTATGAAAAATAAAGTCACGGCTGTATCGATCGTTCTCTCTTTCACCCGTGAATTTTGATAACCATAGAAAATGTGACGAAGCCAGTTTACAGAGTATGGGGGTCACGCAGGTACAACTACAATAAATATAATCAAGACGCCGACATCGGCATCCTCGCGTACCCACTTGCTCCTCATGATGCCTACGTAGGCATCACCATATGGAAGGGGTTAATGCTCACTTCCACTCTGCTGCCACTTTCACCCCTTGTACATATCATCACCTTACTTTTACCCACATTTATCTTCAACTTTCTTCTTTCACAGTCTCTCCCAAACTCTGTCACCAACTTCCTCAATCCCTCCTCTGATCCTACTACAAGCACAGTGTCGTCCACAAACAACAGCTGGCTCACCTCCCACTTTTCTCCATTTTCTTTAAACGTCTCCAATCCCTGACCCACCACCCTTGCATTTACCTCTCGAACCACCCCATCCTTGTATAAATTGAACAGCCAAGGCAACATAACACATCCCTGATGAAGGCCCACCTTTACCTCGAACCACTCACTCTCTCCATTTCTAATCCTGACACATGCTCTACTGCTCTCATAAAAACTCTTGACAGCTCCTACAAGCTTTCCTCCTGTCCCGTATACCTGTAAAACCTCCCACAGTGCTTTCCTATCTACCCTGTCATAAACCTTTTCCAGATCCATAAACGTCAAAAAAACATCTTTAACTTTTCCTATAGCTTTCTCACATATCTGTCTTACCACAAAAATCTTATCTATGCAACCTCTACCTGTGCTAAATCCACACTGTTCCTCACCAGTTACTCCCTCAGTTCCTCTCTTTATCATCTCATTTAAGATCCTACCATAAGCCTTCCCAACTACACTTAACAAGCTAATCCCTCTGAAACTACTACACTCACACTTGTCCCCTTTTCCCTTGTAAAGTGAAACTATACAGGCACTCCGTCCCCTTTTCCCTTGTAAAGTGAAACTATACAGGCACTCCGTCCCCTTTTCCCTTGTAAAGTGAAACTATACAGGCACTCCTCCAGTCCTCCGGCAATCTACCCTCTCTCCAGCAAACATTGAATAACCTCACCAGCCAGTCCACCATCACTGTACCTTTTTTCAGACATTCTGCATGGCATCCATCCAGACCAGGTGCCTTACTTCCTCTCATCATCTTAACTGCCTTCACTTCATCCTTCCTTATTTCTCCTCCATTTTCCTCACTCATCACAGTCATTTTCTTAGCACTTCCCACTGCAGCTATCTTTCCCTCCCTATCCTCCTTCACATTTAGCATCTCCCTAAAATACTCTGCCCATCTTCCCCTTACTGCCTTCTCTTCCATTATCATCTCTCCATCAGCACCTTTTACCTTTTCTTCTCTACTTGATTCACCTCCTCTTCCTCTCTTAATTTCTTTCCAAAACATCTTTTTATTACTTTCAAAATTTTCTGTCATACTCTTACCCCATTTCACATCTGCTCTCCTCTTTGCCTCCTTTACCTTGTGCTTTACTTCTCTTTTCTTTGTACCTTTCATATGACTCCCTCGTCTTATTTTGTAACCAATCTGTGAAAGCTTGCTTCTTCTATTCTACAACTTTCTTTGTCTCCTCATCCCACCACTCACTACCCTTCCTTCTATTTCTTCCCATCCTTCTTGTTCCACGCACCATCTTTGCACACCTTATGACTCCCTCCTTGAACCATCCCCATTCCTCCTCCACTACTCTCTCAGCTTCTTCTTGTATTCCTTCTCCTTTTCCTTTTCATTTAAAGAGTTCACTCTAAGCACCTCCCTACCCCCACTCTCAACTTACCTTCCACCAAAAAATAATCTGATGTTCCCCGACTGTCTCCCCTTAGCACATGTACATCCTTAACTCTTCCTGTTATACTCCTATCTACCATTACATAGTCCATTAATGCTCTATCTACCACCCTTCCATCCACCACCTTCTCCCATGTGTACTTATGCTTGACTTTCTTCTGAAACACTCTATTTGCTATCATCAACTCTCTTTCTAGACACATCACCCTCAACTCTCCACTACGATTCTTTCCTGGAACTCCACATTTCCCAACCACTCTGTCAATTGGTTCATTTCCTACCCTAGCATTAAAGTCTCCCAATACTACTACATTAACATTCCTCCCCAATTCCTCTATGCACTCCTTTAAATCTATCCAAAAAGCCTCCCTTTCTTCTACACTCTTCTCACTACCAGGCCCATATCAGTCAATCAGTCAATCAAATCAGGCCTCCTGATTCCACTGCTGAACAAAGGTTCCTTTATAGCATTCCATGAATCACATGACCGTGCCATCCTCTGCCACGTCACTCCTGCAAACTTCTCAATCTCATCTCTCCACCTTCTGTCTGGTCTCCCTCTTCCATGCTTCCTATCTCATGGCATCCACTCAGTAACACATTTGCTCCATCGCTCATCAGTCATTCGCACTAACTTACCTGCCCAATTCCACTTCCTTTCTTTTACTGCCTCCACAATATCTTTCACTCTTGTCTGCTCTCTCACCCAACTTGCTCTCTTTCATTCTCTCAGTGTTATTCCCATCATTGATCTCTCCATTCTCCTCTGTGCAGTCCTTGGCTTTGTTTCCATCACCCTCGTCAGCTTTCAAGTCTCATACCCGTAGATTATTGCTGGTAGAATGTATTGATTGTAAACTTTGTTTCAAACATAAAGGTAGAGAGCCTCTCAGGATTTTATTATACTTACCAAACACTTTCCAACCAATTGTAATGCGTCTTTTTATTTCATTATCATAATATTTCGTGACCTTCACCATCTGGCCTAAATAATTATACTTTTCAACTTCCTCAAGACTCATTATCAATTACAATCTCTTTACTTTGAACTTTTGTGTTGAACATTACTTTGATTTACTCTTGTTTATTTTTAAACCTACTTTGAGACTTTCCTTGTTTAGATCGCTCAGCATATCTTGCAAGTCCTCTGCTCTTTCTGAAATAAGAATAATATCATCCACAAATCTTTGGTGGTTCAAATGTTCGCCATTAATCTTTAAGCCTTTATTTTCCAACTCAACCTTCTGAAAATATCTTCCAAACAAGCTATAAATAGTTTGGGTGAAATTGTATTGCCTTGCCATACTCCTTTCTCGATCTTGATCTTTTCTGTATCTTTATGTAGTCGAATTATAGCGGTACCTTTCGCATAAATCTTTTCTAAAACTCTTACGATCCCTTTGTACCCTGTTTGGGTAGCGAGTTTAGTATTGCTATTTGTTCTACCGAGTCAAAGGCCTTCTCATAATCTACAAAAGTTAAAGACAGAGGTATATTGTATTCTGTTGTTTCCTTGATTAGTTAGTTTATCGCCTGCAAATGGTCTAGAGTCAAATATCTACTCCTAAAGCCTGCCTGTTCTCATGGTTGGTTTCCATCTAAAACTTGACTTAGTCTATTTGTAAGGACCTTGGAGAATATTTTATATACATTTGATAGCAAGCTAATCAGTCAATGGTACTAAGGTCCTTCTGCTCTCCTTTTTTATGAAGCAAAATCACTATAGCATTGCACCATGCATCAGGAATGCTTTCTTGACATAAGCACTGGATGTACAACTCAGCTAATTTAATATGAACTAATTTACCTGTGTCTTTCAACAGATCTATTGATATACCATCTTCCCCAGGTGCTTTTCCTCATTTTATAGTTTTTAGAGCAAATTCTACTTCATCCTTTGTAATCTCTTGTACACTACTAACGTCTACACATGAATTTACTGACTCAACTACGTTCTTCGACGAGTAAAGCTCTTGGTAAAATTCCTCTACTCTTTTTACCATTTTGTCTCTACATTTAATTATTTCTCCATTTCCATCTTTCAGACATATCATTTGCTGTCTTCCTAAAGCATGTCTGTGCTCGGTCACTTTGATACTTTTACCTTTTCAAATAGTTTCCTCTATTTCATCCATGTTTCTCTTTCTTTTCTCTAATCTCTGCCTTTTGTTGATAAGCTTGTTTAGTTCTACTCTTTCTATTTTGTCTCACCTGCTTTTAATCTTCATGGTCCTTCTTTTAACCCTGGACAGGTAGCGTGGACAAACTCTCCCGGTACAGGTAGTGTGGTGTCATATCTGTTACTTTCACTTTGGGTGCTTATACCCAGTTACCATTATCCCCTTCTTTATTTATTTTTTTATAGTTCAATAATATAAAGACTCTACTTTCTACTGGTGAAGGAGAAAAAAATGCTGAATATAAAAATAACACTACTTACATGATTACGATTTTTTTTTTGTAAAAATAGACATTTTGTCAAATAACAGGCACTGTACACTTTAGAATACCAAATTTCACTAATAACGAGTGTTTTCTTGAAAGTAAAAGAGTTCCTGAGTTGATTGGTGTAAAAACATTGTTGGTTGGAGCAAAACTGCAAAATCTGTAAAGAAAAGAAAAAGCAGTGGACAAGGTGCAGGGAGGACCCATCATCCAGGAGATGCTAAGATGAGAGGGAGGGTGGAGGGGAGTGGAGTGTATTTAGGGATGGAATGGGTGGGAATGATTTCATGCCTTTTTCTTTTTGGCTACCTCCCTTGCAAGGGGGGAAAAGCCTTGGTATATATATGTATTCATATTGTCAATGAAGGAGTGTTGGTAGTAATCTCACCTCCGTGCCAGCTGGTTCCTGGCGAAATATTTCTCTCGTGTCACCTTATTCATTATATTCAGTGAAGCCCTGTCTCTATAGGGTGCCCAATGGTCCGCGCAGTCATTATGACAGTACCCCATATATCTATGAGGAATTTCCCTGTTTGCCATCAGGGACATGCCAGTTAGCAGTGGGTGACTGTGTTTGAGCTGCTCTTTCCTACAAAACCTGTTCGATATGGGTGACCCTGCAGAAATTTCCTCTCTATCAACATAGCTTTTGTAATCATTAAGATTTTCAAGCCTATCCACCATGTCAAGGTGTCAAAAACCCACATCTCCTTCCCCATCCTCATTATCCTTGAAGAAACCTCCTTCCACTCCACCACACATCTTCACTTACTAGTATAGCCACCCCTTCTCTCCCTCGCCCTCTCTTCACTCCTGAGAAACTCCCAAATTCACTCGCCCTTCCCTATCAATTTAGTTTCACTCAAAGGCATCTTTCTTCTCACAAACAAACGACTTATCTCTTCCCTTTTACTCTCATCTGTACCACATCCACACACATTAAGATACCCAAACCTTAGGGTACTGGTTGGAGAAACTCCTAGACCCTCTTATACCTTTACTTTTTTTAGGAATGTGTTCACCTCTTACGATCCAAGTGGGAATACTTGGTGACAGTATTCTTTTCCCCCACCACAGGGTAGGCAAAACAAGGAAGTGAAATTCAGAGAAATGATACAGGACAACAACAAGGGGTTGGGGGACAACATAAGGGAGGGACAGTAGCAGTATAATAAAAGTTTCATAATTTATCTGTGAGCAGTCCTCTATCACAGACAAAATGATGTGTGGCTCTGGTCCATAGGGGCACCCCATATAGACCCTAAAGTATCAACTGCATGCTACTTTGCCATAACATGCAGCCAATACCCCAGACAGGGTATTAATGAAATAAAATACACACATTATGCTATTTCATAATATACAATTCTTCACAGGTATGTCGACAGATTAACGGAATCGTTGCGTACAAAACGGAGTGTGGGTGAGAAAATGATTGCATCCCAAGCAGTCATTCAACAGAAGAGTAAAACAGCACAGGAAGAGCAGGCAGTACTTGGCCCAAAATTGCAGTTAATCGGTGAGAGGACACGGGAACTACAGAAACAGATAGAGGAAGAGATATCCAAGAAATACAAAAACCGCCCAGTGAATCTCATGGGAGTTGTTAATGCTTTGTAGTGCCTTGCAAATAAATCAAAAGCCTGATACATACCATCCCCTTTGCAAGTAATAGTTATTATTTGAGGTTTATAATTTTATTATTAATAAAAAAACATATATGAATTTAAATTTTATTATACCTACATATAAATGTATATGCACATACGTATATATCAATACAAGACCCTAACACTGATATTGCATCATCTTTGATAAATGACTCGAGTCTGTTCATTATAATACACTGTACATGTTTAAAGCAATCAAGACAGAAGGAGCAAACTTTTAAATGCTAGGAACACGTGGGGTAATGAGGAAATTAGAAAAAATTATGAGAATGTTTGGTATCACCAGTAATAATCTGAAATGACTAAAGCTAACCTGTGGTCTGCAAGTTGTGCCACATAAAATCAGAGAATCACATAATGTAGAGAATCTTGACATATGATCAATTTGTTTGTGTAGTAGATTGCATTAAGACCGACTAGCGTGCAAGACTGGGCTGAAACAAAGGATTATACATGTGAAAATTTGCATTTGGCACTCACTGAAATAGTATTTGCAAATATTCATCAACTGAATGGAAAATAATGGGTACTAGACCCTGAAGATCATATGGGTGAAAAATCATAGCAAATAATGAATGCTATAAAGGTCTTACTTGTACTGGTCCTTAGATCTAGTTACAAAAACATTCACACAAATGTATACAATATTTTCATGACCAAATGTAAGGTCCAGTACAGGCAAATCTCTTCATACAAATGTTTATAGCCACTTTTCATCCATATGATCTCTTACCCTTCACCCCCACCCCCTTTCTATGGAAACTTTCACATACACAATCCCTCATTTCTACCCAGCTGATCCTGCATGCTAGCCTACATTTTTAAGAACATTTGTGAGATCTGACTGCTGGGCCCTGCTGTAGAAGCACCATACCTGGCTGCATTTGCACACAACCTGAGTGCGCACGTGTATGTGTGTACTCATTAGTCTGTGTTTGATTTGTGAGGGGGAGGGGAGGGACAGGCATGAGGTGCTGAGATATGAGGGGGGTTGTGTGTTAAATATCTTTATGTATGTAGTGGGTGTGTACTTGGACTCAGCTACCCACCCTACCTTATATGGGGTTGGCAAACTCTTAGCACAC
Source organism: Oratosquilla oratoria (assembly GCF_046742065.1). Taxonomy (NCBI): domain Eukaryota; kingdom Metazoa; phylum Arthropoda; class Malacostraca; order Stomatopoda; family Squillidae; genus Oratosquilla; species Oratosquilla oratoria. The sequence continues at coordinate 31,041,539 of NC_134817.1, read as the reverse complement.
ACAAGTAAACCCCATTCAACCATCCCTCCCATCTCAGCACACTCAAGGATGATAGGTAACCAGTTTACCAACACACTGCTCAGGTCAAAAGCAATGCAGTAAGGCATAGCTTTTCTACAGCAGGGTCCCATAGCCAGACTGTACCCCCTGACCTGATATTGTTAGCATACCTGTTGACAACATTTTACCCCTAAACCTTGATAATCAAGGTCAACAGATTGACCTTGAGGAAGATTGATTGATTTATGAGTTTTTGGCCGATGGCCAGGCACTGGTCCTTGAGGAAGAATATATACATCTAGAAAATTTCATGGCAACAACTTCCAGACTCGTAACCAATTTCTTATCTCCAACTGTAAGTTACAGATTTTCTATGATACAATAAAGCAGACTAAATGGTTTACATGCACTTTCACAATTAAAAACATGTTCGTCAAAAAATATACCACACAATAATGAAATGCACTTATTTAGTTTTCAAGTATTCTGTTAATGTGTATAAGAGAGCAACTGTTATAAGCACTGAAAGACATGAGTAAGAGATGCTACAAGGTTTCCACACAAGTAGATAAGTATATGATATCCAGAAACTGAAAAATATAAAAGCTGACAACTCTTAAACTGAAATATATAACGAGTTGGCATATAAAAAGCACTCTGAAACTTATGAACTGACAGTAAACCAAGAGTTATTAAAAAATTACACCTCTGCATCAAAAGCACACAGACACCTGATTCTACCATGTCTTGACCAAATGTATCAAGTAAAAGCACTCAATCACAAATGCACACTTGAAAGACTATTAATATACTATGCATTCTAAAAACTGACTAATCAAATCTACATATATTTATGGCAGTATATGGCATAACTACAGCCTCTTAGTTCCCACTGGTCTGTACAGTCTAAGAAGGTTGAAGTTATTGGTACTAATGTGATGTAATGAGAACCCCTTGTATGCCAAACTTAGAGCATTTAATAGAGTAACATACACACACACACATATAGGACATCTAACACTGAAGGCCTTTTTCACCTTATAACAGGGGTGGCCCTGTTAATACAAACATCCACATCATAAATATCATTCATTCAGTTGCTGAAACTACCTCAGCACTGTTCCACCCTATCCACAGCTTTCTTCCCAACCCCATTCTCTACATCACCCCCACATTTTCCACAATTTTCTTGTAACTTCCAGGGTATTTTTCAAACACTTCTATCTCAAAGATGTTTAGTCTCTTCCTTCCTGGATCAATTATTATCCAAGTCTGCTCCATACAGCACTGTAGGTACAATCACTTATTCAGTGAACCTTCTCTTTGCATTCATCTACAAACACCCATTTTTCATGACACTTCATTCCACTCATTTACTCCGTTTCATCTGTATATGCACTTTTCTATTCATGAACACGTGACCCCAGATACTTAAAACTCTCCACCTCCTCAAACAAATGAACCTTCACACTCAAATTCAATTTACTACCATCATACCTTGTGCAAACCCCTACCCCCAGCAAGCTGAACCATGGGCATAGTTTATTAAATTCCACGCTACAAAGTCCTCTGTAAGGGGTAGTCCTAGCCTCCTGGTAGGGGAAGTTCATGACATTAACCCAAATAAAAAATCAATTATACCTTGCACATCTTGTCACTTCACTTTTGCCCAGTTATGAGTAAGTGCAGTAACATAACTCATCAAATTTAGTTCAACTCACACTACACTATTTTACTTAGCAGAGAAAAAAGCTCCAGACATGGGAATCCTGAGTTACCGAAACTTCTCCTCGGATGAATAAAAATCTGTCTACTACTAATGTCGATGGGGGTCAGGCTAAGGCACCATTATCAAGTGACAAGATTGCAAGGAATATCAAAAGAAACCATCTGAGGACAGAGCCTTCACTTGTATGGTACCACGTTTTGCTCGTTACATCAACTACATATATTAGATAAAACTGTAACAAGCAAATCATTGTACTAATAATGTCTCCATCCTCATATGGTGTTTCTTTTGATAGTCTTATCAACTGCCAATTACATACACATTACCGAGAATGTGCATCCCTGGAATGTGGCAGCATGTTAATCAATAAAATTCTATTCATACATGAAACTCCAATACAGTATTTATATTACAATATCTCTCAAGGAAATATGGGTAAAGAAATGTACAATATATTATATAGTGCATCCTAAGCTTACAACTAACACAGTTATATTTCACACACTATATATCCCTACCCTATTTACTCTGCTTTCCCCCACATTGCCTTGTTTATCTATTAACTATAGATCTGTATAATATCATATAAACCTTGCTCAAACACCTATTTGGTATGTAAAAGTTTCTTCTTTATTTCAAAGCTGAACAATGGACATCCAGTCTTGAAATTTAAAGTCGCATAGATTTTCCTTTACCTAAAGATGTCAGAGAAGCTAGTTTCATTAAACTACGCATCTTGCTGTAGCCTTCTGTTGGTTTCTCGTCCTTCTTTGGAAAACGCACTCTATATATTTCAGGATACAGGGTCTTGAACTGCAAATGAAAAAACATTATTATGGGTCTCAAATCGCAACATAGACATGTACATACATACATATACCAAGGGCTCCTTCCACCTTACCAAGGAGGTAACCAAGCCCACTCCCACCCATTTCATCCCAAACTATTCCACTTCCATCCACCACTCCTCCCTCTCTTTCATCTCAGCTCCTCGTGGATGATGAGTCATCCCTGCATCTTGCCCACCGCCCTGGGTCAGAAACAATGCAGCAAGACAAAGCACATCCACAGGAAGGCCGCTTCATTTAATCGGCAATCCTCCCTCTCCACCACATATAATTAACCTTGTTCAATTTATACAATTTTACCTTAGTTTGAAATCAGTATAATGTGAACAATTATTATATGTATTTCATACACTGATTTTCAGTTTCAAAACTGTAACTGTAACTGAGCCAATACAAGTACTAACCTCTTTCAACTTCTTCTTCCTTTCTTTGTCTGTGAGTTTTGGGTTTTGCAAGATCTGATCAAGAAGTTCAGTGAGGAAGAGCTGCGAACCTGTGAGTCGTTGCTTCTCATATTGGTTTTGTGAAACCTGCCGACAATAAGCATACTTGGTCCCATCAGCCTCATCCAGCGACCCATATACAACCTGAAACGGAACACAGGAAGGCCGACGTGCATACAAGCAAAGCAGGCATCCCCTCACCGCAACCTTGGACATAATAAACCCTGCACTGCCTCAATGCGATCACTTTAGACATAACTTCCACTGTGCCATATCCTTCATACTATACTTTCTCCAAAAGGTCTTTTTACTGAAATTTAGTACTCTCTGAACTTCATCATTATATGGCCATTTTAGCCTAATATAAATCTCATAACTTGGGAGACAATTCCATTTAATAAGATAACTTTTACATATGTACTAGCAGCCTGACTGGTTAAAATTTCAAGACAATTTTCTGGTGCAAAATAAGAATAGTTTCCACAACAGCAGTTTTTTCAAACAACAGTGAAAATTCTAAAACCACAAACAATACAATCTTCATGTTAAATTTATTAAAGTTATCCAACTTTGCAGTGCTTTAAAAGTGGGTTTGTTATATCCAAAACTATTAAAGGTAGGTTCATTATCTGAAGTAACAATTTTTTTTCAAGCAGGTCTGTTCACTTCACCACAAGCAAGGTTACTAAAGCAATGTTATTTGCAATGACTAAAAGTTTTTTGTTATAAGCAGCTTAATGACAAACCTTGCTATTAAACAGGGTTATTATATCCAAAGTTTGCAGTATTACTCTTAAATACTCTACATTGCATGATAATAGGAGGAGCTTTAACAAAAACCACAATTTATTATAACTGAAGTACTAATACAAGGATAAATACAGTATAGGCTAGTAGGGAAAAAAAAAAAAAAAAATCCTCACAACTAAAAGCTGATTGGTTATCAACATGCAGCCTTTCCACATTACATTATGTCATTAATTCATGCACATAAATAGGAGCATTTCAAAACTTGCTGGAATACACTTCTTGTATGAAATGCATCAATTGTAGCACTTCAGTTCTCTCTGCAATATGCATCATGCATCATTTCATAGCCCAGAATGTAAAACTAGTTAAGCCTTATTCTTGTCCCATAATTAAAAATTGTCATTTGTATATGCCCATATGACTGCATGAAACCTCACTCCCACTAAAAATTCATTTTTACACATCTCTACAAGGTTTATCTCACAAGATCAAACAAGCACACTTCACATTCTCCCCTATTCTACCCATTATTTTACTATCTCATATACCTTTTCAACCTAAGTGTCCTTTCATGCCTTCTACTCAACCTCACCATCCCACTCCCATGCAGTGGGAAGTGAGAAGCCCCTGGTGGGGGTAAAGCAGTCAGTTGCAGCAAGCTGCTGTTTTTTAAGGCCAACATTGAGTCGCCTCCCCACCTGGCCAAGGCACTCAGGAACCAATGCAGAAAGCCTGCAGTGGGTCCTGGGAATCAAACTCATAACCACATGCTCATGAGTTTGTCAAGGTATCCACATGGCCCTTTCAAGCCTTCCATACGAGTAAATCTCTCAACAGATTTAAACATATATATATACCAAAAGGCCCTTCCCTCTTACAATGGCAATGGACAAGTCAAAGCACACCCACCCTACAACCATCCCACACCCAGCCAGAAACCCATTTGTTGTCCCTATCTTTATTCATCCTAGAAGAAGGGTCACCCCTGTTCCTTCCCACTGCTCGGGTCAGAGGCAATACAGCAAGAAACAGCACCTCCACAGTTAGGCCCTACAGAAAGCACCCATTGCATTATATTATACCAACAGACTTCTTCCCCTTTATAAGGAAGGCTATGTAATGCAATAAAAATTAATGCACATAACATTTAGACTCAGCAGTTCAATGAAAATTTACTCATGTTCAGAAATGGATGTACATTTCCAAAGATAAATAGAATTGTAACAAATATTATGAAAGGAGTAACTATGAACAACATAACTATCTACATTGTCTCAAACATCAACAAGGTTTCATGAAGCCAATATTGCTCTATGCTGTGTAAATGTAAACCAAACATAAACAACAAAAAACAATGTGCGCATCTTATTAAAACTCAGGAAGCCACTACAATGTTGCCAGTGTTTAGTCCTCATCTGATCTCTGCAGGCTAGTAAATATGACCCCCACAAGGTATCCAACATATCTGAAAAGAATTAAGCTTACCCCATGAGACCAAGACTTCAAAAGGAAGCAGGAAATTCAGCACTTGTATCTCAAATACCCAAGTTAAGCCAGTTAAGAAATCAAAACTAACTATAGGCAAAGAAACAACAATTCTATCTTAAGAAACAGCACAAGATCCCACTAAATCATACATACATATGCCAAGGGCATTTTCCCCCTTACAAAGGAGGTAGCCAAAGCCAGACTTAAAAAATGAATAAATAAATAAATTCCATCCCCACATACTCCACTCCCATTCACCACCCCCCTCCGTCCCTCTTTTCTTGGCTCCTCCTGGATGATGGGTCATCCCTGCATCTTGCCCACTGCCCTGGGTATGTATGTACATACACACATGGAACTAAAAGCTTTTTCCCCCTTTATTCGGAGGAGGCCAAATCAAAACATACATCCATTCAAAACCCAATTATCATCTCCCCATATCTTAGCTCCTCCTGCTCTCTACCAGACTGCTTTGGTCAAAGACAATGCAACAGGACTCAGCATCTCCACAGCAGTTTTACCCCTACTGCTTCATTACATGGCAACCCCAATTCTCTGTACAGTGACCCAAGAACTGCAACCAGGACCTCTTAACAACTCCACAAGAAGTACTCTCCAATAACACTGATGGACAACTGTCCAATACCCAGTGTATGCAGGTGTTGAAAAAAATTGGGGGAAAGTCACAATCTTGCCTCACTCCTGAATCAACAGGAAAGAAGCCAAATATTCTTCCTCCACACTTGTATGACAGTGGCAGTTGCCAACATAATAGAAAGAAAAGAAAAGAAAAGAAAAAAAGAAAAAAAATTGTACTTATTGCTCCATCCTCACATGGTTTCCTTCACACTTGACAGCAGTGTCCCAGAGTAAAGACCAAATATCAAGTTAATATTCACTAGAGGGAAAATGCAGAACTGATATATGTATTAACTGTATACAAGGCATACAGTATTGGACTGTGGGAAAAATAGGAAATCACTTAGAAAAAGACATAAAAAAAGGGGATATATAAATCAAATTATGATGCTATGTGAACATTTCAGTTTACCCAAGTTTCATATTCCTCTAACATGAGTACTGTGTGTACTTCCCACCACTACTTGCACATAAAATCAGGCCACGTTGGTGCATTTCTAACAGTGTATTCAAACTGTTCTCTAAATTATATATCCACCATGCCATAAGTACCAACTAATCATTAACATGTTATGCAGATATTTTATTAAATGTGTGGGGAAATGTGGAAATTAACACAACTAGGTTCTACTGTGTAAGCAAAAAAATAAATAAAAAAAACGTACAATCCAATAACTGTAAGCATACAAAGTATCTGTTAACTTGTGGAAATGATGTGTTCTTGTTATCATATTACTGTATTCCTATTTAATATCTACTGTTGGTTGAGCTTTGTTAACCTCTTCCATACGATGACACCTACATGGGCATCATGAGGAGTAAGTGGGTATACAGGGATGCTGGCATTGGCGTCTTGATTATATTTATTATGTAGCTTTAGCTAAGTAACCCCCAAATTCTGTGAACCGGTTTTCTGCTTATTATTACTCAGTGAAAGAGAACAAGTAATACAGCAGTGACTTTATATTTTACAGCACGAGTAGTGTGATCCATCATAACTTAAGCATCAATGTTGCGTGTGAGAATTGACTCGTATTGAAGAGGTTAAGTTAAAAATTGAATAACCCAAATCAGACCCATAACCCTTTCCATATGCTACTATTTGTTCTTTGGTAAGTCATGTCTATGTCAATGGGTGCTTTCTGGCTAAGCGGGTTAGAGCATCGCTACTTGTGGCGAAGGTCGAGGTGACAGCAGTTCAAACCCTGCCACCAGCAAGTTGGACCAAGGACATGGTTCATTAAATTCCACACTACCAAGTCCTCTGTAAAGGGCACCGCCCTAGCCTCCTGATAGGGGAAGTTCGCGACATTAAACCAAATCAATCATCAATCACAACTATCTGTTCTTTCTTTCAGTAGCCACACACTACTTTTAGTTCAGCTTGGTTCTCCTACACAGAGCTAAGCCATGAACAGTACAATTTGTACATACTGACTAAACCCTTAAATATGGTGCCATGGCCTACAGATCTGGTTTTGGCCAACACTAACCGAAAAAGTGAATCCAAACAAGTTAAGATATTCTGCATTAGCCAGAATAAAATCAGAATTACATCACAATGTTCATGAGGTTGACCACATACCAGAAGCCATCAAATAAATAATTTTATAAAAAACGCAAGACCCACATTGCAAAACAACAAAAAGCAATACAAGCAATACACGTCCCCTTCACACTATGACAAGACACTCCTGAAAGCACCACATTGCTGTCCAGTATTTAGCTACTCAACCCCAATTACCAGCATGCCTACTGTTACATCAGGAAACAACTAACCAGGAGGAATGTACGTCAGTTGACAGTTGAAAACATGCAATCCATCTACTTCTAATGGAGTCTTATTCTACCCATATCCACGGTCAGCCCTGTGTCCCGTTTGCAAGTCCTTAACACTTACATTTAGGGTCAGGTTTTTGTCCAATTGCTTTTAAGCCACTATGCAGTCATTACAAAAGATGTCCCTTCAATAAATATTATTTAGCGAGGAAAACAAATGTTAACTGGACTCTAACACTTCTTGCTTATAACATATTTCTTTCCAATGGCTTTACCACAGTTGAACAAAAACACTTAGCCCTCAGTGTACAAACCTTGAAGCCACTAAGATATTGCCATTTTGATCAACACATACCTACACTAAGCCCATTCTTCATACTGATCATCACTTTGTGCTGTGACAAATCCCCAGGTAAACCCTATCTGCCTTGCCAGGGCCCCCATAACTGCTAGCATCGAGTTTGAAAGTAATTTCCTAACTCCCCATCAGCTGATCAAACTGGCAATGGACCCGAGGCTACCAACATTCAAGTATAACTAAATTTTTATTCCCTGCAAGTGAAAAAGACCTGAAATGTTTATTAGTAAAGTTTATCTGTGAGGGTTAAACATCTCATTCTTTGACTTGAACTGCACTACACCAAGACACTAGGGTTATGGTCACATACCATGCAATGAACACAGCTCATACACTGCAGCCAGAAATCCATCTTGAAGTCATGAATAACTAAAGAATGTTAACTCTACACAGCCAATGTATCTTTATCTTCATTCCTCACAATGACTCATAACAGAAGTAGTGGAAAGGATCAGAGAGAGAGAGAGAGAGAGAGAGAGAGAGAGAGAGAGAGAGAGATAGAAGAGATAGAAGAGAAAGAAGAGAGGAGATAGAGAAGAGAGAGAGAGAGAGGAGATAGAGAAGAGAGAGAGAGGAGATAGAGAAGAGAGAGAGAGGAGATAGAGAAGAGAGAGAGAGAGGAGATAGCAAAGAGAGAGAGAGGAGATAGAGAAGAGAGAGATAGGAGAGAAAGAGAGGAAAGAGAGAGCAGAGAGACAGATGGAGGAGAGAAACAGAAACAGATAGAGGAGAGATAGAGTAGAGAGAAATATAGAGTAGAGAGAGAGAAAGATAGAGTAGAGAGAGAGAGTAGAGAGAGAAAGATAGAGTAGAGAGAGAGAGAAAGATAGAGTAGAGAGAGAGAGAGAAAGATAGAGTAGAGAGAGAGAGAGAGAGAAAGATAGAGTAGAGAGAGAGAGAGAGAGAGAGAGAGAAAGATAGAGTAGAGAGAGAGAGAGAGAGAGAGAGAGAGAGAGAGAGAGAGAGAGAGAGAGAGAGAGAGAGAGAGAATAAAACAATATCAAATGCATACCTGATCCTTGTGCATCTGGGAAATTTTGCGATGTACGAGGACAGACAACTCCTGGGGTGGTTTCATGACTTGTTCATGGTAGTCCATCAAGAATGTCACAATCCGCACAGCCAGCACTTCATCATAGTCTGCTTCCTGATCACACAGCAAAATGGATCTTGCCATGGTGTTCAGCATCTGTAGATAATTTAATATTACTGGGTCAATCTTTAATATCCAATGAAATGTACTTATACAAGGCCAACAAAACAGTGAACATCCAAGTCTCTATCATCATGATTTTTTTTTCAAACCTGATGACAAACAATTATCATTCAACTGAGGTATGGAGTTCACACTTGGAAAGATCTCAGGTTACTTGAGCCTTTCACTCTGATCTTCCCTTGGGTTGTGTAAAAATACAAAACTCTACAAAATGTGCCTGTGGCAGTTTTCTCTTCATCTATCCCAAGACTCCTCATGATGCTTTTCATTTCCCCCAGACAGTTACTTGCTTCTCCAACTCTATAATTAATTCATCTACATCTCTGCTCCTATATGAGACCACTCTTCTATCTACCAAGAGTGATACTTCACTCCCCCCCCCAAAAAAAAAAAAAAAATAAATAAATAAATAAAAAAATATATATATATATAAAAAATAATAATAATAATAATAATAATAATAAAATAAATAAATAAATATAAGGGAGGTAGCTAGCCAAGGCATCACCCACTCCCACCCATCACTCATTTGTTTCCCTCTCTTAGTTCCTCTTGACTTGACTGTTGCTGCCTTGCTTCTGACCTGGGCTGCGAGACGAAGACAGAGATAACCCTTCATCTACAAGGAGCTAAGATAAGTGGGAAACAAGAGTGGTGGATGGAAGTAGAATGGGTAGGAGTGGTTGCATGTCTTAAGTTGGCTATCTCCCTTATCACCTCTTCCATATGGTGACACCTACATAAGCATCATGAGGCACAAGTGGATACACGAGGATACCGGCATTGGTGTCTTAATTATATTTATTTTGTAGTTGTAGCTGAGCAGTGCTACTTGCTGACACAGGACCTGTGCAACAAGGAGAGAGGCTGCCTTGTAAGGGGGAAAAAGCCTTGGTATATGTATATGTATGTATGTAGTTCCCCCGCCCATTCTACCTCATGCATCACATCATCATCCATATACTGTACACTAGAAGCACGATTTATCGAATCTCAATTTAGTGGAAGCTCAAATTAGCGAACTGCAAATAGCAATAACAAAAATGCTCAACTTAGCGGAAATGGTCCGCTAAGTTGACCATTTTCTGCTAGCTGGCCAGAGGCGTGTCTACGGAAATAGCTCAATTTAGTGGGAACGGTAAGCTAAGTTGAGCATTTTCCGTCAACTGGCCACATGTGTGTCTCAGAGTACAATGTTACCAGATTGTGGTGGTGGAGTCAAGGAAAAATTTATAATTTAGTACTTTGGAGGTATATAAATATATATATATAATAATATATAATTCAGTATATGTATAAAGTATAATTGTAGCAGAAATATATTCAAGTAGAAATAGACAATATAATAGGAAAACAAAATAATGAAACAGTAAGTTGATGGGAAAATTCAAAATCAGTACACGAACTACGTTTTCTGCAACAACACAACAATAACGCTCACTATCCAAAAACCAACTGCCCAGTCCTATTAATCGCTAGAATTATGTACATCAAACCAAACACGAAGCTATGACTAATATTCCACGAAATTCACAGACAGCTCATATCATTGTTACACGACACACACACAAACGTTGCAACAAATTACTGCACGTTGCTGTTTGTTTGCAATTCACGATTGTGCTGCCTATAATTCACTTACAATAATATATATACTGTATGTGTGTGTGTGTACACTAGGGAATTTTTAGGTACGTATCATTTTTATAATCCGCTCTGGCAACACTGTTACACCAACGCTCACTCGCTCAATTTAACGGAAAATTCAATTTAGCGGACTGGACCTTGGCTGAATTAGTTCGTTAAATCGGGCTTCAACTGTACAATCATTCTCCATTCACCCGTCTTCTGTCCTCTCCCGTAGTATGAGAAAAATTTGACACAGCCTGAAGGGATTTCTCCCCATCTTCTCCTTTTATGCAATGGGGGGACGGAGAGGGGGGGGGGTCGCCGATTTAATGAAGCGGTCTTGCTGTGGATGTGCTGTGTCTTGCGACACTGCTTCTGACCCAGGGCAGTGGACAAGGTGCAGGGATGACCCATCATCCAGGAGGTGCTAAGATGAGAGGGTGGAGGGTAGTGGAGTTTATTCAGGGATGGAATGGGTGGGAATGATTTTATGCCTTTTCCTTTTTGGCTACCTCCCTTGTAAGGGGGAAAAAGCCTTAGTATATGTATGTATGTATGTAGTTGTAGCTGAGTGACCCCCAAATTCTGTGAAGTGGCTTGATCACCTTTTCTGTGCTTATTAACTCAGAGTGAAAGAGAAAGAGTAATACAGCAGTGACTTTATATTCTATAATGCAAGTATTGTGATGCATCATCATACATCAGGTGTCAGATGCTGTGCAGAAGAATTTGACTCATAGAAGAGGTTAAGGGGGAAGAAGCCAATGGCAGATAGCTACTCTTGATCAAAATCTCCTCTTACAAACCATACAATATATCCATCTTTGACACAGAGCCTTTGAAATCATGAGATACCTCAAAGCAAAACACTGATCAAATTACTGAAAAGCCTTACAAGCGCTCTAGTGGTATGCTGTGGATCCAAAGAGAGTTTGTCATTATTGGAGGCCTTGTTCATCATTAGAAGCAGCAGATGCAACTTCCGACGTCGCACCGGAGGCAGAAGCAACAGCAGTAACTGGAGAGCACTTATAGCTACATCTTTCCCTTCACGTGTCAGTAATCCTGTAGGAAGACAAGCAAGCATTATACATTCTCCATATATACATACAAAGGGCCTTCTCTCCCTTATATGTGGAATATCCAAATCAAAGCATACATCCACCCAAAATCCATCCCTTAAACATATATATAGTGCATTTTTGGAAACCAAAATTAATCAAGGTAAGAAAATAGGTACACCATACTGGGGTACTGACTGCATGAATGGAAACATGCAGTCAATATTTCTAAGACTGTCTTGGAGCACCTTTTACAGATCAGACCCATACATCATTTATCTGTTATATTTTTACTTGTAGAAATATACTTTTGTACTAAAGCTATCCCTCCTTTATGATGTTCCCCTGAACCTGTCCTTTAACACTTCTATAACTACCTCTTCCTCATCCCTCTGTGATGTGGGGAAAGAATGCTGCCTACATGATCCCATGCATGTCATAGAAGACGACTTACTGGAAAGGAGTGAAGGGACTAGGAACCCCCATTCTGTATTTTTCTCCCATGAAAAGTCATGGCATAAGAGGATCTGGGAGGACCCTAACCAAGACTGGTTACTGGGTCATTAAATATGCATGGTTTTGGTACAGATGAAAGTATATACATACATATACCAAAGGCTTTTTCCCCCTACACAGGGGGGTAGCCAAAATGAAAAAGGCATAGAAACCATTCCCACCCATTCCATTTCCCATATATTCCACTCCCTTCCACCCTCCTCTCTCCCTCCCATATTGGCACCTCCTGGAGGTGCCAAGATGAAAGTAAAATGGGAAAAATTTATAGTAAGTTTGTAAGAGGGAAGATAGATGTGTTTAGGAGTGAGTGTAAGAGCAAGAGAGAGACAGGGATATTTCAACCAATCAATCTGTTGCCCCTGGTGTCTCTTGCAAAAGACCTGCAACCTTCAGAGAACCAGCAACGGCCTTTGGGTGGGATCATAAGCCACTCTGGGAAAACAGTATGAGGTGTTCTGTATCCTGTGTGGTAGTTGCTTCTGCAGCCTGAATTTCCTTCAATCAGAGAGCATACATACATACATACATATACCAAGGCTTTTTCCCCCTTACACGGGGGGGTAGCCAAAAAGAAAAAGGCATAAAATCATTCCCACCCATTCCATCCCTGAATACACTCCACACCCCCCACAGCAAGGCCGCTTCATTAAATCGGCGACCCCCCCTTGCATCAAATGAGAGGACGGGGAGAAATCCCTTCGGGCTGCGTCAAAATTTGCTCACACATACAACCTCACCCCTCATCCACCCGCCCATTCCATCTCATGCAATCACAACATCATCCATATACAACTATTCTCCATTCACCCCTGTCTTCTGTCCTCTCCTGTCCTTCCTCAACAGACATTCCCCTCTTCCCCAAGGCCCCCTTCACCCCATCCATCCACCTCATCCTAGGACGTCCCCTCATGTTCACTCCCTCCACATCTGCCTTCCACACCTCTTTTACTAGTCTTTCTTCACTCATTCTTTCCATGTGTCCAAACCATCCTAATATTCTTTCATCAACCCTATCTCCCAGCTCCTTTTTCACCCCTGTTCTCCTCCTCATTTCTCACTCTACCTAGCCTAGTAACCCCCATCATACTTCTCAGACACCTCATCTCAAACACATTCAAACTCCTTCTCTCTTCTTCTCTTATGTTCCATGTTTCTGCCCCATACAGTGCTGTTGGCACAATCACTCCTTCATACAGTCTCCTCTTAGCATCCATTCCCAAATGTCTATTCCTCATTACACTCTTTAATCCACCAAGGCATTTACTCGCTTCTCTCAATCTACATTCTACCTCCACTTTCACTCCACCTTTCCCTGCCACATTTGCACCCAAGTATCCAAAACTATCCACTTCCTCCAGTCGCTCTCCCTTAATGCTCACTTCCAGTCTACTGCCACTTTCACCCCTTGTACATCTCATCACCTTACTTTTACCCACATTTATCTTTAGCTTTCTTCTATCACATACTCTCCCAAACTCTGCCACCAACTTCCTCAATCCCTCCTCCGATCCTGCCACAAGCGCAGTGTCGTCCGCAAACAACAGCTGGCTCACCTCCCACTTTTCTCCATTTTCTTTAACCATCTCCAATCCCTTGCCCACTACCCTTGCATTTACCTCTCGCACCACCCCATCCATGTATAAGTTGAACAGCCAGGGCGACATAACGCATCCTTGACGAAGTCCCACCTTTACCTCAAACCACTCACTCTCTCCATTTCTAATCCTGACACAAGCTCTACTACTCTCATAAAAACTCTTGACAGCTCCCAGAAGCTTTCCTCCTATCCCGTATATCTGCATAACCTCCCACAGTGCCTTCCTGTCTACCCTATCATAAGCCTTTTCCAGATCCATAAAAGCCCAAAAAAACATCCTTCCCCTTTCCTATAGCTTTCTCACATATCTGTCTTACCACAAAGATCTGATCTACACAACCTCTACCTGTCCTCTATCTACCTCTACCTCTATCTATCAGAGAGCAATAATGGAAAAATAGAAGTGTGTGTCACTGGCAGCAACATATAGGAGTGGAAATGAGCTGGCTGGAGAAAAAATTGAATGTTAAAGTACCATGATCAATAGAGGTGCAATAAACAATCACCATCAGTGGTTAACCCATGCCAGAATTAAGGTTTTATATTTTTAATGTTAATAAGGATTTTGTATTACTTGACTCTGTCCATGTTAGTTAGCAATACAACTATCATTTAGTAACCTTTGTCCCCAGCTATACAGTTTTTAGAATATTCTGGCTAATACAAACGACTTCTCCCCTAACATGCACAAATCCTGTAATTGCTCACACATGTATCAATCCAATGCTGCATAGACAATTCCTGGGTGCATCTTACATGCATCATACTCAAACATTATCCAAAATGCAAGGAATTGAATCTGCATCCATCCCCACATCTTCACCCAAAAACACTTACCTGAACACACAATAGCATACCCTTCTACATAAAATATTAACATCTATCTATATACCAATTGGGTTCTTTCCTCCTTATAAAGGAGGCAGCTTACTAAGGCACCTACCCCCACCCATCCCACTCTTAGATCCTTGAGGATAAAGGGTCATCCCTGTCCCCTGCCTAGGTCAGAAGCAATGCAGCAAGACACAACACATCCACAGCAGAGCCACCCACTTCATTAGAACAGTAACCCTCCCTTCTTGTTGCCTCATGTAGAAACAGAAAACAAGGGGAAATTCCTTCAGGCCACATCAATTTATATTCCACTCACAACTATCTTTTACTTTCTCCCTTCCCTGCTCAACAGACATTCTCCTTGTACCCAAGGCCCAGTTCACCTTAAACATCCATCCCTTAAACTCACTCCATCCACCTCTGCCTTCCACACTTTGGTCTTTCTTCACTCCTCCTATATGCTCAAACCATTCCAGTACTCTTTGATCAACCATATCTGTCAGCTCTCTTTCCACCCATATCACCTCGTTTGTCACTCTATCCATCTTTATAAACCCCCACCATACTACTTAAACACTTCATCTCATACATATTTAGGCTCGTTCTGTCTCAAATTCCACTCTACTGCTGATAGCCCCACCCATATCTGTGGGGAACCTCAGGGGTAAAGCTTAGACAAAAGGTGTGCCCTTTTTTGCTTAACAGGCATGAAGTGCCTTCACCTAAACATAACCTGCCATGTCTGGGTAGATACACAGAAGGCTTTAGTACAAGAATAAGGTGTGCATGTGGCAGGATGGTGTTAAACTAGAGAATAAGGTGTGCATGTCTGTATAAGGTATATGTAAATGTATGTATAATTATATAGACTTTACTATCAGTACCCATTTTTGAGTCCGCCCCAGGGAATTGAACTTGGGCCATTTAAGTGAAAAATACAAACACCACTCAAAACTTCCACAAATTAACAATATACTTTTTTCCATTGGACAACAACAAACAAAGGGATGTGGGCGAGCCTCAACCTTGCTACTTACACATGATGGACTTTTCCTGTCTCTAGTGAACATATATAATGTTAAAATGCATGTCAGTATAACAATTTAAGCTACGCTGCTAAGCAGGTTAGCATGCATGTAAAACCAAAGCTGCATACCAGGCAGGCAAGCTTTGCTCCCATAGTAATACTCCAGGCCCTTCTTGCGACCAATCACCCGCTTACTTGGGGACGAGTGGTAGTGTCGCCACACACCGTTCTTTGCATAAGGCGGAGTTTGCCCAAATGGGGTTCTGTCTGCCCATTGATCACTCAGATTTGTTGCAGAAACAGAAAGAGGACGCTGGGCAGTGTCAAACACATTTTCATAGTCATGAATCGTTCCTCCTGAAATAAATAATCAATTATAGACATTCCTTTCTTACTGTTCTACAGTGTACATAAAAAACATCACAACACTTGGTGAGGCATGAAAGTAATATAGGTATGAATAGGAACAAGATGAAGATGGTGAAAAATGAAGGAACTATCAAGACTAAGTTCAGGCAGTTGTACTTTTTCCAATGCTCCCTCCTTACATTGAATTTCCCTCCCACCACTCCTTAGAGGAAAGATGCAAGTATATGTGGAGTGATGGTAATGGCAAGCTGGAAGCAAATTCAAAAGGTGAGAAACTACAAGAAGTGGAGAGGTATTTGAGGGAGTAAGGAGCAGTGGATGTAATAGAGGTGCAGGTGTATTACAGGGTAAAGGAGGCACACAAATGTCAGGGTTGACTCAATTTTTTTTTTTTTTTTTAATGAAAACAGGCATATGGAGAAGAGTGCAAAAACAAGTTTGTGTGAAGGAGAGATTGTGCCCACAGCACTATTTGGAGCAGCAACTGCATTTGAAGGCAGAAAGAAAGCATGTTTTAACTATACCTTAATAAATATGAATTATTAACTTTATCATTCTAAGATAGCCAGTTAAAATAAAAATATAAAAATGCAATCCCAAACCACCTTTCATCTACTTACCACTTTCACACTGCTGCGGCCAAGCAGATGGAACGGGAGAGCGAGGAGGAAGAGCTGGAGCTCTTGTAGCACTTCGTGAAGAGTGGTGAGAGGTAGGCGTACAACTGCGTCCAGTTAAAGATAAGGCTGAATGGTACACACTGCAACTGCCTGATGAAAGACTATGGCTCAGGCATCCATCTGGGGTCTTTGACCGGATCCTGTACTGCTGAAGAGAACCCTTGGGTTTGTCTAGCACACACGAGTCAGATCTGGATGTTAAAGGTGCTGCACACATATCAGCACCATTTCCATCCTCCAGGGTTATGTTGGAAGGTGCAAGAGCCAAATTTATAAATCCACCAGACTTTGTTCTTATATGATTCAAATTATGGTTTATGGATACATTGTCATCATACAAATCATCAATAGGACTTTCCAACACCTCTTCACATGAGGATGTCAAGGCCAAGTTCATGTAGCCTCCAGATTTTGTTCGCAAGTGATTAACTTCAGGGTAACTCCCTCTATCATCATACCCTTCACTATCATCATTTGCGTGAAGTCGCTTTCTCGTGAGAGAATCTTCCCTTAAACGTTTTCTCCGTATAGAGTCTCGAGCCTTCACATACCCCACTGCACCTCTTGATGGTACTTCTTGACGAAAATCTAATTCAGGCTTAATATCACAAACGCTGTGCAGACTTACAGAATCTGGAGAACACTTACGATAAAAACCACATCTTTCTCTGGTATCTGTGTCTTGAACTAGTTCACGCAAGTTACCAGCAGATCGAGATCTATTCATGGGTGACTGAATACTCTCTGGAGGCGTTACATATTCTCCAGATATATTACCAGACATGATACTTGACTTGAAGAGATCTGACACTGTAGAAATATTCTTGGATTCACTGTGACCTTGACCCCAGGGGTGCATAAACTGGTCTTTAACATCTGAAGCTGATGCTGAAGTTACAGCAATACTTTTTGGCCGCTTACGAGACAACACTTCTGACTTACACCTTGACATATTCTTTATGTGAATTGTATCAACTGATTTCTGTGGAATAATTCTTGTTCTTGGACTATCAGATGTAAATGCAGTTTCAAAACATGAATTAGGAGGCAGGTCTAAACCAAGAAGTTCGCTAGAGCTAAGAAACGTGTTGTCGTCATATATACGTTTCCTTTTAACACCTCCCCCTTCACTGTATTTCCAATGAGCCTCTACACTGGAACTAGCACTGCTTTCCTGCCTACTGTGATTATCATATCCTTCTCTATCTCCATTATAATTGGCATTTGTTGATGGCACACAAAATGCGTCAGTTTGATTAACTATTACATTCTTACTTTGAGTATATGGTTGAATATTATCATGAGCAAACACACGATTACCTTGACCAAATCTTTGTTCATTTTCCTTATTTGCTTTAAGTAAATGACAAAGCACATTTCCACTACTGTTCTGTCTATTGTGCCTCATATACTGCGCACTGTTATTTGACTTGGTTACGCCAGTTACACGATTCATATCACTCATCTTACTAAGGTCCACACCCTTTTGTCCAAACACAAGTCTAGTATCATCCACATTCAAAGCACTTTCCTCATGGCTCCCTTCTAGCAGTGTTGGGTACAAATTTGTCTCTTTAAAGTCTGTGTAATTCTTCAACCTATTTAGCTTTAAACTCTGAAGATTTGTGCCAATATAGGAGGTCCCATGGTTGGAAGGTGTGTAAGGGGCACATGTATTATTGGCATTTTCAGCACTGTGAAGTGAGCCTTGACACCTGAAGTTCCGATCACTGCATTCTTCCCTTTGACGAAGAGAAGACCCTCTGTTCTCTTCTCCTAGAAAGGGAGTTGATGTTTTCTGTTGTCCACTAATACTCATGTTCAGCATTAGATCCTCAACAGAGTCAGATGTGACAAGAGCTTCTGGGTTGTAGTTCTCAAAACTTGAACTAGGACTTGAGACTGAGGAACCACTTCGGTCTGGAGATCTATAGGTGATGTCTAGAAACTCTGCACCAATGTATACACGAACCACGGCCTCATACAGTTCATAAGGGATCAATGGAACAGCCTGTAAGGCAAAAAGAATTCTGATATAAAAAAATTCAATATAATGAAAACAATGAGATGTCCAAAGAATGACTACCCACACACTGGGACTACTGATTGCGTGGTCTATCTATATAACAAGGTCCCCCCTCCTTACATGGCAGGTAACCAAGTCAAAAGGCACATACCCATTCCCACCCACTTGGGTACATGGCTTCTGAGTGCATGAGAATTTTTTAGGGGTACTTCTATGGACCAAAGCTTAAAATCTTAACTGTTGCTTCAAGTTCCACTAAGTGGAAAACCTGTAGTCCCAATGTGGTTGGCAAAAGTCCTTGGGCCTGCCTATAGATCTCTGTAGTCTGTGTTATATTGGTGTGGAATTGTTAATCTTGTCACCGACTGAAAATAGTAGGAGGGGGAGCAGCTGCCAGTTCTTCAAGTGTGAAAAGGTGAAAGAAAAAGTTTAACTTGGGGAATGTCTGTCTAGCAAGAAAGAGAGAGGGCAAAGTTAGGAAATATCTGTCAAGCAAAGAAGGGGAGAGGGCAAGAGATGTGTGCAAATGGAGTGTTTGTAAATGTATGAGGGTCACCACATAATGAAGCACTGGGGGTAAACCATCTTCGGCTATCAGGCCCTACTGTGGAGGTGTTGTGTCTTGCTGCATTGTTTCTGATCCAAGCAGCGGGCAGGGGATAGGGATGACCCTTCATTCACAAAGAGTCAAGGAAAAAGGGATAACAAATGGGTTTTGGATGGATGAAGAGTGGGTACATGCCTAGGCTGGCTACTTCCCTTTAAAAAGTGAAGAAACCTTCTGATATGAATAGATGTAAGCAGTTATGTGTAAGTATATATCAATGTATGTATGTATGTGTGTGTGTGTGTGTGTGTATATATATATATATATATATATATCTTTTTCTGCATGAGGGGATGGGGGGGGGGGGGTTGCTGATTAAGTGAAGCAGCCTTGCTGTAGATGTGTTGTGTCTTGCTGCATTGCATTTGACCCTGGGCAGGGAGTAAGATGCAGGGATGACCCATCATCCAGGAAGAGCCAAGAAAAGAGAGAGGGAGGAGTGGTGAATGGGAGTTGAGTATGTGGGGATGAAATGGATAGGAGTGGATTTATGCCTTTGATTTTGGCTACCTCCCTTGTAAGGGAGAAAAAGCCATTGGTATATGTATGTATATATCAAATGTGTGAACTTTGTTATACCTATTCATAACAATGACTTACACCAGGTTCCGTCAACAACATTAATGATAAAAGAAAATCTAAATATTACCATGTTGGTGAAGAAATCGCGGACAATCTTGAAGACATCCACTTCTACTCCAGGGTAATTGGGAATGTTACAACTTGAGTCTGAGGTGTTCGGCCCTGCAAAGAAATAAAAGTTCATTGGAACAATATAATACATTAACCATAAACTAAAAATCAGTCAAGCCTGATCTTTTAATTAAATACTTCAATCAAAATAATATAATGAAGCATTACAGCTAAAAAAATATATCAATATGTATACACATGGAAAGAATGAGTGAAGAAAGGTTAGTAAAAGAGGTGTGGAAGGCAGAGGTAGGAGTGAACATGAAGGGTCGACCTAGGATGAGCTGGATGGATGGGGTGAAAGGGGCATTGGGAAAGAGGGGAATATCTGTTGAGGAAGTGGAGAGGACAGAAGGTAGGGGTGAATGGAGAATGGTTGGGTATGGATGATGCTGTGATGCATGAGGGGGAATGGGTGGGGGATGGGGGGGGGGGGTGAGGGAGTATGTGTGAAAAATAAATTGACACAGCCCAAAGGGATTTCTCCCTGTCTTCTCCTTTTCTTCATGAGGGGAAGGGGGATGGGGGACAGGGGGGTCACTGAATTAATGAAGCAGCCTTGCTGTGGATGTGCTATGTCTTGCGACACTGCTTCTGACCCAGGGCAGTGGACAGGATGCAAGGGATGCCCATCATACAGGAGGTGTCAAGATAAGAGGGAGGGAAAAGGGTGGAGGTGAGTGGAGTATGTAGGGGATGGAATGGGTGGGAGTGGTTTCTATACCTTTGTCTTTTGGCTACCTCCCCATGTAAGAGGGGAAAAAAGCCTTTGGTATATGAACCGTCATCCAGGAGGTGCCAAGATAAGAGGGAGGGTAGAGGGTGGAGGGGAGTGGAGTGTATTAGGGATGGAATGGGTGGGAATGTTTTTTATGCCTTTGTTTTATGGCTACCTACCTTGTAAGGGGGAAAAAGCCTTTGGTATATGTATGTATATGTTATCTATGTACTTATGCCTTTCCTCTTACAAGATGGCCAAATCAAATCAAACACACACACACACACAAAAAACCAACCCTTCAACTCGGCATTTCACAGAAGCACCACCCCTTCTTTAATACAGCAATGCACAGCTTTTCTATAGCATGGCCCAACAGCTACAGCTGGTTTATCCCCCTAAAGAGCTTCACCATATAATGACCATCCCCTGCCAAATCATTAACTCATCTATGAGGAACAAGTGGGAAACATCCCTTCGGGCCTCATCATTCATGCATAACCTCCCTCCACATATCTCTTACAGTATAGTTCCTCTTTACAAGGGAAAAGGGGACAAGTGTGAATGCAGTAGTTTCAGAGGGATTAGCTTGTTAAGTGTAGTTGGGAAGGCTTATGGGAGGATCTTGGTTGAGAGGATTAGGAGAGGAACAGAAGGAGTAATTGGTGAGGAACTGTGGATTTAGGACAGGTAGAGGTTGTGTAGATCAGATCTTTGTGGTAAGACAGATATGTGAGAAAGCTATAGGAAAGGGGAAGGATGTTTTTTGGGCTTTTATGGATCTGGAAAAGGCTTATGATAGGGTAGACAGAAAGGCACTGTGGGAGGTTATGAAGATATACGGGATAGGAGGAAAGCTTCTGGGAGCTGTCAAGAGTTTTTATGAGAATAGCAGAGCTTGTGTCAGGATTGGAAATGGAGAGTGAGTGGTTCGAGGTAAAAGTGGGACTTCGTCAAGGATGCATTATGTCACCCTGGCTGTTCAACTTATACATGGATGGGGTGGTGCGAGAGGTAAATGCAAGGGTAGTGGGCAAGGGATTGGAGATGGTTAAAGAAAATGGAGAAAAGTGGGAGGTGAGCCAGTTGTTGTTTGCGGACGACACTGTGCTTGTGGCAGGATCGGAGGAGGGATTGAGGAAGTTGGTGGCAGAGTTTGGGAGAGTATGTGATAGAAGAAAGCTAAAGATAAATGTGGGTAAAAGTAAGGTGATGAGATGTACAAGGGGTGAAAGTGGCAGTAGACTGGAAGTGAGCATTAAGGGAGAGCGACTGGAGGAAGTGGATAGTTTTGGATACTTGGGTGCAAATGTGGCAGGGAAAGGTGGAGTGAAAGTGGAGGTAGAATGTAGATTGAGAGAAGCGAGTAAATGCCTTGGTGGATTAAAGAGTGTAATCAGGAATAGACATTTGGGAATGGATGCTAAGAGGAGACTGTATGAAGGAGTGATTGTGCCAACAGCACTGTATGGGGCAGAAACATGGAACATAAGAGAAGAAGAGAGAAGGAGTTTGAATGTGTTTGAGATGAGGTGTCTGAGAAGTATGATGGGGGTTACTAGGCTAGATAGAGTGATAAATGAGGAGGTGAAGAGGAGAACGGGGGTGGAAAGGGAGCTGGGAGATATGGTTGATGAAAGAATATTAGGATGGTTTGGACACATGGAAAGAATGAGTGAAGAAAGACTAGTAAAAGAGGTGTGGAAGGCAGATGTGGAGGGAGTGAACATGAGGGGACGTCCTAGGATGAGGTGGATGGATGGGGTGAAGGGGGCTTTGGGGAAGAGGGAAATGTCTGTTGAGGAAGGACGGGAGAGGACAGAAGACAGGGGTGAATGGAGAATGGTTGTATATGGATGATGTTGTGATAGCATGAGGTGGAATGGGCGGGTGGATGGGGGGTGAGGTAGTATGTGTGAGCAAAATTTGACGCAGCCCGAAGGGATTTCTCCCCGTCCTCTCATTTTATGCAATGGGGGGACGGAGAGGAGGGGGGTCGCCGATTTAATGAAGCGGCCTTGCTGTGGATGTGCTGTGTCTTGCGACACTGCTTCTGCCCCAGGGCAGTGGACAAGGTGCAGGGATGCTAAGATGGGAGGGAGGGTGGAGGGGTGTGGAGTGTATTCAGGGATGGAATGGGTGGGAGTGATTTTATGCCTTTTTCTTTTTGGCTACCCCCCTTGTAAGGGGGAAAAGGCCTTGGTATATGTATGTATGTGTATGTACAGTTATCATATACCAAAAGGTCCAGTCTTCTTTCAAATAGGGGTGCCCATGACAAAGCACACACTAACCTTAAATCCATCCCACACCCATTCAAAAATACCCATTGTTGTGCCTCCTATCTCAGCTCTTCCTGGATGAAGGGTCATCCTTGTCCTTGTTACACTTGCTCAAGTCAGAGGCACTGCATCAAGACACAGCACCTACAAAGTAAGGCCTGACAGCCTAAATTGGGTCCCCTCCAGTTCAATACATGGCATGTGCTTCACACCTCTCATCCACTCAAGAAATATACACAGCAAAAAAGAAGAACAACACTACTTTCATTCCAGACAGACGCAGAACACTAAACAAAGTACTCTGTCCTAGAACACATGGTACTACACAAGCCCAGAAGAGAAAACACTCATGAGATGAACAGAACCCCCACTACCCAGCTCTGAACAGGTCACCATTCAGTAGTACAACATATACCAAAGGCTTTTTCCCCCTTACACAGGGGGTAGCCAAAAAGAAAAAGGCATAGAAATCACTCCCACCCATTTCATTTCCCATATATTTCACTCCCCTCCACCCTCCTTCCTATCATGGCAACTCCTGGATGACGGGTCATCCCTACATCTTGTCCACTGCCCTGGATCAGAAGAAGTGTCGCAAGACACGGCACATCCACAGCAAGGCCGCTTCATAAATTCGGCGATCCCCCCTCTCCGGCCCCTCATGCAGGAAAGGAGAAGACGGGGAGAAATCCCTTTGGGCTGTGTCAAATTTTTTCTCATACATACTTCCTCACCCCCCATCCCCCACCCACTCCCCCTCATGCATCACAGCATCATCTATATACAACCTTTCTCCATTCACCCCTATCTTCTGTCCTCTCCAGTCCTTCCTCTCTTCTGTAAAGCCCCTTTCACCCCATCCATCCATCTCATCCTAGGACCCCACCCCTTATATTCACTCCTTCCACACTTCTTTTACTAATCTTTCTTCACTCATTCTTTCCATGTATCCAAACCATCCTAATACTCTTTCATCAACCCTATCTCCCAACTCCCTTTCCATCCCTGTTCTCCTCCTCACCTCTCACTCTATCTAGCCTAGTAACCCCTATCATACTTCTCAGACATTTCATCTCAAACACATTCAAACTCCTCCTCTCTCATGTTCCATGTTTCTGCTCCGTACATCGCTGTTGGCTCAATCACTCCTTCATATAACCTCCTCTTAGCATCCATTCCCAGATGTCTATTTCTCTTTACACTTTTTAATCCACCAAGGCATTTACTTGCTTCTCTCAATCTACATTCTACCTCCACCCCCACTCCTCCCTTTCCTGTCACATTCACATCCAAGTAATAAAATAATATTAATGCTCCTATTCAATCAGTCTTCCTTGTCTCTCTTGCTTGAGACCCACAGCTCCCAGGTAACCGGCAATGGCTATCAGACTGACCCACAGGTTATTCAAGGAATTGATATGGTGTTGTCTGAGAAAGGCTCAAGTGGGACAATGTAGGGTGGGGTATCCTATGGTGATTCCATCTAGGGTAATTTTACTCTGCTACTCTTTCTGGGTCAAATAATGTGAATTCACCGCAGAACCTTCCATACAAACACAAATATTCCAGTACTTACAGTGAGCAAGGCATTTCATGGCAGTGAGAATCCACTTGGGCAAGTCATCTATGTGTCCCGGAGCAACCTGTACTACCCCACGTGAAGTGAGCTTTGTCATATTGTGCTGAATCCAGGCACCCCGGGCAAGACTAGGATCAAACAGTGGCAGAGGATCACAGCTTAACATCTTGTGCACCAAGCAGTCCAGTCTGAAGGTTAATGCATCATTAAAAGATTACACTAGACCCCACAAACTAATATCTAACCTATGTTATGCTCAGTTGATGTTTTTTCAACCTTGTATAACTACTCCTGCCAATAAATGAATTTGTAAAATTTCATTCAATGCACTTTTTTAAACATTTATGCTGTTACTCTCTACAGAAGCATCAAATCCTTTATCATGATTTCAAATAACCTCATTTCTTTTGTGCAATACTGATGCAGTATTCTATACACTCAGATATCAAATGCTTTTCAGAATTGCATAAAACCCTTGAATGACTGAATTCTAGCAAGTTTATTTTTATGGTGCACTAAGACAATGATCTAACTTCTGTTCCTCTTTGCAGTTTTAAAACTAGGCCAGAGCTTGGTACATAGGATAGGGTGAAGCCTGAGCCACAAAGGATGAGGCTGTGTATCAAACGAAGAAATATTCTGCCACAGCTCTTTCAGGTTTTAAGCACTGGGTGTCCTATCACAGTTCAAATTGGGTAAGCAAAGAGGTGCATGATCAATTTCATTTATTTTTGGATCTGTAACATGTCAGCTATGGAGTTTATACCACCTATCACGGACCACAGCCTTAAACTCCATTAACTTGTTTAACACCACAAAAGCACTAAGCTGCCCAGTAGCTACCCATGCATTGTATCCTAACATTATCATTCACAACCTCTGTTAAATGTTTTAAAAATTATGAATATATTAAAACACATAATACTGAATAAAATCTGATGTACTCTAAAGTGCATCTGTCATAATATCATTTGTGGAGATTCTATGAGCAAAATCTTACAAAAGTACAACTACTTATTAAAGGTATAAATAAATTATATCTGAATTGGAAATTGCTCACAAGGACCTAATTACTAACAATTATCACAGTAAACATCATTCTAATTAAATAGTTTTGATACTGCAGAATGAAAATGCATCCCATATGAAAACCAACCCACAATTTTGCAAGCAAAACATGTGACTGCAATGCTGAATCCCCGTATAGAAATATTTAAAGTTGTATGCACAACCTGTTGCACTAATTTTTATAATGACAAACTTTCTGCTACAGAGGGAGATCACTGAAACTTATGTATGGTTACATCACAATGTGATCTATCAATGTGCTGTATATGAACCAAGCCAGCTACAAAGCCCATTAACAAATCACCGCAAGTGCGTCTATATAGAACTAAACCGGTTCTTCCAATATAAAATAGGAATGTAGAGTAGCAACCACAATGGCACATGGAAAAAAATCCTGAGCACCACATCCCACTAAACTATACCTAATGAATTTAGGCTGATATATTTATCTCCAAAACACAAACCCAAAACCAAAATACCCATCCCATCCAAACCTACATATTGATATATTATTATGCCACCCCATAGAGAGCAGAGTACCCTCAGTGCTTACTTTCCGATGAGCACATGCTTCCACACTTCCTCCTGTTCCTCTTGCGTTAATGGTCGCTGGACCAAATGGCACTCTGGAATGTTGTTAACTTCTGGTTTGTCTTTGCTTTTGCCTTTATTCTCCTTGTCAGTGTTGATGGCATTATCTCCTTTGTACCTACGTGTACTGCGTCGCACAAAACTAATGGCATCTAGCTTTCCCAATGCTGGCTTCGAAGAGGAAGTGTCTCCAGTCTGCGTGGGTATATAAATATCAACCTTAGACTTAAAAATTATTAAAAAAGTTTGCATTTCATGATTTTTAAATGAAATTGATGTTGAAGACCTAGAGCATACTATTACATGTTTACACAAATCAGCACCAAAAATAACATTCCATAACCTAAATAAAAGTGAGGAATAGGATGTTAGGTAATGAAATATGACCTTAGGTAGGATACATACATACATACATATACCAAGGCTTTTTCCCCCTTACCAGGGGGGTAGCCAAAAAGGACAAGGCACAAAAACATTCCCACCCATTTCATCCCCGAAAACACTCCACACCCCTCCACCCTCCCTCCCATCTTAGCACCTCCTAGATGACGGGTCATCCCTGCACCCTGTCCACTGCCCTGGGTCAGAAGCAGTGTCGCAGGACACAGCACATCCACAGCAAGGCCGCTTCATTAAATCGGCGACCCCCCCTCTCCGTCCCCCCATATAAAGGAGAGGACGGGGAGAAATCCCTTCCAGCTGCGTCAAAAATTGTTGCTCACACACACTACCTCATCCCCATTCCCCTGTCCAATCCACCTCATGCATCACAACATTTTCCATATACAACCATTCTCCATTCACCCGTCTTCTGTCCTCTCCCGTCCTTCCTCAACAGACATTCCCCTCTTCCCCAAAGCCCCCTTCACCCCATCCATCCCTCATCCTAGGACGTCCCCTCATGTTCACTCCCTCCACATCTGCCTTCCATACCTCCTTTACTAGTCTTTCTTCACTCATTCTTTCCATGTGTCCAAACCATCCTAATACTCTTTCATCCACCCTATCTCCCAGCTCCCTTTCCACCCCTGTTCTCCTCACTTCCTCATTTCTCACTCTATCTAGCCTAGTAACCCCCATCATACTTCTCAGACACTTCATCTCAAACACATTCAAGTTCCTTCTCTCTTCCTCTCTCATGTTCCATGTTTCTGCTCCATACAGTGCTGTTGGCACAATCACTCCTTCATACAGTCTCCTCTTAGCATCCATTCCCAGATTCCTATTCCTCATTACACTTTTTAAACCACCAAGGCATTTACTCGCTTCTCTCAATCTACATTCTACCTCCACCTTCACTCCACCCTTTCCTGCCACATTTGCACCCAAATATCTAAAACTATCCACTTCCTCCAGTTGCTCTCCCTTAATGCTCACTTCCAGATTACTGCCACTTTCACCCCTTGTACATCTCATCACCTTACTTTTACCCACATTTATCTTCAGTTTTCTTCTATCACACACTCTCCCAAACTCTGTCACCAGCTTCCTCAATCCCTCCTCCGATCCTGCCACAAGCGCAGTGTCGTCAGCAAACAACAGCTGGCTCACCTCCCACTTTTCTCCATTTTCCTTCACCATCTCCAATCCCTGACCCACTACCCTTGCATTCACCTCTCGCACCACCCCATCCATGTATAAGTTGAACAGCCAGGGTGACATAACGCATCCCTGACGAAGTCCCACCTTTACTTCAAACCACTCACTCTCTCCATTTCTAATCCTGACACAAGCTCTACTACTCTCATAAAAACTCTTGACAGCTCCCAAAAGCTTTCCTCCTATCCCGTATATCCGCATAACCTCCCACAGTACCTTTCTGTCTACCCTGTCGTAAGCCTTTTCCAGATCCATAAAGGCCCAGAAAACATCCTTCCCCTTACCTATAGCTTTCTCACATATCTGTCTTACCACAAAGATCTGATCTACACAACCTCTACCTGTCCTAAACCCACACTGTTCCTCACCAATTACTCCCTCTGTTCCTCTCCTAATCCTCTCAATCAAGATCCTCCCATAAGCCTTCCCAACTACACTTAACAACCTAATCCCTCTGAAACTACTACATTCACACTTGTCCCCCTTTCCCTTGTAAAGTGGAACTATACACGCACTCCTCCAGTCCTCTGGCACTCTACCTTCTCCCCAGCAAACATTAAATAACCTCACCAACCAGTCCACCATCACTATACCTCCTTTTTTAAGACATTCTGCATGGCATCCATCCAGACCAGGTGCCTTACCTGCTTCATCATCTTAACTGCTGCCTTCACTTCATCCTTCCTTATTTCTCCTCCATTTTCCTCACTCATCACTCTCATTTTCTTAGCATTTCCCACTGCAGCTATCTTTCCCTCCCTATCCTCCTTCACATTAAGCAACTCCCTAAAATATTCTGCCCATCTTCCCCTTACTGCCTTCTCCTCCATTATCATCTCTCCATCTGCACCTTTTACCTTTTCTTCTCTACTTGATTCGCCTCCTCTTCCTCTCTTAATTTCTTTCCAAAACATCTTTTTATTACTAGGATAAAATAATAAAAATACTTTGATCTAAATTGATTACTTTCTGACATTGCCTCACCTTACTGGACCCCTGTACATGTCTTCTGAGTACAGGAGAACTACCATAATCTGGGATGTTCTTATTCACAGACGCCAGAGCAGTTCGGCCGGGGGTCTTTGGAGTACGCAAGGCCTTCAGTGGTGACCGATTGCTGAAACTAATGAAAAAAACATGTTTAATATAGAATTCTATAAAAGTGACATATAGAATTATATGAGCTACAAAATAAAACCTACTGTGGTATGCAATGACATGTTAAAAATTCAAAACCGAATGGAAACTATCAGAGATGTAACATTTCACAGCACCCTGCATTTACCGGTAAAGATCTCTGTTGTCCTTAAAATTCTCCACATTTGATTTGTTGTTCTTGACTTCCTCAATGAGGCCACTCTTGACAAATTTCCTCAACAGTTTAATAGTCTGTTCTCTGCTAACACTCGTGCCAAAGTTCGGGTCATTCCGAAGGTGTTGGTGTAGCCAGTCTATAGCATCTGCAGCTGTGAAGCAATTGTCATACTGACGCAGACCGCGCCAGTGTCGGGAAAGTGGCATGCCATTATAAAAAGACCTTACAGCATCATTCCACTGAAATACAAAGTAAAATAAGAATTAATGTTTTCTTGTAGAGACAGGGGCCAATGACAAGTACTTAATCTCTTACATATGAGGATGCCTACATAGACATCATGAGGTATGAGTGGGTATACAAGGATGCCAGTGTCAGCGTCTTGATTATATTTATTTTGCTGTTGTGGCTTAGTGACCCCCAAATCCTGACAACTGGCTTGATCATATTTTGTTTATTATTACTCAGAGTGAGAATGAATGAGTAATACAGCAGTGGCTTTATACTATATGTTATAACACAAGTATTATGATGCATCAATCATCATACCTCCAGCATCCAATGCTGTGCATGAAAATTTGACCCTTATTAATGAAGTTAAATGTAATGGTCTTGCCAGATGGATGTCCAAGAGAATTTACACATCTGAAGTTATGAACACCTTTACCCTTCAACGATTTATCCTTAACCGTTTCACACAAGAACAGTCAACAACATGCAACTGGTTTTTTTTTCTCTTCTTCCTACTAGCCAGTAACAAATCTATCTATATAATATACCAAGGGCCTCTTCCCCCTTTTAAGGGAGGTGTGTATATACACATACTCAATATATACATATATACAGTCGGAGAAACAAAGCAAAAGAAACAGACGCTCTGTATATTTCAACCACTGTGGTTTTGTGAATATATATATATTATATATAATATATATTATATATATGCACATGCCAAAATACCTTTTCCCTATTATCATAACTCCTAGTCTAGTGAATGAAGGGTCATCTATATTCCCTGACCACTACTTCAGTTAGAATCAATGCAGCAAGACATAGCAGATCCACAGCAGTTCACGTTTTATCTATCCACCCATCCTAGTAAGTTAAAGTAACCCATCTGTTGCCTATTCCATTAGGATGATTAGCGCCTTGGCTCTTGTGGATGAAAGGTCATCACTACCTCCGCTTCAGATCACCAGCAACTGTACAGTACATCAAGACAACCATCAAGTTTCACAAGTGTTGTTTTGTAATGATTCACAGTAGTTCTATGCCTTGCATGAGAATGTCAAAATTTACTTGCTTTACTATATCTGTCCTACCTCAACTCCTAAATTTTCCATTTTCTCAGAAATTACAAAAATACAGAGATGTGGTAAAGAAGTCTTTTACTTTTCATCATATGAATTAACGAACAGCAAAACTAGAATGAATACCAAGCATAATCGTGATGGAACATGTAACAGACCCACATCCCATCTTATTTCATCCAAACAAATTTACCTAAGGCTAAGCCATAAAAGTTATATAATTATGGTCAAACATTAATATTGGATGTTTTCCTGTTATTCAACGTAAAAGAGATAAGAGAGAGTTATGTAATAAAGAAGCTAAACTCAAGAACTTACTTCAACGCTTGGAGGCCATAGCCTACAGACATGCAAACTATTGACTGATTAGTTTGAAGTTTCTATAATAATTTATACAAATTCCTTCAGTACAGAGGCCATATCTTGTGTGCAAACCATATAATTCCCATTCAAAAGACTTTATGGAAATATTACTTATATGCAATTAAGGACAAAACAGCTTTAAAAAACTAAATTCCGATGCAAAATAAAAAAGATAATTGTACACGGTCAATCGTACAATCACAAAATTCCAGATTCCTTGTCTAATTTCCACAAGTATTTCACTCATTTCTAAAAGGTCACCAACTAAGTCTGCCCTAAAGCAAATTTAGTACATTTCTCTAAATGGTATAATTTCGTGGGAACGTCGTTAGTGCAATTATTTTTTATGTGCACCTGTTCCTGTCTCCCACGGGTTGGTAGCTTTACACAAAACCGTTCTCTAAACTCAAAAAACTAGTTCAACTTACTAGTTTGGTAGCCCTGTAGGGTCCCACTATGGGTTTCTTGTCGCTCATAATTTCTTCAAGAGGGATTATCCTTCGGAGCCATAAAATTTAAGTAAAATATACCCTCCTGCCCCCGGTCCCATGACGCCAGATTTGTTTACGTCGTTTAAAATCAACCGCTGTTAGATGATTGGCTACTGCCGCAACGAAACCAGTTGACCAAAATATGTTATTACGAACAGTTTGTGCTATAAAACAATTTCTGGTACTATAAAATAATATGAAAATCACCCAAATATTATCATAATAGATTAATAGTGCGGTTTTCTTGCAAACATATCAGACAATAACCATACTAATTCGCATTTCATGTATCTATAATTCATTTATACTATTCTTTTAGTAGATTTTTGCTTATGAATTTATAATAAAACGTTTATGATAAATTCAGGAAAATATACACATAATATTTTCATATGTGAGAATGAGCGGGAAATTTGAACTTCAAAACAAACGTAAACAAGTTTGACAGAACTTTGTTGTTTTTATTTGTAGTTTCGTATGAAAATGTAAAATGAATACATTGCAGTTTCAATTACTTGAAATAAATCTAACTTTTGTTTGAATGTAAAAACGCAAGGTAGAAAAGGAGCAACTCGATAGATTGAATATAAACTCAAACTACGTATAGTACGTGAATAGGTCAGTGGGCGTAGGGACAAAGCCAACGACTCCAGCCAACTGTTCACGAGTGTTACCGTGCGTGAGGTCTGACAGTCACTCTGACTTTGGGATAATTAAATTTGTCTTTGTCTCCACAAACTCTTTGTAAGACTAATATTCGTAATATAAGAATTCTCAATATAGCCTAAAAAAATTCATTTCCACCGGACATGTTGAATGAGTTTACATTTATCACGTTAAAAAGGACAAGTTAAACATGGTGCTACCGTGCACTGATTTATTCCAGTTCATTGAACACCCAAATACTTACATGTCCCTCTACATATCTACAGAAAAACAAATGCATAGGTATATTTGTTCAATTATTTTTGTTATTACTTTTAGTCGCTGGTCACTCATGTCTTCATGTAAACAATTTTAGACGCCCAAGTTCTTACCAATTAATAGATAGCTCCTAATAAAGAGTTGTGTGTTTTAAACTTTTAATAGTGAAAAATCCATGCAAATAACTTACTTGTTTACTATAATGATAATAATAATAATAATAATAATAATAATAATAATAATAATAATAATAATAATAATAATAATAATAATAATAATAATAATAATAATAATAATAATAATAATAATAATAATAATAATAATAATAATAATAATAATAATAATAATAATAATAATAATAATAATTGTTATTATTATTATTATTATTATTATTATTATTATTATTATTATTATTATTATTATTATTATTATTATTATTATTATTATTATTATTATTATTATTATTATAATTGTTGTTGTTGTTGTTGTTGTTGTTGTTAGGAAACTGTAATGTTGTAACACATTTGTAAATGTGCACTTTAAACCCACTATCGGAGAAATAATATCAGAAGTACAGGAGAACCGTATATTTCGACTACTATCTGTAGTCTTCAGCAGAATGAATCTGAATCTGAATCTCTAGGAAAGACCACCTCGCTTGCGCGGGATCGGTTTTTGTGGGAGGGGAAGAATGTCTGTAAGAAAATGAAAAGACAGTAGCGTATAAAAGAGGGCTATTGCCACCGGGCGATTTGCGAGCGATTAGGGGCTTGTTGGTGGTCGTGGCTCGGGAGAACTGGACTGGGAGCTTGGACGGCGGCGTCAACGCCGGGAGGAAGAGCAGATTATATCACCAACGAAAGTTTAGAAAATGGTAGGAGACGTAGTTGGAGAGAAAGGTGGAAAAACGGAAAAATCTTTAGTGGGAGGTAAACTGAAATGAGAAGATGTAGTATAAGAGAAAGTTAGAAAGGAAGCGAATTTTAGTCGAAGAAAAAGTAAGTGTAGATGTTTGTGCGTGGGACGTGGCTATGTTCGTGAGAGGTGTGTGTGTGTAATTTACGGTAAGTGAGTAGATTTCACTTCCCGCGTGTAGAGGGCGTTCCTGATTAGCCCCAGGTAAGGCATGAGAATTCCTGTTTTACCCCAGCAGAATGGTTACAAGAAGATAGAGTACAGGTATAAATGAGGTAGTGAGGAGTACAGAAAAGGGGACGGGGAAAAGTGGCGGTGGGGGGACTCAGGTTACATGCCCTTGATGTGGTTGGGTGAAGGATGGACATAAGCCTGTTGTTTGCTGACGACATTACGCTTGTAGCGGGATCAGAGGAGGGATTAAGGAAGTTAGTGACGGAGTTTGGGAAGATGTGCAAAAGAAGGAAGTTGAAAATAGATGTGAGCAAAAGTATGGTGATGAGGTATACAATGGGAGAGGATGGCAGCATATTGGAAATGAGTATTAAGAGAGAGAGACTGGAGGAAGTGCATAGCTATAGATACTTGGGGGCGAATGTGGTGGGAAAGGGAGGAATGGAGGTGGAGGTTGAATGCAGATTGAGAGAAGCGAGTAAATGCCTTGGGGGATTAAAAAATGTAATGAGAAATAGACATTTGAGAATGAATGCTAAGAGGAGATTGTATGAAGGCGTGATTGTGCCGACAACACTGCATGGGACAGAAACATGGAACATAAGAGAGGAAGAGTTTAAATGTGTTTGAGATTAAATGCCTGAGACGTATAGTAGGGGCTTATGGCATGAATGTAGTGAATGTGGTGTAAGTATGGGTGTATGTGGATCGAACCAGGGGAAGAGCGAGTGAGAAAAGTGCAGTGGAAGAAGAATGTAGAGAATAATTAGCTAAGGTAGGATTAATAAGTGATACGAGTGAAAAAGAAACTAGCTAGAAGAGCCTTCGTCTTCGTCATCGAAGAAGAAGAAGCAGGAAATAACGACCACAGGGTTAGTGTTACTCTCAATGTTATTATCATTATTATCATTGTTGGTGTTATTACTATTGTTGTTTTTCTTTGAATAAGTGTTAGTAATCTGACTCTTTCATGTGTTCAAGATGTCGGTGTACTTTCACTTTTCCCAGACAGAGAGGTCTTCTGACGATTCCAGTCACAGCTACGCGCCTCCTGGCGTATGCTCTTAATTCTCTTGTAGTTATCTTGGTGGGAGCTCGTCAGTTGAATAAGATTTGGTTGGGGGTTTATGTATTGCTGTTCAGTGGCCTCTTAGAGCCCACTTTTACACTAACTTACATCACAAAGCATCCACTAACTCACACAAAGAAAATCAAAATCACTGAAATTTATATTAATTCAGTCTAGCATGACTTATAAATCATACATCTTTTATAATATTTGAAAATGTTCCCCCAAAGCTTAAAGCTTGGTCTATCTATGTATCTATATACCAAGAACTTTCCCTAATAAGGGAGATAGTCAAGTCAAAGGCATGTATCTACTCCCACCCATTCCGCTCCCATCCCCCACCCTTTCCTCCCTCTCATCTTAGCTCCTCGTTGATAAAAATTAGATTATAATAAATAATTATATGTTCCCATCAGTTTCAGTTGGCTCGTGGAAAACGTTTTGCATTGAAAATTGGTTGATTTTAGAACGCGCGCTTATTAAGGTTGCCCAACCCTGCTCTAACCTAACTAAAAGGATTAAAAAAACTTCGAAACAGTGTAATGTATATTCTCAACCATGGATGGAAAATATTCTACGAATACTGAAATTTCAATAATTCTTAGAAAGTCCCACTAGGAAGAATAATAAGTAGTTATTTACACAGTGGAACCAGATATGACGGTTGGCGGGTGAGAGAGAAAGAGACAGCTGGGTAACCGTCTCCCCTTAGCGTTGTGTTTTGACGTCGACTACACCCGTGGCGCGAATACACAAAACTCGCTTTAGCTAAGCGACCCCTAAAACGATCTCTCATTTTGACAATAATATTGAGTCCATATATTGTCTTAACAGAATTGATAGAATATATTGTATTGACAATATTGATCCAATACACTGTGTCAGTGATATTGATCGCGCAATGGCTGTTTTAATTGAACCCCTGTCGTAAGTTTAGTTACTTCTCTGGGTATTTTGAAGCGCGCGCGCGCCCGTGTGTGTGTGTGTGTGTGTGTGTGTGTGTGTGTATTTACCTAGTTGTATTTACCTAGTTGTATTTTGCGGGAAGGGGAGCTATGCTCGTGATGTCCCGCCTTTGTATCTCGCAGTGTCTGTGTGTGTGTGTGTGTGTGTGTGTGTGTGTGTGTGTGTGTGTGTGTGTGTGTGTGTGTGTGTGTGTGTGTGTGTGTGTGTGTGTGTGTGTCTGTGTGTGTGTCTGTGTCTGTGTGTGTGTGTGTGTGTGTGTGTGTGTGTGTGTCTGTGTGTGTGTGTGTGTGTGTCTGTGTGTGTGTGTGTGTGTGTGTGTGTGTGTGTGTGTGTGTGTGTGTGTGTGTGTGTATGTGTAAAATAATAATAGATAATAATAAAAGGTTGATTTCAATAGCAGTAATACACTGACAACAATACAATTCAAAAGATTAATAAATATATCAAAGCTTAGAGTATATACACGGTACAAGTTTACATTGAGTTGATTATGTGAACAATGGATGGGATAGCACTGTTTTTGTAGCGGTCAGTCCTTGGCGCTTTGATCGGTACGAGCCTATCTCTATGCCTGGTGGCGTGGCGAGGTGGTGGAGCATCGGGAGGGAGGAAGTGACAGTGTTTAGGGTGGGAAAGCAGGCTTTCCCCAAATTTCTTTAGTGCCCCACCGTGCCTCTGGGACACCCTAGATAGGGCAAGAGTGGTAAGAGCGTGGTCGTAACCGCTGTACTCCACGCCCAGGATGATCCTGCACGCTCTCTTTTGTAACCTCTCCAACTTTTGTCTCTATGTGAGGGTGAGTGAGCTGGACCAGGCTGGTAAGGCATACATGAGGATGGGGAGTATGAAGATTTTGTAGACCCCCTGTAGCTCTGATGTAGGTGTTCCTGATTACTTTAACCTGCTCAGCATGTATAGTTTGTAAGACGCTGTCCTGGCTATATTGGTGACATGTTGGTTCCAATTTAACTGATCATCGAGTGTGATGCCCAAGATCTTGGTGGATTGGACCAGTTGGAGGGGGTAGGGGCCCAATGAAAGTTGTGGAGGGGCCACCGCCTGTGTGGAGGTACAAAAATGTGTGTGTGTGTGTGTGTGTGTGTGTGTGTGTGTGTGTGTGTGTGTGTGTGTGTGTGTGTGTGTGTGTGTGTGTGTGTGTGTGTGTGTGTGTGCGTGCGTGCGTGCGTGTGTGTGTGTGTGTGTGTGTGTGTGTGTGTGTGTGTGTGTGTGTGTGTGTGTGTGTATGTGTGTGTGACCGATGGTTTTTATCTTCTCAGAAGAGAGAACTGGACTCGTATATGGCCAGATATATAGGTAGTGCTGTGATCTTACACGCACACACGCACACATACGCACACGCATACACACGCACACACACATACATAAATGCGCACACACGCACACATACACATGCGGACACACGCACGCACACGCACGCACACACACATACACACACGCGCACACACACGTGCACACACGACTCGGTGGCGCGGTTGGTAGAGTCTCCAACTGTCATTACGGCGGTCCGGGTTCGAATCCTGCCCAGTATCGCTGCGCTTCGAGTCGTTACTCCAACTCTCGTGGGCGGGGAGTTGGGTGTGTGTGTGCGTGTAAGGTCACAGCGTTACCCATAGATCGGTCATACGAGCTCTGAGCTCTCTTTCGGGAGGGAAATAGCTGTCGTTCACGAGTCCAGCACGTGATCCAAAGACTAAGTGAATACACATACACACGCGCATGCACACACACGCACACACACATACACACGTGCGCACGCGCGCACACACACACAGACACACACACACATACACACGCGCACACGCGAACACACACACGCACACACACATACACACGCGCACCCACGCGCACGCACGCACACACAAACGCGCGCGCACGCACGCACACACACACACACACACACACACACACACACACACACACACACACGACTTGATATCGCGGTTGGTAGTTCCCGGCTGCCACTACGGAAGTACGGGTTCGAATCCCGCCCAGGGCTGAAATAATTCCAGTATCGCTGCGCTGCGAGTGGTTACTCAAACTCTCGTGGGCGGGAAGTTGGGTGTGTGTATGTG
This sequence comes from Oratosquilla oratoria, assembly GCF_046742065.1. NCBI lineage: Eukaryota > Metazoa > Arthropoda > Malacostraca > Stomatopoda > Squillidae > Oratosquilla > Oratosquilla oratoria. The sequence goes on along the minus strand of NC_134817.1, from coordinate 31,003,793 downwards.
TGCGTGTAAGGTCACAGCATTACCCATAGACTTGTCATATATGAGCTCTGAGCTCTCTTCCTGGAGGGAAATAGCTGTCGACCACGAGTCCAACACTAGGTCACCCGCCTCCGCCTTCTAGGTCCCCCAACCTTCAGCTACCAACCGCAGAGGGGTTGATCATTACGTCCCCTCTGCGTGCGCTGCAGCATTTGATCTTGCTGCAGCAAGACCAGCATAGTGTCTCCGCGAATCGTTTCCACCGCTTCTTCCAACTCTAGAGAGTTCAACGACTTTTTCTTCTCCGGAGGGTAGCAAAGCCCCCACGGCCCTCTCTGCTCGTTGGAGTCCACGGGAGGCGACTCTGTCAACAGGGCGCAGAGGTATTCCTCCACTGCGGCTTCCCACGGCCACTGTGGGAGCGGCCTCCTCCTCGTCCCGATAGCCGATGGTCCACAGTATTTCTGCGGCCATCAGGTCCAGGTGATCGTGGTCGAGTTAGTGGCTGGGGACCTTCTCTGTGGGCGAGAGAGGGAATGAACTGAATCTGGTCGTCCATGCTCGACAACCGACGAAGGCTCCCGCCAAAGAGGAAGTCCATTTCGGGAGGCCTTCCTCCACGGCTCAGAGTAGAAAAATGGTCCGCGCACGTGTGTGTGTGTGTGTATTCACCTTGATCTTTGGATCACGTGTTGGACTCGTGCTCGACCGCTATTTCCCTCCCGGAAGATAGATCAAAGCTCGTATGACCGATCTATGGGTAATGCTATGACCTTACACACACACAACTCCCTGCCCACGAGAGTTGGAGTGACGACTCACAGGGCAGCGATACTGAAATTATTTCAGCCCTGGACGGGATTTAAACCCGGACCGCCGTATTGGCAACCGGGAACTATATCACTGCGCCATCGAGTCGTGTGTGTGTGTGTGTGTGTGTGTGTGTGTGTGTGTGTGTGTGTGTGTGTGTGTGTGTGTGTGTGTGTGTGTGTGTGTGTGTGTGTGTGTGTGCGTGTGTGTGTGTGTGTATTTACCTAGTTGTATTTACCTAGTTGTATTTTACGGGAAGGGGAGCTATGCTCGTGAGGTCCCGTCTTCATTTCTCATTTAATCTAAACAATTTTTAAATTATATGTGTGTGTGTGTGTGTGTGTGTGTGTGTGTGTGTGTGTGTGTGTGTGTGTGTGTGTGCGCGCTTGCTTGTGTGTATGTGTATGTTTCATAACTCGACGTTAGCTGCCATCATTTCTCGTGGCGTGTACAAGTAACTAATTGGTGTTGACAGAAAACGTCAAAATCAAGTTACTTGGACCAAGACGTGCAAGCAGAGGTGTGAAGCTCGTAGAGTGATGACTTAAACACTCACACTCTCTCTCTCTCTCTCTCTCTCTCTCTCTCTCTCTCTCTCTCTCTCTCTCTCTCTCTCTCTCTCTCTCTCTCTCTCTCTCTCTCTCTCTCTCTCTCTCTCTCTCTCTCTCTCTCTCTCTTTCTCTCTCTCCCCCTCTCTCTCTCTCTCTCTCTCTCTCCCTCTCTCTCTCTCCCTTCTCTCTCTCTCTCTCTCTCTCTCTCTCTCTCTCTCTCTCTCTCTCTCTCTCTCTCTCTCTCTCTCTCTCTCTCT
>NC_134817.1:30989696-30997196 GCF_046742065.1 Oratosquilla oratoria | reverse complement strand
CTTATGCAATGTAGACCACTTGGAAAAAGAAACTAACGAAGCAGAGCGTTTTCGTATATTACATCTTCAGTGCACTGAAGATGTAATATACGAAAGCGCTCTGCTTCGTTAGTTTCTTTTTCCAAGTGATATACTTTACACACACACACACACACACACACACACACACACACACACACACACACACACACACACACACACACACACACACACACACACACACATATATATATATATATATATATACATATATAAATTTATATATATATATATATATATATATATATATTGTTTCCCATATTTACTATTTTAGTAGTTGTTTTGAAGCTTTTGAATGTTCGTGCAAATATTTCTGACATTGCTCTATGTAGTTATGAAAATGCCATTGGGAGGGAAATGGAGATTGTGGAGAGCACAGTGTAACCAATATCCTTCCATGAGAGTTCCAGATGTTGGTGGTGTCCGGCTATATTTCCCTTTAAAAAGAAAAATTATACTCGTTTTATGGTAACAGCTGCAGTCAATCAGCCTGAACTGTTGCCACTGAATGACTTTCCTCTGACCTGTTGACATATTAGTCAAAACTGGGAGTCAGTCAAATAAGACATCATACATATGTGCAAAAGGGGTGAGTCTAGAATAGCAAGGCCTATGAGAGACCGAGGAGGGGGTTACAAGAGCTAAATCGCTGTTCACACAAGCAATGTTGCGGCAGCAAGTTCTCATTTTCTCGGCAGCTTTTTCCCCCTTTGCTGGACTTTTTGTTCACACGATAGTGGAGTTTGTTCCTGCGAGTGGCAGCGCACCTTGCGGCCAGGTTCGTACTAGCTGGTGTTTACAAACACCACCTGTGACCAGCATGGCGAGCCACGCACACCCGTGCATCAGTCAAGAAGGACTACAAGACCTCATTCAACATCAGTTGGGTTACTTTTTGGTTCCAATCTGTCTGATTAAAACAGACAAAGCTACTGTCCTAACAGGCACTTTCCTTTGTATGGTATGTCAAGATAAGACAAACCTAACTAGAAAAATGCTAATTATACCCTCTCATCTAATATGATATGGTATAATTAGCAGTTAAATGTTTTCTAGTTAGCTTTGTTTTATCCTGACATACTATACAAAGAAAAATGCCACAGTAGTTTTGACTCTATTTTTACCTACAATCAATCAACTGCTTGGCTGCATGCATATCTACTTTTACTGGTTTACCATTATATATAATTGGCTGCACAGGTACCTACACGTCTCTTTCTGTCATATACACTAAAGATATATTGTGAAAGAAGCTTAACCTTCAGTCAAATTGCTCATTATTGGATACTGAGTCTTGATTTCCTAGGTTATTTCGGTGAACAGCTTTCCACGAAGTCTGTGTTTGAAGTAGTCAGCATCTGTCGGGTCTCAGGGGCACCCTTGCTCTTCTGCCAACTCGCACAGGGAATTTACCACACATTTAGGCCTCACCAACCTTTCAGACATTATGTATGAGGTCATTTCGACGTGAGAAGGCCACAAAAGTTCCCTGTCGGGCCCTGTGTCGGGAGCAAGATGAATATCTTCACGGCACCTCGGGAACACGGAGCTGGCTTACAACAAGTGCTGCCGGAGCACGGAAACGGGAGTTCGGCGCCGCAATATCGCTCGTGTGAATTCAAGAAGGACTCCACAGCAACCATACAACATCCATCTCCCCCGTTGAGAACAAACAGTTTCTACTGCCCCTAGGCCGACATACACTTACACAAACATCACTATACAATACTTATCACACTACAATTACTTCTTTTTATAAGTATTCATTATTAATTATTGTAGGCCTAGTTGTATAGATATATGATAGAACCAAGAGTATCTACCTACAACCCGGAGCCCAAAAGGAATCTTCTAAATGCCCTAGGTTGATGAGGAAAGAGTGGGATGGGGGTAGACGGAAGACGAAGTGACAGGAACGCGTGAAGAAATATGTAATCATGGAGGAGATAGAGGTGCTGGTGAAAAGAGAGCTGGTGATAGAAAAGAAAAGAGAGACGAGAGGCGAAAGAGAGGGAGGTTGTTCATAAATGTAACTGTTAAGGGAAGGTACTGAGACAGATGACGTGGTGGTTGGAGGGTCAGGTTAACAAGTTGAGAAGAAATTACAGAAAATGATAAGAGACAGGAAGGGTTGTGTTCGTGAGCGTGACTAGGAAACACCCAGCCTCACTCACCGCATCACACTTCACCGGAGCACTGTCGTCGTCAAACACCGACAGACCGTCATAAACAAGATCAATGATGGCCAAGTATGGTGATGTGAGAGCATGAGAAGAACACACAGAGTTGTGCTGCGTGGTTGGGAAAAAGTGGGAAGTGGGTGTCAGGAGCGCTGTGTGGTGCAAAAAGAAATCAGTGGCGAAGTTAAAGGGAAAGTATACAACACGAAGGCGTGCTCTTTTTTATTCTCCTCTCTCTCTCTCTCTCTCTCTCTCTCTCTCTCTCTCTCTCTCTCTCTCTCTCTCTTTCTATTTTAAACGGCCTTCTGCTGCCAGTATTTAATTTTTATAATTCCTGACTTTTTTGTCTTTTCTTACCGCCTTTTGAAATGTGTAGATAAAAAAATACATGATATACGGAGGTGAGACCCAAGTTTTATAGAAAACAAAAGTGGAAGCTAGACCTAAGCGATATGCTGTAATGCCTGCTATTTATTCTATTTTATTCAATTATTAATTATAATTCATATATCTATCATCATGAATAATTATTATTTATCTGTTTATTTATTATCACATATTATTTATCTGTTTGTTTATTATTTATCATTATCTATTTGTTTATTTATCTTATCTATTTGTATATTTGTTTAATACCTAGTTTTATTTTCAATTGCTTTTTTTATTCGCATCCGACCTAGTTATGGACCAAAAGGTCTCCTGTCGGCATGCTCTTCCTTTGTAATCCTTTGTAAGATGAGGTTGATGGATGTGGTGTGTGGAGTAGCAGAGAAAAATAAGAAATAAGAAAAAATATTGAAACAATTAAAGTGGGAGAGATATTCAAGAAAAAGTATAGAATGAGAAGGTATGAAATTAGTGTGAAAAACGACAAGGAATATGAACATAAAAACGTAGGCATGAAGGAGACTGCAAAAGACCATAAGGCCTACAGTAGGTAGTTCCATGTCCCTTACCACCTGTCATCCCCGTCTATAAAGTTATTTAATCCTCTCTTGATATATATGTGTATATATATATATATATATATATATATATATATATATATATATATATATATATATATATAAACATATATATATACTGTATATATATATATATAAACATATATATATACATATATATATGTATATATATATATATAAATATATATATATATAAATACATATATATATACATATATTTAAATAAATATATATATACATATATATATATATATATATATATATATATATATATATATATTATATATATATATATTAACGCTCATTACATGATTACTAAGGCGTTAACCACTCTTAGGTTCGGGGTAAGAGAAAGAGGGGAAGACCGAAACGGTGGAACACTTTATGCCTTTAGTTCTGGTTTAGATCAAATGATTTGATCTAACCTACACAGCAAAGGTCGACATTGATCACCCCCCTAAAATAACATGTACAGGTTCATGAAAGTTTGCAGTCAGATTGTAGCTGATCCGACCTGACCTCTGCCGCAAAAGTCAAAACACATTAACTGCGAAATTCTTTTTTTGAGAAAATCGATGGTAAAGGTTCGACCACTCCCCCCCTTATATATATATATATATATATATATATATATATATATATATATATTATATATATATATGTATATATATATATATATACATATATATATATATATAGATATATATATATATATTCATATATACATATACATATATGCATCTTGTAGTTTTGAAAACCTGGGGATGGGCATGAGAGTGTTGCTCTATGACGTTTTATTCCCACAAAATGTCAAGCAAATAGTCAATGGGTTATGCCTTGTAATAATGTAGAAGACATGTAGAGTTAATGCAGTTAGCCTGTTGAGACCTTAATATGATGGTAAGACAGAATTAACCCACCTTAAGAATAGGGTTTGTCTCTTTCTACTGATTCCATAGATACAAAAAAAAAAAAAAAAAAAGGGGGGGGGAATTTTTGGAGTTCATGCGTTCTGCATTTTTACGGCAGGCCTGTCATGTAAACTGGGAGAATGGTAAGTTCGGCTATTCAAAAGGTACATAGGAAGAATTGTTCTTTACTTCTTCGTCATGACCAGACACTTTTATTCCGAAGGAGTTTAAGTTGTCTTACTTCGTTTGAATAAAAACGACTTCGGTTATAATATTCTAGATTTCCGTAGGGACATCTCAATAATGTGTCTAACATCCGTATAGGTTTAACTTCTCTTAGTTCGTCATTCAGTTTCTCACTGACGAAACAAGAGTAATTTGACAATTGGAAAATAGAATAAAAAACAAAATATCATAACCGAAATCGTTTCTACTCAAACGAAGTAGCAAAACCAAATAGCATGCTAGTGAGAAATGCTTGGTGTGCCGCCTCCTTAAACTCCGAACCTGCAATAAAGTTCATTTCCAAACTTCCTTCTAGCCAACGCCAACCGATTTCATTCAATTTTGAGAAGAACTTGGTGGAGATAGAGAACCTTTCGTTCCTTTGTGATGATCGAGCTGGTCATCGAAGTCAGTCGTCTCCCTCGACGTCGGGTGAAAAAATTTCCCGCCAAAAATATTTTCTAAGCAAGCACATCCAAATCTGAAGAAAAAAAATTAAACTCATAGGGGAGCACAGCCAAAGGTGAAAAGGCCTAGCACAGTTTAGATTAAAAAAAATCTTCAGACGTTTTGTTAAGAAATAGTATATTTCTTTTTGTTAAGAAATAGTATATTTCGTTTGGACCACCACGAAATGATCATTAGTGGTGAAGTGTCTAGGATTAGGGGCGGAGAATTTAATGAAGTATATACTGTACTAGTATACAACACAAATCACAACAATCACATAATTTCATTTGTTTATCTGTTTGATTGTTTATCTACCTCTTTATCTATTATCTATCTATCTATCTATCAGTTTGCTTATTATCATAGATATCAATATCATTGTCATTTTTAACAAAATCAGTGGGAACAAAAATGACAGAAGACCAAATGTACCGTGAAGGACAACAAAATAAATGAGTTAATAAATAGATAGATATATAAGATAGCAATAGATAAATAAATGAATTAATAAATAAATAAATAAATGTGTGAATAAATAAATATATAAACAGACAAGAAAACAATAAATAGATAACTAAATAAATAAATGTGTAAATAAATAAATGAATATGTAAGTGAATAGATAAATAAATTAATTAATTAATCAATAAAAATATAACTAGATAGATAATTAAAAATAAATTAAACTTATTAGCATATTCTTACTTTCAGCTTGGTTGAGACTATCACCTTTTGAATAATAGCCATCGATAAAGAAATGAAAGGTTATCGGGCGTGCGTTCGATTCTGTCTTCCATGGCGAGGGAGGCCTAGAAAGGCGGCAATGAACCATTGGCCCCCACTCTTCGCCTCAAGCTCCACTTTCCTTCCGAAGGTCACTGAGCTGAAAGTATGGATAAGCTCCTGACCTTTGTTATTTGAAGCAATTGATCCTTTTTATTCGGCACTTAGGGCTAAGGTAACGATCTCGGCCGTAATGCAGTGTCGTCTTGTGTAAGCTGCTTAAAATTTACTTGTTTATTTATCTATCTTTAATTTATTTGTTAATTTGTTTGTGCGCTTATTAGTTTATTTATTTACTTGTCTATTTATCTATTTGTTTGGTTATTTACCAATTACTCTATTCATATATATATTAGTTTATTTGTTTGTTTGTTTATTCACTTATTTACATATACTTTTTAACTAATTCATCTATTATTCAAGACTAGCAGCGTCTGAAGTCAAGGTTTAACTCGTACTGCAAAATATTTTCATTGTAACCCTATTGTGTGTGTGTGTATATATATATATATATATATATATATATATATATATATATATATATTTTTTAGTCAGGTGGATATCACGTTAACCCAGGTTAACTTAGGTTGGATTAAGTTATATTAGTCCCTGAGTTTACTGAAAACGTGGTTAACACAGTCACTCAACTATGTGTCCGATTTCTTTGATGTGGCTTCTGTTATTCAATTTTGTTTTTCTCAGAGAAACCACTCGCAGCCAAGCAACTAAAAGTCTATCTCAATCAATGCTCTAAATTGTGATATACAATTTATGTATTTGCTTCTGACTAATCCCATGCGATTGTACAAAAAAAAAAAAAAGACCTTGATCCAAAGCAGACATCGAGTGAAGTTCTGTCTGATATTGTTATTTGTTCTCACGTTCCACATGTTCGGAAGCTTCGGTTGCTGAGTTCCCCTCTAGGAGAGGAATTTGGCGCCGTGCCATCGCCGTGAAAGCGGGTAGGGAGTGAGCGTGTGGGTTTTTGGCGTCTGTAGTCGACGAAAGCGTCCTTTCCCAAGTGTCACATACAACGCCAATCCCCCCTCTCTAAGTCTCCCCTGGTGGAGGCATTTCGTTTCAAGGGTGAGGTCACTGGTAAAGGAATATGTTTAGAGAGGAGAAACTTGAAGATCTGGCGAAGAGAATGTAAAACAGAGGAAGTGATTATTGTAACTTATGTTAAATCGAGAGTAAGTTTCACACATACATGAATACATACACACACACAGATATATATATATATACATACACACATACACACGCACACACACGCACACATACACACATATATTGGGAGACTTAAATGAAGCCTCTTGGAATGGATGAGAAGCTTTCTGAAAGATCGATACTGAGAACAGAGCAAACAATAAATGCGACCAACATCAAGGAAGCATAACATGTTCCTATGCTGGTGATATGCCTTGATTGACACTCAATGAAGAGTTTCTGTTTTGATACCAATTCAGGCCAGCGGTATTCTATGAGTCTCCGAAATCAATTGGTACCAAAGACGTGGAGACGCTTCCTCGAGTCAGCAGTGTCCACGTCTCACAGCCATACAGCCGTATTGGGAGCACGAGCGACATCGAGATAAGGATCTTAGTCTTCGTGTTTAAAAAACAACAGCAGCAGCAGTGCCGTGTACTCTGGCTGGCAGAGAGGGTTTGTAACATTATGGGCCATGAAATTTTTTTTGGAGTTCTCCCTGACATGACCCACCATAGTAAAAATGTCCTTTCATACCGATTCCAATTCTTCGTCTTCTTCTTCTTCTTCTTCTTCTTCTTCTTCTTCTTCTTCTTCTTCTTCTACTTCTCTTTCATCTTCTTTTTCTCCTTCTTTTTCTTCTTCTTTTTCTTCTCTTTCATCTTCTTTTTCTTCTCTTCCTTCTTCTTATTCTCCTTTTTCTTCTTCTTCTTCTTCTTCTTCTTCTTCTTCTTCTTC
>NC_134817.1:30972196-30984696 GCF_046742065.1 Oratosquilla oratoria | reverse complement strand
CAAATGTGGACGAACTAACGATTTATATAGCTTGTTAATGAGTGATGGACTTTTGAAATCAAAAGATCGCGCAATCAGTCCCAGAATCTTATTTGCTTTCTCAGAGGCTGAAATACACTGCTTGGATGATTTGAGGTTGTTACTGATAATTACGCAGAGATCTTTTTCACTATTCACTTTTGTTAACGAATTTCCAAATAACTTGTAATCGCACTTACTGTTATTTTTACCTATGTGCATTACCTTGCATTTACTTGTGTTAAATTTCATTAGCCACTTTTCAGACCATTGCTGTAATTGATCTAAATCTTCTTGAATATCTAATTGGTTTGAGTGATCATTTGCCACTCCGCACAGTTTTGTATCATCAGCAAATTTGGAAACAGTAGATTTTAGTCCATGGTCTATATCATTTATATGATAAACACCATATGAGGACGGAGCCTTTATTTGTACGACGTTTCGCTTATTACAGCTTTTTCAAGTACAAGTTGAGATACAAATGCTTGAGATTAAATAAGGGGAAAGGAGGGAACGGGGAGAGAAAAAGGGGGGGGGAAGGAGGAGGAGGAGGAGGAGGAGGAGGAGGAGGAGGAGGGTGGGGGGGATGGACACTGGGAAAGGATGAGAATGCCGGCCCAAACGTCCGTGAGCGAAATGTCCACAAAGGGTGGTTTAAGTATTTAATATTTTGCTGGCCATGGGTATTAGGGGAATAATGTGAGGAGATATGTTAAACATGCCCCTGTTTTGTTCAATAGTGTTCGTTCCTTGAATGATTGCTGCTTCTAAACACTTCCTGCGGATTTTGTCTGGTTCCCGCATCAGCAGCTCTGAATTCTTCCAGTCCATAAGATGGTTTTCCTTGTTTCTATGTGTCACACATGCATTGGTGGTGACATCATGCCTGACGTCGTAACGGTGTTCACGTATTCGTGTATTCAGGTCACGTGACGTTTCTCCGATGTAAACTTTATCACATCCTGAACACGGAATACGATAAACACCGGCTTTGGTGCTCGGTGTCTGATTGTTGTGTGTTTCCGTCTTCGTGATGTCTTTTATTGTTCTGCTTGTCTGACACACTATTTCCAAGTTGGTGGTTCTTAAAAGACGTGTCAGGTTGGTGGCAATGTCGCCGGTTGGCAACACGAGACGTCTAGTTGTGCTGTCCTGCTGCCTACGGCTTTCCCGAATCTTAGCGGCCTGCTGTTTGCAATTATCTAAAAGAAACTCTGGAAATTTTAGTGTTAAAAAGGTCTCTTTAATAAACCTGCACTCTTCTTCTAAGTATTTTGCACTACATATCCTAAATGCCCTAAGGAAAAAACCTATTACTACTCCTCTCTTGGTCCTTATATCATGGTGGGAGTAGAAATGAATTAAATCATTTTTGTTGGTAGGCTTTCTATACACTTTGAATTCAAATTGGTTACCGTACTTAAAGATGTGTGTGTCCAGGAAAGGAAGAGAATCGTGGATTTCTTCCTCTAGGGAAAACTGAATGGTGGGCTCCACTTCGTTTAAGGCCGTCTGCAAGCGCTGAAGATTGAAACGCCTGGGTGTGATGAGTAAGATATCGTCCACATATCGCAGCCAGGTCACATGCTCGGGAACGATGTTGGCAAAGGGTCCTGTTTCTAGAAATTCCATGAATAAATTAGCCAGGACTGCACTTAATGGAGAGCCCATGGCCATGCCAAATTTCTGGTGGAAGAAACTGTCCTGGAATTTAAAATAATTAAATTCAACACAAAGTTTGATCAAATCGACAAAATGGTTGGGGGGCAGGGGGAAGTCGATTTTCTCCTTCTCGATTCTATCACTAAGGAGCTGTATTACCTTATCCGAAGGGACACATGTGAAGAGACTTTTCACGTCCAGGCTGGCCAACTTCTTGTTTCTGGCGGAGATATCTCGGATTCTGTCTAGTAGGTCCCCTGAGTGTCTGAGATGAGCTCCACTGATGGTTCCCAGGAGGGGGGACAGATGTCTGGCCAACGTACCTGCTAATCTGTGGGGAGCACTCCCTATCCCTGATGTTATAGGTCTCATTGGAATATCATTTTTGTGTGTTTTGGGCAGACCATACATCGTAGCTGTGCGTGGGAGATTTGGCAATAAGTAAAGGAGCTTTTTACCTGCAACTGAACTTTTGAGAATTTTTCTTACCTTGTATGCGAAGTTCTTCGTCTCGTTGTCTACTTCTGCCTGGGAGACTTCACGATATGTATTAACATCACTGAGCAGATATTTCATCTTCCTCTCGTAGTCTGAATTGTCCATCACCACTACTCCACCTCCCTTGTCAGCGGTGGTGATTCTGATGGAAGAATCCTTGGCTAGCTCTGCTAGAGCTCGAACGTACCTTCTGGGTATTGTAGGGTTGGGACGTTCGTTGAGAGCTAAGGTCAGTAGTCCTTGTGTGTAACCTTGCATGAATTCACTGTCTTGGTATCTGTAGTTTTTCGTGATCAAATCGATGTTTTGATTCTTCCTGTGGGTACCGGTTGCAAACTTAAGCCCGAGGCTGAGTACTTCGGTTTCGGTGTCGGTTAATGCTCTGTTGGAAAGATTCATTATGATTTCGGGTCTTCCCATGGATTTCCAAACACTGTCGGCGCAAAGCCTATCCAGTTCACGTAGATGTCTATTCTTCTGTTGGTTATTGAAGGTAGCGATGTCAACTCTTATATCTTCGGCGACCGAATCGGACATCGTATGGCGGAGCTGCGAGCCTAACTTCTTGGCTTTCTCGAAAGCCTGGGAGACCTTGGTAGAAAGGCTAGTCCAGCATTCCGTGAGGTAGGACTTAAGGTGAGGAGGAAAGGGGTGGTCAAATTGGAGAAGTTGTTTCGGCGTAGACCTGGGGGCGACCATTTCCTCAATGCAGTCATGAAGGAAGTTCCGCCTATTCCGCAAGCTATAAGCCTTTCTCAAAGCACGTGCATAGCGACCGTATAAAGGTTCCATTCTGTCCTCGGTGTTGTGACAATTTGCTTAAAAGTGGCAGTCTGCCGACAAGATTGACTAGATAAACACCATATGAGGACGGAGCCTTTATTTGTACGACGTTTCGCTTATTACAGCTTTTTCAAGTACAAGTTGAGATACAAATGCTTGAGATTAAATAAGGGGAAAGGAGGGAACGGGGAGAGAAAAAGGGGGGGGGAAGGAGGAGGAGGAGGAGGAGGAGGAGGAGGAGGAGGAGGGTGGGGGGATGGACACTGGGAAAGGATGAGAATGCCGGCCCAAACGTCCGTGAGCGAAATGTCCACAAAGGGTGGTTTAAGTATTTAATATTTTGCTGGCCATGGGTATTAGGGGAATAATGTGAGGAGATATGTTAAACATGCCCCTGTTTTGTTCAATAGTGTTCGTTCCTTGAATGATTGCTGCTTCTAAACACTTCCTGCGGATTTTGTCTGGTTCCCGCATCAGCAGCTCTGAATTCTTCCAGTCCATAAGATGGTTTTCCTTGTTTCTATGTGTCACACATGCATTGGTGGTGACATCATGCCTGACGTCGTAACGGTGTTCACGTATTCGTGTATTCAGGTCACGTGACGTTTCTCCGATGTAAATTCCAGGACAGTTTCTTCCACCAGAAATTTGGCATGGCCATGGGCTCTCCATTAAGTGCAGTCCTGGCTAATTTATTCATGGAATTTCTAGAAACAGGACCCTTTGCCAACATCGTTCCCGAGCATGTGACCTGGCTGCGATATGTGGACGATATCTTACTCATCACACCCAGGCGTTTCAATCTTCAGCGCTTGCAGACGGCCTTAAACGAAGTGGAGCCCACCATTCAGTTTTCCCTAGAGGAAGAAATCCACGATTCTCTTCCTTTCCTGGACACACACATCTTTAAGTACGGTAACCAATTTGAATTCAAAGTGTATAGAAAGCCTACCAACAAAAATGATTTAATTCATTTCTACTCCCACCATGATATAAGGACCAAGAGAGGAGTAGTAATAGGTTTTTTCCTTAGGGCATTTAGGATATGTAGTGCAAAATACTTAGAAGAAGAGTGCAGGTTTATTAAAGAGACCTTTTTAACACTAAAATTTCCAGAGTTTCTTTTAGATAATTGCAAACAGCAGGCCGCTAAGATTCGGGAAAGCCGTAGGCAGCAGGACAGCACAACTAGACGTCTCGTGTTGCCAACCGGCGACATTGCCACCAACCTGACACGTCTTTTAAGAACCACCAACTTGGAAATAGTGTGTCAGACAAGCAGAACAATAAAAGACATCACGAAGACGGAAACACACAACAATCAGACACCGAGCACCAAAGCCGGTGTTTATCGTATTCCGTGTTCAGGATGTGATAAAGTTTACATCGGAGAAACGTCACGTGACCTGAATACACGAATACGTGAACACCGTTACGACGTCAGGCATGATGTCACCACCAATGCATGTGTGACACATAGAAACAAGGAAAACCATCTTATGGACTGGAAGAATTCAGAGCTGCTGATGCGGGAACCAGACAAAATCCGCAGGAAGTGTTTAGAAGCAGCAATCATTCAAGGAACGAACACTATTGAACAAAACAGGGGCATGTTTAACATATCTCCTCACATTATTCCCCTAATACCCATGGCCAGCAAAATATTAAATACTTAAACCACCCTTTGTGGACATTTCGCTCACGGACGTTTGGGCCGGCATTCTCATCCTTTCCCAGTGTCCATCCCCCCACCCTCCTCCTCCTCCTCCTCCTCCTCCTCCTTCCCCCCCCCTTTTTCTCTCCCCGTTCCCTCCTTTCCCCTTATTTAATCTCAAGCATTTGTATCTCAACTTGTACTTGAAAAAGCTGTAATAAGCGAAACGTCGTACAAATAAAGGCTCCGTCCTCATATGGTGTTTATCTAGTCAATCTTGTCGGCAGACTGCCACTTTTAAGCATCATTTATATATACTATGGATAGAAGTGGCCGAAGAACGGAACCCTGAGGAACTCTACTCGTAACATTTTTCATCTAGAAGTTTTTCCATTTAGAATAACTCCCTATTTTTGCTCGTTCAACCAACTGCTGGTCCAACTTAATATGCTACCATTTATTCCGTGTAAAGCTAATTTAGTAAGTAGTCTTTCGTGGGAAACGGTATCAAAAGCTTTTGCAAAGTCTAGATATATTAAATCTATATTGTTTCTTTTGTCATAATTCGAGATAACTGTGTTGTAGAATTCGAGTAAGTTAGTCACGCAAGATCGTTTCCGTCTGAAACCATGCTGGCTATCATTTATCAAACGGTTACTTTCTAAATGATGTTCGATAGCATCTCTGATGATAGTTTCCACTATTTTTCCTACGATTGAAGTCAAACTTATAGGCCTATAGTTATTTGGCTTCTTTTTGTCACCTTTTTTGAATATGGGAGTAACGTTAGCTAGCTTCCATTCTCTTGGGGCATCTCCGGATATGATGGATTTCTTGAAAATAATTTCTAATGGAACAACAATCTCATTTTTTATTTCCTTTAAGATTCTTGGATGCCAACCGTCAGGCCCTGGTGTTTTATTAACTTTGAGTTTATCTATACACCTAATTTTTTCTTTTGTTATATTTACCGTAGTGAGTAGGTTTGCCCTAAACTTTTCACAGGTTTCAGTTTGGAGTTCACTTTGAGGTGTTTCGTTTTCGAATACCGAGCTAAAATAATCGTTTAAGATATTACACATTCCTTCATTTGAATATTCAAGTTGACCGTCAGCAGATAATAGTGGACCAATGTGATTCCTTTTTATCTCTAATGTAACTATAGAGTTCTTTGGGATTCTCTTTGGATTTATCAGCGATGTTCATTTCGTATTGTCGTTTTCTTTTTCTTATTGTCTTTTTTAAATCTCTCTGTATTGATACATAATTTTCATAGTCATTAGATGCACCCGAGCACTTATATTTCTTATAAGCCTGTCTCTTTTTAGCAATACTTTTTCAGTTTCTTTGTCGAGCCACTTGGGGCGAGCCTGATTTGGGGGATGAATCATCTTAGTGAGCGTATTTTGAAATATTTCCCACATCTGATCTACAGGTCTTTCGTTTAATTTTGCCTCCCAATCTGTAAGCTGAAGCTCCTGACGTAGTCCTATGAACTGAGCTTTACTGAAATCGGGTATTTTAGAAACACAAGTATCTATTCTAAACATTTTTAGGAGTTTGAATCTAACTAAGTTGTGATCGCTATTTGCAACAGTTTCACCGGCTTCTACATCAGTTACCATGCTTTCGCGGCTAGTGATCAATAGATCGAGTAAATTTCCATATCTTGTGGGCTCTTTTACATGCTGAATTAAGTAATTGTCACCAAGAAAATCAAACAAGCGACTACCTGTATGGCCATGTTCAAGGGTCATCCAATCAATGTCAGTAAAATTGAAATCACCCATTATCAATAAATCCCGGTTGCAGAAACTAGACAGTTCTTGAAATAACAGTTTGTTGTCTGCTAATGATAATGTCTTTGGCCTATATATTACACCTATGTTCATTTTTTGTCCGTTTGTTTGAGTTAACTCAACCCACAAACTATTATATGCATCCTGTTTCACTTTCTCCAAAACACAAGCATGAACATTATTGCTGGGGGGAAGTCAACCGATCCTGAAATGGGAAGGGCGGCTGCATGGGAGCTCGCTCGTGCGAACGTGGGAATTGCCCGTCAATATGACGTTTCTCTCTTTCTGATTAGATTAAAACATTCAACAGTCAAAACGTCGCATCAATGGGGACGTGGCAACTAAGGTGGATTGACAGACTTGACGTAATCACACTGAATAAATTAAATGACAATGGAGTAAACACACACACACACACACACACACACACACACACAATAGTTAACATTATTACACTATAATATAAACTACTGAACACAACAGTTCAACGGTTCAAATTTCACAACAGAAAAGTTTGATCTTGTTTTATTCATTCGTAGTTATACATACATACATACATACATACATGCATACATACATACATACACCAAAGGCTTTCCTCCCCCTTACACGGGAGGTAGCCGTTATGAAAGACTAGATTTTTCATATATGTCTAAACCTGTCATTATCATCAGCGGCTCTATAGTATATTCTGAATCCAAATGTGGGACACATTTGCAGTGGCGGCGGCAGGGGGAGGGGCTTGGGGGGCTTTAGGCTAGCCCAAACCATTAACCCCCTCCCCTTCTGAAATGAGGATAATATATGTGTATTATCATATTACTATTAGCCCCCCCAAAAATTTGCTCAGCCCCCCCCTTAGGCTCCCCAACTAAAAATTCCTGGCGCCGCCGCTGCACATTTGGCACCATAAAAGTAGAAACAGAATATACATTTAACCTAATATTTGAGAACTTCTCGTTATGAGCCGAAAGGTTTGTCGGTGAGCTTTGCCGTTGTAAATTGTCGACATTTTGTGGCT
The DNA here is from genome assembly GCF_046742065.1 of Oratosquilla oratoria. Lineage (NCBI taxonomy): Eukaryota > Metazoa > Arthropoda > Malacostraca > Stomatopoda > Squillidae > Oratosquilla > Oratosquilla oratoria. The sequence continues at coordinate 30,977,258 of NC_134817.1, read as the reverse complement.
CGTTAGCGTTTTCTTAAAAAAAAAAAAAATAATAATAATAATAATTTCACAGGCATTTGAACTACATATCTAAATCAGAAAAGAAAAGTTCAGTTACGAACTGAAGCCAAGAATTACCTTATGATATTTAAACTACATCTTTCCCATCGAAGTATTGGGTCAGTCAGAATTGATTTAGTTTCGGCCGAGCAGTCACTTTTGCCCTTTGTGTTCGTTTTATTACGGTAGGTCTCAGTAAAAGAAAAGAGATAAATAGACAAAAATAAAGAAAGTGGCACGCTGCATTATATCCAGTAATTTCCTCACCAGGCACAATAACACGACGACATACCACTGCATCGCTGCATCAACTCCTTAAATTCGGTGACAATTTTTGTTGCGTTTTTCTTCCGTCTAAAACCAAACAACTTTATTCAGCTAAGGGGTGAACACAAGAGTAAATGGGGAGGCCATCGGTCGGAACCAGTTTTTTGCCGCGTGTGGTTTTCAGGCGAATATAATCGCCGATATTATGTAAGTTACCGTGTTGATCAGTTCAAGATTTTTCCGTTAACTTTGAGAGTACCAAAGATTAATTGAGATTCCGTTCATATTTGTGAGATAAACCTATTGTGACTACTAAGTGGTCTGAGTTCCTCATTATGGGAAGACAAATAGGAGAGAGAGAAAAAAAAACGTATAGAATTGGCTGCCCTTAGCCAGTGGCGGCGCCAGGGGGGCGGGGGCTTGGGGGGGCTTTAGCCCCCCAAAAAAGTGGCCAGCCCCCCCATTAGCCCCCCAACTGAAATGAGCAATTTGAAAATTTAAAACACTCATTGAAATAATTTTATTAAGTGGAATTTTTAATTGCCAGGACTAAAGATTTGTCAGCCATCAGTGCTAGCCCAACCATTAACCCCCTCCCCTTCTGAAATGAGGATAATATATGTGTATTATCATATTACTATTAGCCCCCCAAAAAATTTGCTCGGCCCCCCCCCTTAGCCTCCCCAACTAAAAATTCCTGGCGCCGCCGCTGCCCTTAGCTAATACGTCGTAGCACAGAGTGGAATGACGCATTTCACGGTGTCACGTTTTCTGTTTCAATGTCAACGTACCTCTTGGATCATGTGTTAAACTCGTGATCGACAGCTCTTACCTTTTCAAATGAGAGCTACTACCTCATATGTAGTCCGATCTACAGGTAATGATGTGACCTCACACCAACACACAGACATATACACATACACATACAACTCATTGCCCAACAGAGCGGGGTACCGGCATGCAATGCTGTGATGCATTTTCAGTCTTGGACGGGAACCGAACTCAGACCGCTGAGTTACAAGGTGAGCGCGGTACCATACACCAGCGATGCTCCTCTCTGATTAGAGAGCGAAAGAGAGCCGCGCGCTCTTTTCCAGGCTGATTTCTATATTCTTGGAGTGCTAATCTTATGCTCCATACAAAAAATACACAAAAGGGCACAAAAATTAATAAGTAGATAGCTAAATAGATACATGAATATATATATATATAAAAGCGCATGAATCAAATTATAAATATATGTGATAATAGATAGATAAATATGTGAATTATCATCGAAGCAAAATAACTAAGTAAAAAAATAAATAGGTCTACGCACGACATTTCAACTTGTACCAGCTCCAGCCCCCCCCCCCTTTGTCTACCCGTCGTGTCCTCCTGTCTCGTCCCCCTTCAGTTCCCCGTCTCTTCATCGCCACAACCGTCACCTTTCGTGCTTGATGTGCTTAGGTTCATTCCTCTTCCTCTTCCTCCTCTCCTTCTTCCCATTCTTCCTCATCCTCTTCCTCCCTCTCCTCTTTTTCCCCTTCCTTCTCTCCCTCTTTCTCTTCTCGTCCCCCTCTTCCTCCTTCCCCTCCTCTTTTTCCTCCTCTCCCCTTTCACCTCCTCTCCCTCCTCCCTTCGCCCGTCTGGCTGGCATGGGCACCCCACACGTGTTTTGTTTACGTGTAGAACATAACACAGACTTGGATCGGAGCCAGATTACTGCAATCACGTATTATTAGTTTCCTATGGTAGACTGTGTGCTGCCGTGCCACTACGTTTGCGCGTTCGTGTGCGTTCGTGCGCGCATGCGTGCACTCACCGAGGCGCGTGGGTGACCACTATCATAGGTGGAACTATGTTCTCTGTCCTCTTGTCTCCATTTGTTGACATTTTCTTCTTTTTCTTCTTGTTTTCGTTTGATGATACATATTTTTGTTTATTCATTAATTATTATTATCATGATTATTATTATTATTGTTATTATTATTATTATCATTATTATTATTATTATTATTATTATTATTATTATTATTATTATTATTATTATTATTATTGTTGATATTATTACTTTTACAATTTGTACTCGTGACCCCTTGGGTCAACTGTTCATCTATGAACTTCTTTCCATTGACGCTTTCATTACAGGAGGATTGTCACGTTAATGAATAAGATCGCCTGGCGGCAGCCATGGTACGGGAAAGGTACTTGCTGTGAGGGTCACATGAAGAATTGTCACCTCAGAATGCCCACGTGAAGAATTGTCACCCCAGGACGCCCACATGAAGAATCGTCACCCCATAAGATCCCACCTGAAGAATTGTCACCCCAGTACGCCGAATATAATATATCAACAGTGGAATAAAGATTAGGTTAGGTTAGGTTGAATGTGGGTTATGCTTATTGTCATCGACTTATACAACCGAGGAATCGTAAACCCAGGCTGGCCCACATGAGGAATTGTCACGCTGTCGAAGTTTTGGGTGACGATTCTTCAACCCCTCTCTCTTCTCTCCTCCAGATGTGATATGACAATCCCAAAGTCTCCCTTCGTATTGTAAATATCAAATATTGACTCTTCTGTTGTTATTAACTTCTTCCAGCTGCCGTCAGGTGATTTTATTCAGTTAAGGGAATTCCGCTGCGTCATTGATAGGGCCTTCCTTCTTCGGTTTCGTTCTTTAATTTTTATGTGGTTTCTGGTCTGTCGTTCTCTCTGCCTCGGTTGCTGTGTGGATGTGTATGTGTGTGTTTGTGTGTTTTCGCCCGTGTGTCCATTTACCCTTTTGTATACATTTTATTGTAAAATACAGGATCAGGGCTATGCTAGGGGTGTTCCGTTTATGTGCCTTCATCAGTTTATGTGTGTGTGTGTGTGTGTGTGTGTGTGTGTGTGTGTGTGTGTGTGTGTGTGTGTGTGTGTGTGTGTGTGTGTGTGTGTGTGTGTGTGTGTGTGTGTGTGTGTGTGTGTGTGTGTGTGTACGTGTGTGTGGGGCGCGTGAAACGTACCGTCAAGCATAAACACTGTCACAAGGTCCGAATATGTATATAGACTCGGGAATTTGAGAAGAGAGAGAAACACTAACACCACCGAGACGGCTTTATTGGATTAACAACAGCATAGCTATCCTAATTGAACAATATGTATACATATATATATATATATATATATATATATATATATATTTATATATATATATATATACATATATATATATATATATATATATATATATATACACACACACACACATATATATATATATATATAATATATATATATATATATATATATATATATATATATATTACATATATATACATATATATATATATATATATATATATATATATATATGAGTGGAAGGGTGGTGAGTTAAACACAAAGAACAGTTGGAGTTTTATTCACTGACGTTTAGTCCTTACCAGGACGTCAGTGAATAAAACTCCAACTGTTCTTTGTGTTTAACTCACCACCCTTCCACTCATTTGTCTTCCATACTTCAATATATATATATATATATATATATATATATATATATATATATATAGATATATATATATAGATATATATATATAATACCAACACATTAACACCACTGTGATGGTTTTAACACAGACAACTAAGTATGCTAATAGTATATCTAAATCACCGTCTTTCCTGTTTCCTGGAAGGAGGCTGAAGTGTCCTCCCACAGCTCGTCGGGGGGTGATATCCTGCTCGGGTCGAACAGCTGAGTCCTCCTGTTCCAGACGGGCGCTGAGCCCCTCCTAGTCCGCCGAGGACGGCTGCCCGTCGTGTAGTACAGTATCTTTAAGTTCCTTCGTGCCCTCCCTCTGTAGATCTAGGAAGGGTTGTACTGCGCATGCGCGGGAAGCAGTGACCATGAATTGTTCGGTCTAGTTAGCGGCCCTGGGAAGCAATGACCCCACGCTATGGTCAGCCTTTGACCTGGGGTCAGGTAACTGGCCGCGCTGAGCGGCTCCTCTCTCCTAAACCTGGTCGGTCCACGTGGTACAGCGTGTGGACGAAATGTCCCACGCTGACAAACACAAGTGTATAATTCTATGTAATGTGGAGAGTCTGAATAAAGAAAAAAAAAAAAAAACTCCCATCGCTCTGTCCTGGCAGGAGAAACATAAAATAATGACGATTGTCAACTTTGTAATAAAGAAAAGGGTTCTTGTTCAACAAAATTTTATCATCATCTTCTTTCTTCTTCTTTTCCTGTTGACGTTTCCCATTTTCATATGGGGTCGCCGTTCCTCGCTAGTCGTTTCCACCTGTTTCGGTCCATCACCTGCTCCTCCTCCAGATGTTTCTCCTTAAGGTCCTCTCTCAGTCTGTCCTTCCAACGCAGCTTGGGTCTCCCTCACCTACATCTCCCCTGTACCTCCATCTCCATCATTCTCCTTCCCACGTAGTCTTCATCTCTTCTCTTCACATGGCCGAACCAATGTAATCTCCTTTCCTGCGCTTTCGCCGACGCCTCCACTACTTTCACAGTACCGCGAATCCTATCATTCTTTATCCTATCCAACCTCGTCACCCCACACATCCACCTCAACATCCTCATTTCTGCGACGTCCAGCTTCCTTTCTTGTACCCTTTTCAGTGCCCATGTCTCCGCTCCGTACAACAACGCTGGTCTCACTACTGTATTGTACAGCTTTCCTTTTACTCTGGCACTTATCTTTTTGTCACATAGCACACCTGATACTCTCCGCCAATTGTTCCACGCCAACTTGATCCTGAAGTCAACCTCTTTTTCAA
>NC_134817.1:30964696-30967196 GCF_046742065.1 Oratosquilla oratoria | reverse complement strand
AAAGGCTTTTTCCCCCTTACAAGGAAGGTAGCCAAAAAGAAAAAGGCATAAAAACCATTCCCACCCATTCCATCCCTAATGCACCCCACTCCCCTCCACCCTCCCTCTTATCTTGGCAGTCATTGTAATACTCAGAAATATAGCCAATTGTGCATACATACATACAATCGCAAAATTGTTGCACAGGCTATGCTGTACATACATACATGCATAAATATATGCATACAAATGTGGTGTGAGTCACTATGAATTACGTATTACGTTACATTACATTGCATTACAACCGCTACACATGCGTACTACATACATGTACAATCGCAAAATTGTTGTGCAGGCTTTGTTATATACGAATATAAATTCTTAGATAATGTCATCACAGGGATAATCCTATTCGTATCCTTTACTAACGACATAAGGTAGTGATATATAGAAGTGCCGAGGAAGAGGAGAGGGATCATAAGAGCTTAAGCGATGCCAATGGCCATAAAACAAACAATTTTATCGTCCCACCCCCCGCGGCGTTAACTCGTGGTGGTGGAGGTGGTGGATATAGTGGTGGAAGTGGTGGATATAGCGGTGGAGGTGGTGGTGGAATAGTACTTTTATTACCACAACACGTCGAGTAATCTACATCTGGCAGCGTGTATGGAAAGTCGTCATTGTTGATTTTTTTTTTTAGAAATTGAAACTATAATTTTCTATGATAGAATTTTTTTTTATTCCATGTCTAGGGTCGGTTTCTTAGATATTTAAAATTTCATAAAGTTTTATAAGTTATATATATATATTTTTTTAGCAAATGTGGTAAGCTTTTGACAGAGTAGCTGCAGAGGTGGAAGGTAAAACAGATTGTGATAAAGGTATCTGGAGGAGGTGCAGTACGTAATTGTTTAGGGAACAAGTTATTTTAATTTTTATAACGTTTTTGTAATTCACGTGTAACAGAATTAACCATCTGTAGTCTTGCTGTTACGAGTGAATATTAGAGAACTTTGAAGTTAACTTCTCAATTGTTCATCTACATTCTTCCTATATCCTTATTAGCATTTAGCAAACGATTGATCCTAAATAATATTAGAAGAGAAGAGTAACACAAGATTGTCAACAACTTTTTGAACCAGGCTGTAACTCTTGCTAACGACAAAGCATTGGGGGTTATTGGCAGTGAGAAAAAGCTTTTACCAACACTGTGGGTGGCAAGAACGACACCCCACCCCACCTCCACTTTTCCTCTCAAGGAAGAATAACAAAGACGCTCATCTTACTTCTCCCCTGGTCATCTTCTGCTCCCCCGCGTTGCTACTTGCGGTTCTTTTTAGCTTAAGAGCGATCCTTGTGATGGGGAATTAAACATAGTTAGATTAACAGTTAACGGGTTAAGATAAGTAAAAAGAAAATAATTATGGTTAGTCAAATTTCGTCATAATCCATTTTATCAAGAGTCACGATTTTTTAAATCTAATTCGTTGAAGACTGCACAACAAACGGTCACAGGCTGATAGTATACACCAATTTAAGTGGTATACGAACTGAATGTAATCGTCTGATACTAAAAATAGATTATACACTGATGCCACACACTTAATTATATCGCCTGGCGACAGCCAGAAAAAAAAAAGTCGGCATGGAGAGATTGATATGCCTTCCGACAAATGAAATGCGTGCTGATTCGTTTGTCTGTTCCTATTTATTTTCGAATGTGCGCAAATGATTACATTAACTCTTGCCCTTATTCATTACTACTCGCTCTGACTTTCACTTCAAAATGCGTGTCTAGCCTGGGATGGGGTTCTTGTGGTTCATTAGAAGAGAGATAGAGATACAATTATAGATATCCTCAGCGAAATTTAGATAGATTTTTTCCTTCTAGAAGTCTTGCCATGTACGGGAGCATCTGCTAGACATCTAACATGTTTATATACCTATCAATCTTCTTGTGATAAAGATATGTCTGTAAATAATAAATATACTAATGCAACAATAAAAAAAATATTTCATGAATATATATTAATCCAATTTGCATCTTAGACAAAAAAAACGAAGCGGTGAAAAAAGTCGTCTATTTCAGGTGTTTATAGGCTTATTCGACGACTGAACTTTAGGCACTCCGAAGCACCTAGTGTCTGTACTAGGAGAGAAGAGGTACTTAACTCCCCAAGAATGGCACTCTCCCCCTCCCACCTTCCCCCTCGAAGGGGGAGCTAAAGTATTTACTTTCGTGGGGGGGGGGGAGGAAGGAAAGTTATATTTACCCACTTCGGTGGTGAGGAAAGAGTGAGTAGTGTACTCTTGAACACATTAATTCCTGACCCATCAGTTGCATATATATTTAGAAATATAGTCAATGTTCAACAATGACATTTATTTGGGTCAGATGCGTTTGACTTAAAAAAAAAAAACATTGAAAGGCAAGATGGGGGTTGTGATGAATTATAAGAGGGAGATTAATTAAGCCTTACTTAATCCTTTTACTGTGAATATACCATTTACACCACCTACC
>NC_134817.1:30844696-30959696 GCF_046742065.1 Oratosquilla oratoria | reverse complement strand
ATAGCAAACATTATTGGGGCCAGAACTGTTCCTTGTGGAACACCACTTATTACTTCATCCCATTTTGAGTGTTTGTCTCTTATCACTACTCTCATTTTTCTTTCTTGCAAAAAGTCTTCCATCCATTTAAGCAGTTTGCCCTGTATTCCTCCTTCAGTTTCTAATTTCTTAAGCAACTTCTTATGTGGTACTTTGTCAAAAGCTTTTGTAGGTCTAGAACTGCACAATCAGCCCATCCATCTCTTTCTTGTATTATATCTATTAGCCTTGAATAGAAACATATCAAATTGGTGACGCATGATCGTTCTTGTCTGAATCCAAATTGCCTTGGATTTAGCACGTTTTTTTTCCAAATACTTTACCCGTCTACTTTTGACAATTCTTTCACAAATTTTTGCTATTGTACTTGTTTGAGAGACTAGTCTATAGTTGGTAGGGTCTTCTTTATTTCCCCCTTTATATATAGGTACTATATTTGTTTTTGTTTTCCAATCTTCTGGAACTTTTCCTTCTTTCAAGGAACTGTTTATTATGCTATGTATTTTGTCTGCCAGTTCATTCCTGCATTCTTTCAAAATCCAGTTTGCTATTTCATCTGGTCCATACGATTTTCTGAAATCAAGATTACTTAAGTGTTTCATTATTTCATTCATTGTTACTTCTATTTCTTTCATAGGGGGACTTTCTCTTTCCATTCGATCTCTTCAGGTTGTATGTTCTCCCTTGTAAACACTGATTTAAAAGGCTTGTTCATAATTTCCGCCATTTCTATTTCCTCTGTGTATTCAACTCCTCCTTGTCTTAATTTCTCCAAATCTTGTTTGTTTTTCAGTTTGTTGTTTACAAATCTGTAAAATAATTTTGGTTGATCTTTACATTTTTCTATGACATCTTTTTCATATTTTCTCTTTTCCTCTCTGCGCGCTTGTACATATTCATTTCTATAACAAGTATAAATTTTACATTTTTCAGGTATTTTGTCTTTCTTCCATTTGGTCCAAGCTTTGTCTCTTTTGTCTTTTAACTCCCTACAACTTTTGTTTTACCAGCATTTTACATTTTCTTTTTCTTGTTTTTGTCTTGGGACATACTTTTCCACTCCTTTTTCTTTTATAATTTTTTGTCAAAATATTCCATTTCTCTTCCACTATTGTTTCTTTTTTGTATATTCTTTCCCAGTTTTCTTTTTGAAAGAATTCTCTTATTTAATCAAAGTTTGTTTTTTCATACATCATTCTTCCTTTTCTATATTGTTCATTTCTTTCCATGTATTTTTCTCGTTTAGTTCCAGTTCAATCAATATGTGGTCACTTTTACTTATTGGTGTTTTATTTTCAATCTTTTCCACTATTCTAGGTTCAGATGTGATTATTAGGTCTAGTCTCGATGGTTTTTCTTCATTTCTATACCTAGTGTTCTCCTGTATCCACTGTGTCATTGTATGGTCAATAATCATCTCGAGTAGAACATTTCCCCATGAGCCGTCTCCACCCTTTACTTTCATATCTTCCCAGCAGACTTCTTTGCAATTAAAGTCGCCCATCATAACTATTCTTCCTCCATCTTCCATTATCTTATTTAATGTTATCTTTGTGTCTTCTAACATACTTTTATGTTCACTCTCTTCCCACGAGGCTGTTTTTGGAGGCACATAATTTATCCTCCATCTTCCATTATCTTATTTAATGTTATCTTTGTGTCTTCTAACATACTTTTATGTTCACTCTCTTCCCACGAGGCTGTTTTTGGAGGCACATAATTTATCACGAACTTTCTGCTCTTCTTATCTCTGTCTTCCACTTCGATCATAATCATCTCTACTGTATTCTTTCCATATAATGTGACACACCTCACGTTTATATCCTTCTTAGTCAGGAACATAACTCCACCCCCTTGCTTTGTCTCTCTGTTTTTAATCCAATAATTATATGCATCATGTCCTACACTGTTGGGTGGTAGTGGACCTTTTAATTTCGTTTCTACAATTCCCATTATGTGCGGTTCTTTCTCCTTCAGATAATCATTCAGCTCATTCAATCCTGTTATTAATCCATCTATATTTGTGTAAGCCACTCTTAATTTTCTGCTACTTCCATTGCATTCTCTGTTTCCCCTTTGTTTTTCTTCGGTATGGCCTATCTCCTCACTTTCATATTCACTACTCTCCAATAGAATTTCTCTTTTTCTGACTCTGTTCTGTTCTCGTTTTTTTTCTCTCTCTTTAGCTTCATGTCATTTCATTTTTTCCTCCTCTCTTTCCTCTTTATTCATTTCTCTTTTTATCCATACCTTTTTATATTGTTCACTTGCTGCTAGTTTCCCTGTTTTTTGCTAAGATATTCTCTGCCGTCGTTTGTGGCCTGAATTTAATCTTAATTGGTCTGGTCTTATCTGTACTATATTTTCCGAGTCTCTTCAATACATCTCTTCAATTTGTTTCACGATTTCAGGTTCATCTTCCTGAACTACAGTAATTCTAGTAAACTGCTTACTTTTTCTTTTTCCTCTTTGATTCTTGTGGGTCTATTAAGATTATACTTCTCTTCCATTCCTAATATAATTATACATTTCTTTTTATCTGCTAAGTCTCTTACTATATTCTCCTTCTGTCTCATCACTTTAATAACTGAGTCTTCAGTTTGTTCTTTCATTTGCTGTTTTATTATGTCAGTAAATACAACTTTACTGTTCTCTTGGATTTTTTTCCAACCCTGTGCTTCTTTTGTTATGGACTCTTTATTCTCTTTGTTCTTCTTCTTTAATTCCTCATTCTCATATTTTACTTCTTTTAACTGTCTTTTTAATTATTCTATTTCATTAGTTAAGTTTTTGTTCACATTCTCTAGTTCTTCCAATTTGTCAACTCTCTGCGCAATCTCTGCCATTTTACCGAACCTACTCTCCCAATGTTCAGTCATTTGTTCAAGTTTTTCCTCTAGTCTTGCTAATCGGGGGAGTATGATATCCCCCCCCCCTCATTAAATACCTGGAAATTATTATCCTCACCTTCCCTTGTGCTGCTCTTATCTATATTTCTAATCTTTACATTTTTGTTAATCCCTTCACCAAAATCATCGGTCCTTCTCTTGTTTATAAGACGCCTGGCCTCCTGGACCAAGTCCTCCCCTTCCTCATTTCCTTCCATTTCCCTCAGTAATCCCTCCCCTTCTCCTTTTTCCTCACTTTCCCACTACACCACGAGCTTTCCCCTTCCCTATAAATACAATAAGGTACTTCCTTTGCGTTGAGATCCACGAAAATTTCACTTTTTCTTCAGAATCCAATCTTCGCCGTCCATCCGACGAAAGTGTGTGTGTGTGTGTGTGTGTGTGTGTGTGTGTGTGTGTGTGTGTGTGTGTGTGTGTGTGTGTGTGTGTGTGTGTGTGTGTGTGTGTGTGTGTGTGTGTGAGAGAGAGAGAGAGAGAGAGAGAGAGAGAGAGAGAGAGAGAGAGAGAGAGAGAGAGAGAGAGAGAGAGAGAGAGAGAGAGGGAGAGAAGGGGGGAGAAGAAGAGAGTGAGGGGGGAGAAAGGTGGGGGAAGGACGGATAGATTCAAGTCTACATTTATGTACAATACTTTTTTCCAGTTTCTACCGCTTTTCGATTAATTCTACCTTGTTCGTTGACATTTGATCGCGTTCTGATGGCTTTCAACATTTTTTATTTTCTTGAGATTTTCTTCCACTTATTCTTGGTTCGTGTATATCTACACACAAGTTGTAAAATGTCAATCTTTTTGTGCGCATTTTCCCAGAGTCCGTGATGAAATTTATATAGTCGTATTTACTTTATCTGACACACCTTTCAGTCTGCAATACCCTACTGCCATAATCGGTGTGCATGTATGTTTGAATATTATGATAATATGACTCTCACTTCACCGTCTTTTGAGTGTGTGATTCACCATGGTCTTTGGATTACGTGTTGGACTCGTGATCGACAACTATTTCCCTCCCAGAAGAAAGTTTGTGTGTGTGTGTGTGTGTACGTGCCCGCGCCACTGTATGTATGTTGGGTAATATCGAATTTTCTGTTTATTTTGTTATTCTCTTTGTAACCTTCTCAATGTTTAATTATTATTATATTCTTGGATTGCCTACATTTCTATAGTATTCAAAGGCTGATGTAGATGCATGCAATATCATATGTTTACGTCTCTTTGTTGCAAGAACAAAATTAGTATTCTTGAATGATTATCGTTACTTCATGTTTATTTTTAGGTATACACATAACCGTCATGTTGCAAATAACTAATTTTCTCGAGATATCTAATACATCTTGCAATTCAACTGGTACCTAGTATATGCCACAACTAATCATTAGTTACTGATGAAGAAGAGTTTTAGTGAAAACAAAAATTATTGGATAAACGCAGATGTTAGTATTTACCACATTATGCGGTTTACTAGCCATTGCGGTGGTGCCAGATCTGTCCTTTTCATATTTAAGGACATACTTGTCCTATTGTAATGATAAACAGTCATTCGATTTCCATACATTTATTTTGATTGAAAAATAAAAAAATATATAATTTTTTTCAGGATTCATTATCAATAAATCTCACGCGGTACATGTGAAGAAATAAAAACGCACTAATATGAATCGAAAAATAATTATCACATCGTTCTTTCTCCCGGTGAATGAAATAGCCTTGTCCGACCTCAGTACACGTATAGTATAGCCAGGTAGTATTTGCCACACTTCCCACCAAAGACACATAAATTAAGCGAATAATTGAAATAAGCAGATGCATATTCCTTTTGATGGGAGACTTTTAATTGTGTAGAGATGAAATGAGATAACACGGTGTTATACATCAAGGTCTTGTTATACATAACAACCAATAACATGACGACCGAGTGAGAGAATGAACAAAATAGAAAGACAAAGGTACATTAGATTTTAACAATAGAGCCTGGGATGATTGGAACACTAAACTATTAGTGGCCGATGGTGTGTGCAAAAACGATACTCGAATTTAAAAACAGTCTAGATAAAACGAGATATGAAGACGGGATACTACGAGCATAGCTCCCCTTCCCGTAAAATATATTAGGTAAATACGTACATACATACATATATAAACGTATGTAATTTGCCACCAGGCTATTGTAATCAGCCATTGGCAAATCAGTGGAGCAATTGGGTTAAACGTATTTCAGTCAACTTACACTGCTCGTCTTGCACAGTGAAAGGGTGAGAATTGTCCTTTTTTCGCGATTACCTATTTCATATCTGGCAACACCACCGAGGAGTGCCAGAGGTGTCCCAATCAGCTGTTCGGTATATCAGTTGCTTACATCGTGTCGTGCGGAAATGGTCGTGAGAAAAGGAGTCGTGTGATATTTACATAATAACGGAAGTTCGACACCACATTAAGTAATAATTACACCACAGTTTACCGACTTTACCTGCCATACTAAGGTCATGAGTGATAGCAGTGATAGTTTTTTGAAGGGGCAGATTTTCATGACAGCACGAATATTGTACTTTTATAAAGCCCCATAATTCCCATACAGGTCGTGTTGTTTTACATGTACGAGTAACACCCAGGGTGACGGTTGCTAAGAAGCCAGGAAGATGGCTAGTCTAGATCCTTTATGGGTCTAGGACTGGTATGACATAAAAGTTTAGAATTGATGTGGCCATGTTTAACCCCACAGCAGTCTGTGTTTTTTATACTAACCTTGCCTACTTGTGAATCCGCTTCAGTAAGCGCAACATATTTATCCAGCACTGTATCTGTAGTATTCCATTATTCTTGTATTACAGATTATGATGAAACTTAATGGTCATATTGAGAAAGCAATATCAGTTCTTATGATTTTTTCAAGCTTGCCCATGTGTGATCATCATATTTGCTGTTAATTGCTTTCTTCAAACATGTCAAACAGAACAGATAGACTATATATATGTATATCCATGTGAAACAATGTTATCTCTAGGGCATTATTTTCAAAGGAAAAACTGTAGAAGTTGAGGGCAAGTGACAGTTACTGGTAGGCATTGCCATTGGAGAATTGGCACTCCAGGAGTAAATTGGTCTTTTCTGGCAACAGTGTTTGCTCCCCAATCCCTTCTGTGCTAAGCATAGCAAGATATATTACCAACAAGCAGTTTTATTATTAAAAGTTCAAATTATTTTAGTAAGATGGTGAGGAACTGTTGGTAATTTATTATGTTGTGTTTAACATGTACTGTGTGATTGTGCTGCTGAATGGGACTTGTATGTGAATATCCTACATTTTTCTGTGCTGTCTTACCATATGCTAACATTGTGTCTTTTTTCTCTAGACATCCTTGTTTCCCACTCAAAACTCCTTGCTTCCTATATTCTGTGTTGGGAGTGCAGCTTTGTTGTGGATGCACTCTATTTGAATCTCTATACTCTAGCACACTATATATAGAACTACTATAAATGCTCCAGGAGTGCTGGGAGAGATATATATATATTTATGGGATGAGATTGTAGCTCAAGCAGTAACTCAGTGATTAAAAGATAGGTAGCTTGTATAGTGTACCACATGGTAATGATATACAATGTACTGTGGTTAATACTGCACTTGGAATGAAGTATCTTGCATTATATTAAGAAAAATGTACAGATATTGTGTTCTGTAATGAAGCACCTGTGAATATTTTTATCACATGATAATCAGTGCAACATGCTAGTTTCACTGAATGCCATGTTTTGGCAAAAAAAGAAGCCAGTTAGTACATATATGTAATTGATTATATTTGGGTTAGGTTAGGTTATAGAAAGTTTTGCATAAGATCACTTGAGGGACTATGATAATAATTGTAGCTTTGATTTTCACTGACAGGACACTTGCATCCCCCACAGTGGCTGGAAATGATCCTCAAACCTCATCATTGCAATGCTATTTTTAGGTGCTGGAGCTTTCAGTACATTGGGTACTACAGAGTTGGACAAAATTCAAACCCAGATTAGTTTTAATGTGTATATATATATATATATATATATATATATATATATATAATAAGCCATTGGAACTGTTCTTAGATAAACTATTATTTTATTTACATGAATAATGCAAATACAGTTTTCCAACACTGTACAATTGGGTCATGTTTCTGGAAACCCATTTGTATAGTGATTAATCATACAGCAAGCAGGGTTAGAAGAATGGTTGGTAGAAGTTGGCAGTGATCGCCATAAAAAAAGAATGAAAAGAATGGAAATTAATCAGAAATTATCATATAAATGAAACTGGACAAAATGGTTAGTTGATATTTAATGTTTGTATACATGGAATATCATATATAGCATGGGAGACAAGTATCACATTCTAGAAGTGATGACAAGTAGTATTTGTACTCAGGGAATAAACAATAAGTACTGGAGTGGTAGTCAAGGGAGCTCTGGCAGTACTGTGCCCCTGTTAGGCCCTGCCATAGGTCCCTCTATGAAGAACTTTGGGTTGATGTTTGTTCTTTTAGTGTTGGACTCTCTTTGTCATCAGTATGTAGTAATAGGAAGATGAGAAGGGGTAGGAGAACAGTAATCTTACCAAGTTCAAATACATGGGAGGTTAAGAATTTTTTTTAGGGATCCTACCTATCAACCAAATCTCGAATGCAGATTTCAAATGATTATTTTACAGAATTTATCCACAATATTAGCTCCTTAAGTCTTAGATCTAGTTACAACACAAACAACTCTCCTTATGTGAACAGGTGGAGGAAATACAAGTTAAGCTGATAGAGAGATCTTGGATCTGGTCCAAGACCAGCTGAAAGTTATTGAGCCTGCACCACCAGATGTAGATGAGTATTGATGATTCTCTCTGACATCTGTCACATGGGATTGCCACGTGCAAGTGTCTGAAGTAATATTGCCCAATTTATATTATTTTGTTTGAAAAAGGCTTAAAAGTCAGCATTTTATGTTGCCAAATCTGTAGTGACATTAACCAGGAGAGTTTTAAGTACTTAGGGTACCATGTGACAGTGAATAGAGTAGTGGGTGTGAAAGTGAATTGTAAGATGAAGGAAGCAAGTAATTGTCTAGGTGAAACAAAAAAAATTGTTATAAGAAAAATGTAATTGGGATGAATTCAAATAGACTTAGAATATGAGGGAGTCAGAGAGTCTTTAATTTTCTTGATACCAAATGTTTCAGAATTATTATATGTTACAAGAATGGATAGAGTGATAAATGTGGAAGTGAAACAGAAATAGGGGTGGAAAGAGAACTGTTGGATAGGGTAGATGAAAAGAGTGCTGAGGTGGTTTGGGCCTATAGTAAGAATGAGCAACTAGTAAAAAACAAAACAGAACTGAATGGAGAGAACTTGAGAGGAAGACTAAAAGTGAGGTGGATGCATGAGAAATGTCTGTCAAGCAGGGGAGATACAGTGCTAAATATTATGAATGAATAAAAGGATGACATGACCCAGAGGGGTGTCCTCATCTGCTCTGTAAATTGTTTTGTGTGGATGAGGAGTGAGTTTGACATAGGGTGAATTGATGGGGCAATCCAGCTCCTACTGTTGGGCCTTGCTGTGAAAAATGCTGTGCTTCACTGCATTGCTCTTGACTCGAGCAGTGTGACAGGGAACAGAGATGATCCTTCACCCGCGAAGTACTGAGATGGGAGGGACATGAAATGGGTTTTAATATGTATGTAATGGGTTTGTGCTAGGCTAGGATGGAGGGATATAAGATGAATTGTTCAGTTTTCTCTTTGTGATAGTTGGATCTGGGGCAGTTTGTCTCTGTGGTCAGGCCTATT
Source organism: Oratosquilla oratoria (assembly GCF_046742065.1). Lineage (NCBI taxonomy): Eukaryota > Metazoa > Arthropoda > Malacostraca > Stomatopoda > Squillidae > Oratosquilla > Oratosquilla oratoria. Next base: position 30,950,943 of record NC_134817.1, on the reverse strand, counting down.
CAGTGTTGGTATTGTTTTAGTGCTAGATGGTGACCTGAGTGTAGTTGTACTAGTGTGTACACAATATTTCTTCCTTGAGTGACTTCTGGGCTAATCTGGTGGCTGTTGGTGGTTACTTAGAAACCATGGGTCTTCTCCAAGAGAGACCTGGGATAACATATTGATTGAAAGGGTGTGTGCTTTCCCCTTTTATAAAGGAAAAAGGACCTTTGCTTTGCATGTGCAGTTATACAGAATCTGTACACGTTTCAGAATGTGATGTATATAGTTTGTAAGAAGGGTGCCATTGACACTTTATATCTTCACCACAGTACCATATGTCATTATCCTATTAGAGGTAAATAGAGCCATCTGTGAAAAGTGAACTTATTGGGAAGATGTTGAACATCTATTACACAAATTATTTAAGATGCCTCTGCAGGGATCAATAAAGTACTTGTCATATGCATGTCCTAGCTACTTTAATTGGAGTAGCCATAACTGCAGTGGGCTGGAACACATTGTTAGAGAATTGCTGTAACATGTAGGAGAATTTGAACATCACTTTGGCAGTTTATTTTTGTTTTCCAGGGCTTCTGCACTGCCTCCAAGCAGGTAGAAGATGGATTTGATGCCCAAAGGACTTTTTATTAATGTCAAGTATGGGTCACATTTATCACAGGCTCTTTATAGTTATCATAACATTTATTTATATATATATATATATATATATATATATATATATATATATATATATATATATATATATATATATATATATATATATATATATATATATATATATATATATATATATATATATATATATATATATATATAAAGATGTTAAGATTTGTAAACATGGAAAATATTTCATTATATTGATTGTAATTAGGAAATGTGTCAGTCAGGGCTTTGTTTCACCAATGGAAGTGCATACATTTATATTGTTTGCTTATTTTGAGCTGATTTTGAAGATGAAAGATTATAAGATATACAGAAGCATTTTTTTTTTTTTTTTTTTTTATGGAATTCACAAGCTGAACTATAGAATTGTGTCCCTGAATGTAGCTTCATTGATATTTTTTATACTGTGTAGTTGTAGTCTATGTTTAGATCTTAGAATTAACTTGAACCTCATTATTGGTATTGTGTATGATAACAAATTTGAATTTTATGAAAGATAGATTAATTTAGACATTTTTGTAAGACTTGTACTAGCAGGAAAAGATTTCTATAATGAATATTAAGAATTGATATAAAGTTAAACAGCTGTAAGGTATGTACATAATAACTTACCCTTAAAAAGAGAAATTGGAATCTTTTTATCTGCCTGTATTAGATAACAGGTATTTGTAAATATACTTTACATACAAGTTACTGAGTTAATCTATTTGAAAATATGCACTTTTGCTCTGAATAGTTAAGTTCACCTTGTTGAATTGTAATAATTGGCAAATGTTATAGTCTTTATTGGTAGGAGTTAGTAGATTCCAAGTGTCCTTTTCTTTGGGATAATCATTTTCTTCATAAAAGAGTTTCTGTTTGATTAGTGTTCCTGTACTCTACTTGCAGAAAGTTGACCAGGCTTGCTTTTCACAAGACATATTTGTGCAGCTCTGCCTGAAGTTGAGGACAGTGATCATAGTCTTCACCAGTGGCAATACATAAGATGAAATGGGGAACCGCAAACACACATACAACACAATGACATAATGCACAATATTCCTCTAGGAATACAATAGTGATAGCTCTTTAGAATGGTTTATGTACTAATATGGTAGTGCACATCTTCAATAGCCCACTATATCAGAAAGCACTACTTGTCCTCCATAAGGTTTTCTGAGAAAAGATTGTAAAATAGGGTTCTTCCTTGGAGGTAGTATGAACTGAATGATTTAAAGCTCTTGTGTACTTGCCAAGATATCTGGGCTGTCCCTTGCCATAGCTTTGTGCATACATTCAGGAACATTATGTCACTGTACATAATATAAAGTTGTGTGCAGAGGTTTAAATTGATAGGGATAACCCTACTCCATTATCAAGTATGAATAGGGTTAGGTTAGCAGGAAAGTGACAACTAATATCTCCAAAAATGGTTGTCTTGTTGATATGTGAAACATCATTGTATTGTATGCATGCATATTTTTGAACATAGTATGATTAAACAATATACACTAGACCTACACTATAGAGTAACCATCTTTTAAATCATACAGCCTCCAAACATTTAGATGTACAATATATTTTTAATCAGAATCTTGACATTTATAATATTGCATATTGAAGATGATTATTGCAGGTTTTTGCAATGCTGAAAGTGATATAAAAATGACAAAGATTAAAATAAAAAATGTGAAAAGTATGCCTGGTCAGTTTTCTGCCAGTATATTAAGACATAAGGATATGTATACTGTACTACTAATTGTATCTTTTTGTTTGCTTGTGCTTAATGTTGCTAGTAGTTAGAGCTTTAAGAATTTTTTTCTTCTTTTCTTTTCTTCACCTGCATACTGAAAAGTTGAGATATCGTAAATGTCCTTTGTTAAAATATCCAGTGTAAAAAAATTAACTGCAAGGGATAGGAATCTGAACTTCTTATGTCATATATTCTGGGTTCTTTGTCAAATTGATAGGTCAGATAGTTTTCCTATTATTCTGAGGCTTCTTAGCAGCAACTTACCCTGGCAACAAATCTTGTCACCCAATCATTTATTTATTTATTAACATAGGATTCTAATACTGCATCTTTTCTTTGTTTTCTTGTTTTGCATTATATTTTTTAACCACTTAATTGTTTTCATTAAGCTTATGTTGTGTTCAAAGGATCAAACTTCCCTCTCTGTCTCTCTTGCTTGGTCTCTCTCTCTTCTTTCTCTCTCTTTCTGTCTGTCTCTTTGTCTCTCTCTCATTTTCTCACTGTTATTGTCTCCCTTCCTCTCAGTGACACTCTATCCTTATCTCTTTCTTTCTCTCTCCTTGTTTCTCCATATGTGCATTTATGCAATGGCAGATAATCAGTGGTAAATCAAGACACAAATTTCATGCAACCATGAGAAAGTTAGATTATTCCCAAAGGAAATTATGAATTTTGTGTCAATTGTGTATTCAGTCATGGCATCCAGTGAGTACTTCACATCTCCCCCAAGAAATCCTGCACTTCCCTTGGCAGGCTTGCACACCTCCAGTTTAGGAACCACTGCTTTACTTGATTTGATATTTGTTATTATTTAGGTATTTGCTTATTTTCCTTCACTCTACATGATGGGGTTCAACTAATGGATAGGCCATTGTTTCTTTGGTTTTATTCAAAACTTGTGAACCAAAAAATATATATATATATTTTTATCTTGAATTATACAGTTTCATTAGCTCCATATTCTTTGTCATTTAATGAATAAATACAGCAGATCAGGTGAAACTATAGTTATATTGTTGTCAGGAGTAAGGGAATGGTCTTTTAATTAGAAACAAAAATTGACTTTTATCATTGATAGGCTTTGATAATGCTGCTTGAACTGAAATTTTCCATAGAAAAGAAATTCAATATTCGAGGAAGCATTTCTTCTTTGTATGGTCACATGCAGCACCTTAGTAGTCTCAACTAATGTTTATAAAAATTAAGTTTTTGTTGCTCATTTCTTCAGCTTCTTTCAGTGTTGAAGAACTTTACCACCAGTGTGAATTATATGCTTGGTTTTATTGCACTTTGTTGGCTTAGCATGGACTCGTAATATTTTAGCTGGATTTATTAAAATATTTCTTTTATATAGTATTTAGGTTTGACTACCTTTAGAAGAGTATGTATGTTTTATTGCTGTTTTGCATGATACTAGATATAACAGTTTATTTTTTAAGATTGTTGTTGAAGGCTTTTTACAATCACTGCCAGATTTTGTCAATGTGGCATTGCTGTTTCACTCCAAATTATCACTAACATGGAGGAAATACTTGTTTTATTATTTTCATGAAGACACAGAAGACATTCAATTTTTTAAGGTTTCTTTTATTGAGATGCAAACTAAGCTTTATTGTGAGTTCATTGTTGCATTGGTATTCTCAATTGCATGACTTAATATTTTTAGAGGAGAATGTATTGATATTTTTTCTGTTCCAGCCATGTTAATAACAAGAGAACGCATCGTTGGTGGAGGAAAGGAGGAGGTCAAGAACGGTATTGGTATATGTGAAAGGATGGCAGATGGTAAATATGATGTGATGGTTGTATATTCCCTATAATTTAATAATTCAGTGAGATGCAACTGTGACTATTAAGTGTATACATAAAGTAGCAGGCTGTTGTGACTTTGATCTCTTCAATATGATACAGAACCAATTTATTATCATTATTTCAAGTTTCATCCCTTCATTGATGTTGTTGGTTAGCTGATGAGGTACCATAGAGCTGAGTATCTTGCAGTGGTCTGAATAAAAACACCTGCAACATAATATGCAAACATTTATAGCAACCTACCACTTGTACTACACAAAACATCCATAGCAAAATACAGACACACTCGGATCACTAAACAAGTCTTTCAAGACAGCCTGCCAAACTCAGCACTCCAACAATGACCTCCAGATATACATACATATACCAACGGCTTTTTCCCCCCCTTACAAGGGAGGTAGAAAAAAAAGGGGGGGGCCATAAAATCTACTCCCACCCATTCCATCCCCACATACTCCACTCTCAATCACCCTCCTCCCTCCCTCTTATCTTGACTCTTCATGGATGATGGGTCATCCCTGCATCTTGCCAACTGCCCTGGGTCAGAAGCAGTGTCACAAGACAAAGCACATCCACAGCAAGGCAGCTTCATTAAATCAGCAACCCCACACACTCTGTCCCCTCATGCAGAAATGGAGAAGACGGGGACAAATCCCTTTGGGCGTCATAATTATATTTTTCACACATACTCCCTCACCCTCTCCATCCCCCACCCACTTCCTTTCATGCATCACAGCATCATCCATACACAACCATGCTCCATTCACCCCTATTTAAACCTCCAGATATAAGCCACACAAAAGATACTAAATATCTCGTTGTACCCTACCCCACACATGCCATACCCAGACAGCAACACAGAACTTCTTCCCCAAGTGACCTTGGGTCCAGTTTGGTGGCTGCTGCAGAGAAAGTTATAGAGAGAAGGTTCCTAGTGCCCACATTCGATCCTATTTAGTTGCCAAATGTGACATGCAGGAATATATTGATGACATTTTTATCCCCCTATCATGGGAATATTTGTTGAATAAATACATTACCTAACTTGTGTAAAAAGTAATTATGTTTTAGGTGCATCTCATTTTAGGATATTAATTCGTACTTGAACAAATAAGTTTGATATATCTGTTTTCTTCTTGCAGAAGCCTCGGTTGAACTTGAAATGACAAACAACAATATTCGAGACAGCAAGGAACCAAACGTTTTGTCAAAGGTACATTTTCAATATTTTTATAGCACTCATTACATATATACAGCCAACTCTCAATTAAGGTGAGGGTTATGTTCCTGGAGATGTCGTGTTAGTTGAACATATTTTTCCCATAGGAAACAATGGTAATAGGGGGGGGGGGTTAGGTTCCTGAACACTGGGAAAGTCTTGTCTATTTTGGGATTTTGTTACTCTGAACTTGAACAAACACATTATTAATACATTTGTAAGTTACAGAAACAACAAAAACACACATTCTTTGTATTTATTTGTAGTACACAGTTATTTATTCTATGTGCACACTCGTCACCAGCCACTCTACGCCTCACTCGCCTCTTCCTCCAACTCCCGGGCACTCTTTGTTAAAAATTAGTTTACCATTAATTGTGGGTCGGTGACACCATTTTCTTTTTTGTTTTGGTGTATTTACCTAGTTGTATTTTGCAGGAAGGGGAGCTATGCTCGTGGTGTTCCGCCTTTGTATCTCGCAGTGTCTAGTTTGGTTTTAAACTCATGAATGGTTTTTGCACATACTATTTCATTGTTCAGTTTGTTCCAAATGTGGAAAACTGTTTTTCTTCAGTTCTCTTCTGTAGCTATGTAGAACAGAAAATGAGAGTTTACAATCTTTAACTAAATTATTCATTTCTCTGTAACAATTTTTCAAGCTTTTATGACATATAATCATGGTCCATACATTTAAAAATTAGTTTACCATTAATTGTGGGTTGGTGACACCGTTTTCTTTTTTGTTTTGGTGTATGACAGAAAATGAGAGTTTACAATCTCTAAATAATTCATTTCTTTGTAACAATGTTTCAAGCTTTTATGACTTATTATCATGGTCCTTACCTTTAATACAGACACTTCCACCCACAGTGCAGGCTAGCTTCAGACTGAGATCAAAACAGAGAACGGGAGACTGACCGCGCAGAGGCCCTCTCTCTCAGTGCTCTTACCGCCAAATTCAAATTGTGTTAAATTGAAATTGTCGTGTTATTAAAAAAAATTCCTTAAATATTAACTCGCGTTAAATCAAAAACACGTTAGTTACACTCGCGTTAATTGAGAGTTGACTGTACTTTGGGTGTCTCTCTCTCTCTCTCTCTCTATATATATATATATATATATATATATATATATATATATATATACAGGTAAACGTCGACTTACGATGGCCGCGACTTACGATTGTTCGACTTTACGATGACGACGACGACGATATGATAATTTAACCCCTTCCATACGGTGCCGCACAAGTAGGCGTCATGAGGAGCAAGTGGATTCGCGACGCTGCCATATCGGCGTCTTGATTATATTTATTGTAGTCGCCCCTGTGTTTTTACATTCTCTCAAATGATTCATTCTCTGTGGTTTTCAAAATTCGCGGGTGAAAGAGAGAACGATCTATATAAGCGGTGACTATATTTTATGATGCGAGTATTATTACGTCACGTCGTACGGCTGGCATTGGCTGCTGCCCACGAGATTTAAGTCCCGTACTGAAAATACATATTATAGTGTTTGAATATGGTAAAAAGGATAAAAATAATTAAATAAACTACTGTACATGTTTAATAGGCTATATTCAGTATCTCTGGTGGTTAATATACAGGTAGGCTAGGTACAGTGACCACGGAACAGAGTGGGGATCGACTTACGATGAGATCGTCTTACGATGGCTCTATCGAAACCTAATGCCATCGTAAGTCGACGTTTACCTGTATATATATATATGAATATATACATATATTATATATATATGTATATATATATATATTATATATATATATATGTATATATATATATATGTATATATATCTCACACACACACAAAACTTGGAATACATTACCCTTCTGCTTACTGCCCTCACTTCTATTTGAAATTAAATAGCCTAAGCTAAAATCTGTAAATTAATGTAAAAGTTGGATGAATGTTTTGCTACAGATGTTGCGCGGAGTTAACCACTACCTTCTGCTGGACCTGAAGGTACGTCTTGGCTGCTATGTCTTTGTGTCCATTATCTTCTCCATGGTGGGCAACTCAGCACCCATCCCTCATCTCGACTTCCTCACCACCAAGAATAGTATCTTGAATCAGGTAAAATCTACATGCTGGATTGTTATCAGTTTATTTTATTTTTTATTTTATATATCAGCTTATTTATTTATTTTTATTTATTATTATAATTTTATTTTTATGGATGTTACCCTCTCTAAAGTGCCTGTTACATACTCTATAAAGTGCCTTGACATGGTAGCCTTATATGGAGATTTACAAACACTACAGAATGGAGGACCGAGAGTAATAGCAGGATGCACTAACATACCCCTATAAGACACCAACATACAGAAATCAAAATCTTCCCAATAGAACATAACATGAAAATGATAGAAACACAATTGCACACCAGAACCCTAAACAACACACAACTTTCACACTACATTTCACAAGCACCACCAATACAGTGCAACAAAAAACTACACCAGTAGCATACTACTCAAACATCTACCACAACTTACCATCCAGACCTCACAAAACATCCACACAAAAACACATTCACGCCCAGATGACTAAACAAGCCCTTCAAGAAAGACCATCAAACTCAATACCCCAAAAACAACCCCCAGTTATAAGTCCCGCAGAGAAATTCCTCCCAAACAAGAACCACACTAGGATGCCTGTTCTCAAGACATTATCATTAAGACAGTACCAACACAGAATAGACCTGCCCACATATTTAAACTATCCCAGATGTAACCACCACACTGAAGACACAGAACACCCTATACTACAATGCCATACATTAACAATCCCTTGACAACAACACAATATCTCAAACCTAAGTGACTTAGGATCCTACCCAAAGGCTGTTGCTGACTTCGTAGAGGCTGTGGGTCTTCTACAAGAAAGACCAGGGGCAATGGATTGATCTCTCTCATGCAATATATCACTCTCACTCGAGTAAGAGCTTAGTGGTTTGGTTATACAGGACTTACCTTCTCTGAATCCAAATAATTGTTAATATTCTTTGTTTTGTATATGTTTCATCCATGTCTTCTACAATTTTTTCACATTTTTTTGCTATTGTACTAGTTAAAGACACTGGTCTATAATTTAGTGGTACCTCTTTGTTACCTCTTTTGAAAATTGGTGACATTTGCAGATTTCCAGTCCAGTGGCACCTTTCTTCTAGTGAACTAGTTATCAAATTGTATGTGTGGGTACCCCTGTCTTCTCTTTTTCCACATACAGGGATGGAGAAGGGGGTTGCTGATTAAATAAAGCTGCTTTGCTGTGGATGTACTGTGTCTTGCTACATTGCTTCTGACCCAGGGCAGTGGCTGGGATACAGGGATGACCCATCATCCATGAGGAGCTAAGATTAGAGGGAGGAAAGGGTGGTGGATGAGAGTGGATGTACTGTGTCTTGCTATATTGCATCTGACCCAGGGTAATGGGCGGGATACAGGGATGACCTGTAATCCATTAATGATGGAGGTTGGGAGAGTATGCAATAGGAGAAATTTGAAGGTAAATATAACCAAAAGTAAGGTGATGAGATGTACAAGGGGAGAGGATGGCAGTGAGTTGGAAGTAAGTCTTAAAGGAGAGAGGCTGGAGGAAGTGGATAGCTTTAGGTATTTGGGGTCACATGTGGCAGGAAAGGGAGGAGTGGAGGTGGAAGTAAATTGTAGACTGAGAGAAGCAAGTAAATGCTTTGGGGGATTAAAAAGTATCATGAGAAATAGGCAGCTGGAATTGGATGCAAAGAGGAGATTGTACTGACAGCACTGTATAGGGCAGAAACTTGGAATTTAAGAGGGGCAGAGAGGAAAAGTTTAAATGTGTTTGAGATGAAATTTCTGAGAAGTATGGTAGAGGTTACAAAATTGGGTAGAGTATGAAACAAGGAGGTGAGGAGGAAAGCTGGGGTGGAAAAGGAAATGGCAGATAGGGCTGATGAAGGAGTATTGGGATGGTTTGGTCACATGAAAAGAATGAGTGAAGAAACGTTAGTAAAGGAGGTGTGGAAGACAGAGGTTGAGGGAGTGAACTTGAGAGGACAACCGAGGATGAGTTGGATGAATGGGGTGAAAAAGGCATTGAGCAAAGGTGGAATGTCTGTTGAGCAAGGAAGGGAGAAGGCAGAAGATAGGGTTTATTGGAGAGTGGGTGTGTATAGATCAGTGGTTGGCAACCTGGTACAAGGAAGGGAGGTGGCAGGGGATGGTGGGGGAGTAGGGAGTGGTTATGTATAAATGATATTTTGATGCAGCCTGAAGGGATTTCTCCCTGTCTTTTGTTTGTTTACATGAGGGGATAGAGGGGGGATCAATGTTTAAAAAAAGTGGCCTTGCTGTGAATGCACTTTGTCTTGCTATATTGCTTCTGACCCAAGGCAGTGGATAAGATACAGGGATGACCCATCATTCACAAGGAGCTAAGATCAGAGGGAGGAAAGGTTGGTAGATGAGAGTGAAATGGGTGGGAGTGGGTACATATGCCAGGGCCTGCGTGTGTGTGTGAGTGATGTGCCTTTTGACTTGGCTGGCTCCCTTATAAAGGGGAAAAAACCCTTGGTTTATAGGTAGATAAATGATTGTTATTATTATTGTTATTATTATTGTTGTTATTATCAATAGTTCATTATATATTCCAGGTCTTTGTTAAACAAGGTTGGGGCTGGACTATCAGTCTAGTGCTCTTCTTCAATTTGTCCTGTGTGTTGCTGCAGCCCAACATCAAGAAAACTTTATTTAATCTCATGATCAGAGTTGTTGTACTTACTGCTTTCTGGTTCCTGTGGTGTATGGTAAGTAAAAGGCAATTGATTACTATTTTCATTTGGTTTAGTATATCAAAGGTGTGTTAAATGAATCTAATGGGAGATGATTCATTCTTAGATGTACCAAAGATCCTTGCCTGTACACCTTAATGGCTACACTTGCCAAAATGATCCCAATAAAACTGCTTTCATACTACTCTCCTTTCCTCCTGTAAAGTGGAACTATATGTGCATTCCTCCAACCTAATGGTTTGCTTCCCTTCTTTATAAACACATTAAGCAATCTCACCACCCATTCCATTATAACTACCTCACCCTTTGTCAGACAGACAGGAAAAGAGCTGCACTTGTGGGGTCCCATCTCTTGGGCTCAACACCAACCATGACATTTTTCTTTCTTCTTCTTCTTCTTCTTCTTTCTTTTTTTCTATTGTGAGCTATTTTGCCCAATGGACTACACAGTTGAGAAAAAGGAAATTACAACATAATAATCTCTATTCATAGGGTAATGTTTATGTACTGAATCTGTTTTTGCAGGTCTTCTTTCCTCTGCTGGAGAGGAGGACAGGGAAGTGTGTCTACAGAGGGATCATTGTTCAGATGGCAAAGCGAGCGTGTCTGAAGGAGGAGGATCATGTGTACCATGCTTTCGATATCTCAGGTCACTCGTTCATCCTTATCTACTGTACCCTCATCATCCATGATGAAATACGTAAAATTAGCTATATATGGAAGGTGGCAGGACAATGTCAAGACACAGTAATTGCACGTAGCCGAATTGAGGGTGTGGAGGACGAGCAGAATCCTAAAGCAGATGTGGAGAAGTGGTATTGGAGGTTGATTCCATTGATCATCCTACTTTTCCTTTTCCTAGGTTTTCTAACGTTTTTGTGGGACTTCATGTATGTTGTGACCACAGTTTATTATCACTCTATGATGGAAAAATTGGTAGGAAGTTTCCTTGGAGTGGCCAATTGGTATGTTCTATGCAGGCATGTCCTCCCAACGTGAAGGTTTTGCCATGTTTGGAGTATATTTGTCCACTTGCCTTTTTCCACTTGCAGTTTCAAGGAGAGAATACAATAAACTTCACTGTGGGAGATAATCCATTGTCTAACAAAACAGAATTGTTACTTTTGTAGAGTAATGTGATTTGTAGCATCATGAAAGGTTTACATTATGTGTATATATGCATATATATATATATATATATATATATATATTTGTATGTATACACATACATTTATTCATAAATATGCATATATTTATATATATATATATATATATGTATGTATGTGTATTTGTATTTTCCTTCTCTTTTCTCTTTCTTTTTCTAGCTTCTTTGTTGATCTTGCACCTTCACAGGCTGGATGTGTAAGGAAAAAATTTTGTTAATAGATTTATAGTTGAGCCTATGAAATATCAGTGTGTGACTAAAGGTTTGGGTCTTGGACTTAGCCCATGTAATTACTTTTTTAATAATTTGCCAGACTTATGTATGTTTTTTGTGTGGTATGCCAAATGTATGTTTGGCTTTTCTTATCACAGAATAGAAAAATGTTAGTCACACGAAAATGAGCTTATGCCTTTGTAAGGTATAATACTGTGTATATAGTGTCACATCAGTGTGAAACAATGAGAGATGTTAATGTAATGCTGATAACACAAGTTTTCATGGCATATGGCCCTAATATTTTATGAATAAGATGTTTGTAAGTGCTGACAATGGATGTATTTATTTTTATGACCCATGAATTTCCTGTTATGTCATATAATTATTCATCTTTATCACATTTCTCAAACCTGACAAAACATCAAGGAATCCCAAATTTCCTGTTATGTCGTTTAATTATTTATCATTATCACATTTCTTAAACCTGACCAAATACTAACAAATTCAGCATCATACAGACCAATCCTACTGTTTTGTACAACGTCCAAAATGTAGAGGGCAGTCCTCAACATCACTAACTCACATGTATAACTTCTACATACAGTACTGCTTTTGAACCCACCACTTTACAAGTGGGCAAGTGGGTTAGGGCATCATTACTTATTGCGAAGGTCGAAGAGATGACGGTTCAAACCCTGCCACTGGCGAAGTTGAACCAAGGGCATGATTCATTAAATTCTATGCTAAAAAGCCCTCTGTAAGGGGCACCATCCTAGCCTTCCAATGGGGGGGAGTTTGTGATGTTAAACCATATCATCATCATCATCATCATCACTTTACAAGAATATTACTTGCTAACTAGATGGGCTCCATACATACAACATAGGGCACAATACATGCTCTCTCTCTTTTTCTCTTGCTCACTTGTGACAGTGGCACAAGATTGTTCACAAAGATAGAAGCACCTGTAATCCACAGTCCATAACAGCTCATTGTCCCTTCTCAATAGACATACCACCACATGCATCCAAAGCCCCAGCTCCCCTTGTCCATCCATCTTATTCATTCTTCCTCTCAAACCCACTCCCTTTATTTCAGCTTTCCATACTCAGCCTTCTTTCATTCATTTGTCCCATATGCCTAGTATAATGCTTCGCTGACATTTCCATCAGACATGTCCAACATAACGCACAAGTGTAATAATTTTAAAGATCTCAAAGCAGTTGCAGGTACAAACTTTGGACAAAACAGTGATATCATCAAGCTGATATATAAACAGTAGATAAGATTGATTTTGGACTAATAGTCCAGTTTGATTAGCACCTACAATAAATCCTGGAATTACAAAAACTTGACTTAAATTTTGGGGATACAAAAGAAACAATTTAAGGGTCAAAAAGGTAAAAATGTAGTATGTATGATTTGGAGATTTTGAATGTGTGTGCCTTGTACTTGGAAAGTCCAGTAATTTATGACATCTGTATGTCAAGCATGTATGGTTGTCTTATCTTGGTACACATGGAATGTGGTTTTCATTATTTTAGACTAGGCTCACATCTCGGAAAAAAAAATGTGATGGTGAGAGCAATAGCCACGAGAACACAGTGGCAGATACAACTGACAGGAATGCAAGATTTTATGACAAGGGGGAATGTAAAGAATAATATCAAGTTTATAAGTGTTGCTTTGAATGCCTATCTATTTATATACCAACAGCTTTTTCCCCCTTATAAGGGAGGTAGCCAAGTCAAAGTCACATACCCACTCCCACCCATTCCATTCCCCTCCACCACCCTTTCCTCCCTCTCATCTTAGCTCCTCATGGATGATGGGTCATCTCTGTATCCTGCCCACTGCCCTGGATCAGAAGCAGTGTAGCAGGACACAATACATCCACAACAAGGCCACTACACTGAATTGGTGACCACCCCTCTCCGTCCCCTCAGGCAGAAAAAGAGAAGACAGGGAGAAATCTCTTGAGGCTGCATCAAAATATTCACACATAAGCATCCCCTGCTTCTCCCTTCCTTGCATAACAATATCATCTCTACACAGCCACTCTCCAATCATCCCTATCTCCTGCCCTCTCCCTTCCTTGTTCAACAGACGTTCCCTTCTTACTCATTGCCCCCATTCACCCCATCCATCCGTCTCATCCTTGGTTGTCCCTTCAAATTCACTCCGTCTACTTCTGCCTTCCACACCTTGAATGCAGCTAACTGGAAATCCACAGCCCCATAGTGGTTGGCAATGATCCTTGAGCCTTTGCCTGAATCTCACAGGGAAGAAGTAATAAGAATGGTGTCAGACCAATAAAGTTTTAAGTATACTCAAAAATATTTTCTTTTAAATTAAAGTCTTATCATAAGCAGCAAAAGCTCTATTAACTGTAGCAAACATTCTAAGTTTTGTCAATTTTGGCCAGCTAGGGACTATGGACAGGTACCGGTACATGGTCCTAAAAGAACATCAAAGAGAATTGTGTCCCTGTTGTCCATATTCAGCACCTGTCAACAATTTCACCTTTATCTAATTGCGCAGTATTTTCTGGATTGGGTCCAGAATATCTGTCGGCTTCAGCTTAATTTCTTCCACCTTTTTATTTAAGGAAAGCTGACAATCAAAAACTGCTCCCTTCCTCTTATTACAAACCAGTGACATCACCCAGTTGTCCAACATTTCTTCTCAAAGATATCTATGGAATGGTCTGGGGACTGTTGCTAGCTGCTGTGGAACTATAAATTTCCAGTCAATGAAAAGTTTGATATTAGTCGGATCCTTCATCACTGATAAAAATGTGACAGAAAAGTGTGATAAAAATGTAAACATCTTCTTTGGTTGCTATATTAACTTCTAATTTTCATTGACTTCTGATATCCCATGCAAAGATGGGGATGGCTATTTACTGAAGGAATTAATTTTGAGTATTACTGGTGTAAGTATTCTTATTCAAAATGGATATTTTCATTGATGATATGTAATTCCAATTTTTTTTTGTAGTGGAAATAATATTGTCTGAATACATGTTTGCAGTTCTTTGTTGGATTTATTTATTTATTTATGTTTTCCACTGCTTGTGATGTCAATGATGTGCATGATGAAATGTGTAAATAGATTTTGTTACAACCTAATTATCACAGTAGAAGATATTGATACAAGGAAGACTGTTCTTTCAAGTATGTCAGAGTAGTGACTGGCCAGGTCCAGAGATCAGGTGCTGGTCCTTTAGGGCTGCACCTCATTAAGGAGATGAGGTTGTTTATGTCCACTTAGAGTAGGCAGCGGAGTGTGGACAACTACTGTCCATCCTCTTGGAGTCGTGTCATATTTTTTTGGCCATCTTGGCACTTGGTGCAGTTGCTTGAAATCAGGACACTGCAGGACAACAACACCTCATGTATTCCCTTTGTGATCTGTGGACCCACCTGGAGGCTGCTGCCAGTTACCTGATGGCTGCAGGTCTTCTGCAAAAGAGACCAGGGGCAACAGATTGATTGGTTTATTGTCGAACGAGTACTTATTTATTTAATTTTTTTGTTTTTAAAGTTATGCCTTTTGACTTTGGTTCCCTTGTAAGGAGGAAAAAAGCCCTTGCTATGTGTATGTATGTATGTATGTTTAAAGTCTATCACTGATTGCAAGGATTTTAACAGATAGAGGCCAAAAAAACCCTGAACCAAGAAAGTTTATGATCATGCGATTGTCTTACTATATTATGTAATTGTTTTTGTGTAGATTGTGTAAATATGCTTGAGTATTTTTGTTCTTGAAAGTTTGTATAAACTTTCTGGGAAGATTATTGGACACTCCTTAATGCTTATTATTTTTTCATATTTTATAAATCATTCTTGTATGAGATTTGTGAATATTAATATCCTTCTCTCTTTGTTGAGGAAAAAAATAGAGTATCAGTTTTACAAATTCATTGTTAGTGACAGCATTATAGTCATTCCCTGTAATCCTTTCTTTATGCTACAACAAAGCCAAGCCTTCCTACACCTCTTTCTTCCCAGATGAAAATTGACACTAAGTATGAGGGTAGCAACCAAGATTGGTGGTATATTCAATTGCTGTTGACACTTTCCTCCTACTACCCAACAATAAGATGCTTGCTGGATGAGCAGGTTAGGGCATTGCTGCTTGTGGCAAAGGTTGAGGTGATGGTAGTTTGAACCCTGCTGCCACCAAGTTGGACCTAGGGCATAGTTCATTAAATTCCACGTGATAAAGTCAGGCACTGACGTAGCCTCCTGATGGGGGAGTTTGTGACATCAAACCAAATCATCAAATAGTCTCCTTGCAACAACTTCATTCTTCCTGTTATGAGCACAAGTCCACTGGTGATCACTAGAAACTCAGTCACAACCGACATGATTAGGAGTGCAAGTCCAGTGGTTGCCCAGTACTGGGACTGGGAAGGCAGTACAGTTGGCAACAGCATAGCATAGCTGAGCAGCCATCTTAAGGATCTTCCCTGCACCCACAACATGGAGAAGGGCTAGTCTTTTCCCATAACACCTGGCTGAAGAGCCACCCCCCAGCAAGTTAACCCATCAAATCAAATAATAATGTAACTACAACAAAAACAGGGACATATTAGGTCTTGTGGTACCTTGAGTCTAAAGACCCCATGCACACTAAGACAACCTGTCTGGCCAGTGTCCAGTTCACACCAGTTTGAGCATGTATGGGCACATGAGGCAGTCTCATGAACCTGTAGCTGACAGGTTGGCTCCATCCAGCCAATGTCTAGTTCAAGCTTATTTGAGTGTGTATAGGCACATCTCTCAGTATGGCACTCCACAACATTCCATAAAAATGTCTTTTGTACTGAGCACTAGCTGCACCACTGAAGAGCAGTAGCGATTTTGGAGCGAATTTATTGAGATATACAGGGAAAATCCATGCCTTTGGAAAATCAAATCTATGGAGTATTCAGAGAAAGTGAAAAAATGCAGCTTATGACTTGTTTGTTGAAAAAATGAAAAGAAAAGGTCAGTGCAGCTACCCAAGATTTAGTGACCAAGAAAATCAACAACATAAGGACCTCCTAGAATAGGAAGAGACTACTGTCTCTCAGCCTGACCAGTCCAATACGGTACAAAAAGCTCACCTCATGTGAGCCTGATGTAAGCATGAATTTAAATTGAGGAATGCAACATCAGGTATGTGTAGAACCAATACACTGCAATAGAAATAATTTGTAGCTATGGAATGAAAGGATACATACAAACTGAATAAGATATTAATCTGGTAATAACGCATCACACACAAACATGCATAGTTGTCAGAGCCCTTGCATACCTAAATGCTGCCCTGGGGCAAAATTCTCAATGATGACCCCACCTTCCCCCATCATCACTCCCCATTTCCACCATTCCTTGCTGCCTATTATAGCTACTGGCTTGCAAATTAATTAAACATATTTTAAAAATGCTATTTAATGTCCCTATTGCAGAAAGGATACGGGAAAAATATTTCATATTCTACTGATTCTAACACAAAATTCATATATTACAGTAAAATATTCAGGGCTCCTTTGAACACTTTTTTTTATCATGATTATTTTGTCAGCCTTGTGGGTGGCACATCCAGATTAGAATTGCTGCCCCAGGGCATATGCAACCCCCCCCCTGGTACTCGCACACTAAAAGAAATCTACACAAGGGTGAATGTCTTCCAGGGCATATTGAGTTCACTTTGAAAAATGGTGATTCATGTGAAAACAAAATTTGGGGCATAGTGTAGGTCTGACTCAGTCCTCTACAATTAGAATAAGCAAGCTATAAGTGACTTGTAGGCAGGGCCCTTGAGAGGCAAAAAATGTACTGGTGCGACAAGAGCCCTTACATACCAAAGTGCCACCTCAGGGCAAAATTCTCATCACCATCCCTTACAGCCTGTTTTAGCTATTGGTTTGCGAAATAATTGAATGGATTTTAAAAATTGTACTTGGTGTCCCTATTGCAGATAGGATAAGGGAAAATATTTCATATTCCGTTGATTCTAACAAAATTTGTATATTACGGTAAAATATTCAGGGCTCCTTTGACTTTTTTATTATAATTATTTTGTCAACCTTGTGGGCGGCATGTCCAGACTAGAACTGTCGCCCCTCTAAATGTGCCGCCCCAGGGCGTATACCCCCCCTGCCCCCCCCCCCTTTCGGAAAGGTGGGGGGCCCAGAAAAGGTCTAGATTGCAATGATTACTTTGTTAAACAATATTTAATTCAAATAATTCATCATATTTACATAGAATTTGTATGTATTGGAATGTGAAATCGCAGTTTGAAAAATGTCTCGTACATTAATAGATCCGTCACTAAGGACGCGCGTGTTTCCCTTCACGAGGACCATCGTGTCGAGGAGATGGGACCTATAATAAAAGCAAGTGCACCGTCCACTGTGAGCCAGTTTGCACTTCGGTTGCAAACTCGAAGCAACAGCAGCAGCGGCGGTAGCTTTAGCTCTAAATTGGCCCCTGACTTGGTCCTGAACTAGGGTGAACAGCAGAAATTATCTCTTAACTAGCAGCTGAGGTTAAGGGTGCGCAGGTTGATATTTGGGAGCGTCCCTAGGTTGTGGATATGGACAGCCGCTAGTGACTTATTATTTACTTTGCAAAATCCTTCCGAATCCAGTGATACAAATCTGAGGTTGTCACAAATTATGAAACAACATTTTAAGAGAAGTAGTAACCACAGTCATTATTTATATTTTTATTGGAGATAAATTTATATCAGAGAAGTACTACCACAGACTTACTTTAGGGGCCGATACGTCACACATAATTGCCCATTTCAATTTTGAACTTTGATATTCATGGGCCCTAGTGCGGCGCACCGGCTATACCCCCACCCCCTCCACCTCTCGTAGGGCCTGCTTGTAGGTCGACACTGCAAAAGCTGCAGTCGCAATTAAGTAGGTCTGAATAGTGTGTGGGTAACACATACCGGCCGGCCGGAGAGCGGCCAGAGAACACACCTGAGCGTGCATGGGGCCCTTTACTCCTACATGGAAAGTTCACGCCTACTAGGAGGCAGCCACTGAGTCTTTCAGCATCTAGTAGTAACATTTGATCAATTGTAGACCACTCCCACCGATCGACAAAGGTCCAAAGCACCCCCGTCACTCAGATCATAGTAACGTTTTTCTATTGCTCAATTTACGGTTTGGGAGCATTAACGGTTAGGTTACGTAATTTAAAAAATCGTTACCATGACCTGAGCGACGGCGGAACATCTCGGACCCCCACGGATCAGCGCGCACGCGCGGTGGAGGGTGGAGGATTTAACAATTGATCCATGACATTTTTCCATTAGCAATCCTGTACTCTGATGATGGTGTAAAACGGTGTGGGCAGTAAATTAAGACGTTCATATCGCCGTCATTTCCCGACTTCAGATAACCGAATGGCTGAACGACGTAGCACCTTGTTTACTTTGTGGCGGCGATGCTATAGTCTTTTCATCCTGTCTCCGACTGATAATGAACTGTTATTTTCGAAAACAATCTACGGGTAGCAGCATTGCCGCTGTGTGACTTTTGTTATGCGACCTAGAATAGTGAGCGACAACCGGCAAATTCACAGTTCTTTACTTGGTTAAGTTCCGAGGACAGTCCTCACAGCCATAGTGATCTGCCGCTACTGCCAGACCTGCTGTCCCTTCTCACGAGGGCCGGCTGGTCTGTTATTGTATCTGATGAGAACCTGCTGATGGCGGTGTAGCCTGGCACTGGGGGCTCGTCTGGTACCTTCCGTAGAATCCTATCCAGTGCATGCTTGAAGCTGTCCACCGAACATTTGGTTCTCTCTCTCTCACCTCTTTTGGGAGGACGTTGAAGATTTTTGGACCCTCGTGGCCTAGGCTGGATGTCAGTAAGGTCTTGAGCCTCTCTGGGGCTCTTGTTGGGAGAGTTTCACACATCTTTTCTAAATAATTGGACATATAATTGTTGATAGTATGCTCTTATGACAATAGATTATTTTTTCGTATGTGTTGGATTCATAAAATATCATAACATTTCTATTTGTATAAAAAAAAAATTCTATTGATATTTTAAGTTACTATCACGAGTTACTGTAATTGCCCATTTAATTTTACCGTTTTCTGTAAAGCGTGTAACAACTAACAAGAGAACGTATATTTGAACCACAAACCGTGAACCAAGTTATTACACCGATGAATGACGATGTAGTGCGTTAAGTCGATTTGCAGGATATAAGTGAGGGAAGATTAGTTAAACTGGTTAGGCAGTTATCTACCAGTTTGCTTGAATCATTCTCATAAATTTACCCAACCAAATCATACAGCATGGGAAAAATGAAATAAAATATAAAAAGCCAACGAGTAAATGGCTTTAACCGAAACATTAAGGACTGATGAAATAAAGCTATATGTCTTATTTCATGACAGAATCTATTATGTAGGGATCGCTCACAGAAATACGTAAGGTAATAGGTGCCCGATTAGTTTAGGATGGTCTTCGAAGTTCGATTACTTTGTTTACAAACACAAGTTAGGGCCGGGAACAATACAGTGAACATGTTATTATTATTTCTTTGATATGTTATGATCTCTTGAAAATGGGATGCCAATACCACATATAATCAAATTGGGGCATTGTCAGCAACTGCACCAGAATTGATACCAGGAAGTTGTTCCTTGCCGATTCGTTGAAACACTGGACAAGACAAGAAGACAAGCCACAAGGCTAACAAGTTACAAGAAGGCAAGGCCAATAGAATACAAAATTTGGAATTAGACCAAGCTCCAAGTGCTTGGGAACAGACTGCATGATACAGTCCAGTCTGTCTATGTATGTTGTGAGGACCTTGAGGTTTTGGTAAGCTTCTCATACCTTTGTGTTGTACAAGTGGTGGGTCATATCAGGATGTCCTTTGCAGGATAGGCATGGATCGTGGACATGGTGTAATAGACACACTCAGCCAGACTACTATATCATGGTATTGTCTAATTGTAAAAGAGCATTGTCTTGCTGTATGGTTGTCTTGGATGCTGAATGCAAATTTACCAAGTGTCTCTAATGTCTTTGGAACCAAGTGCCATTAAAGAATTATTGAGTAAACACCTAAAAGTTGAAACTGTTAAGGCCTGCTATCACCATAACTTGTAAATGCTAATTCCAGCCAAATGGTTATGCCGCATTGGTCTCTCATTTGGTGGAAGAGATAATGGGGATATCCACAGAATCATGGCTGGAGTAAGTGGACTGATCTTGTCATGAGCTGTTTGGGATGGGAAAGGAGGCAACATATAGTCTTTCCCAAAGGAATGGTGTTGGTGTGTAAAAGACCCCCCTAACTGTTTCCCATACATACGCACCCAATTGATGATGGTGATGAGATTTCTTTTGTAATTGGAGGCTAGATATGTCCAGCCTAACCTTATAGGATATGGACACACACATATATGTCTTGATGGTGTGGTTGGTACTGTGCTCAATTGGTAATTCAGCAACCAGAGTGCAATTCCAGCCTGGGGCTGAAATTTTTAGCACTGCTGTACTGCAAGGCACCACATCAACTCTGGTGGGCAAGTAATTAGGGGCAGGGGGTGTAAGGTCATAATATTAACCATAGATTGAGCCACATATAAGCTCTGAGTTCTCCTTCAGGAGGGCAATAGCTATTGATCATGATTCCAACATGTGATCCAAGAGTGGTGAATCACACACACAATTCTAAGCTATTACCACATTAATTGATGGTAGGCCACTTTGGTTGTAGATGAGCAGATACCTGTCATTGGGCTCATAAAATATATGTGTACGAGTGTGTGTGGAGTTGAAAACAACAGCATTTTTTAAATTACTTAACTTTATTCTTGTATTCTTGATATTTTTGATGATTGCTTTTCCTTCAGGTGGATGAGCATAAACTAAATTTGCATAATCTTCCATTTATTCAGTGTTTCATCTTTAATGAAAAATCTTCAGGATTGTCTGTAATGATGTAAAATAATTACAGATGGTGTGATGAAAACAATATAGTAGGAATGAATATAAATGATGGTTGGTACTTACTTCTAAAATGTAGCCTACAATGGGGTAAAACTAAAAGGTGTCATGTGTAATATAGGTGTGTCTGATGCTGTATGGAGGAGTAGGGTACTGTAGGTGAGAGGGCTGTGGTGAGCTCACCGGTGTTGGTTGTATAGGCACTCAAAGACATTATCCACCAAATTTCCCACCCTACAAATGAGGACAGTGAAATCCATGTCCTCATTTACTACAAAAACTTTAGATCTTATTTGCTTGTTATGAATAACAACCTTTTCAAGTGAGCAACCACATCTAGAGCCAATGTAGTATATGAATACAAATGTGAGAACTGCATGTCTCAAATCCATACTTATATTGGCCACCCTAAATGTACATTCAGCTGATGCTTGACTTTCCACTAGCACAAAGGTGCTATAGAGTAACATCACAAACTGCACCACAACTAAGACAGTAGTTGGAAGACATTTATTAATTCCACTAAAATCGTTGGCAGTTGTGAGGAACCTAGATAACTTCAACCGGTTAAGGCAATACATATCAGAGATAGAGTCCCAACCATCAATGTCCAATCCAACATGTTCTCTATCATACATGCATACATACATATATATCCCAAGGGCTTCTTCTCCTTTACAAGAGAGGTAGCCAAAGTCAAAGGCATAAATCCACTCCCACCCATTTCACCCTCACATACTCTACTCCCACTCACCAACCCTCCCTCCCTTTTTTCTTATCTCCTTGTGGATGATGGGTCATACCTCCATCTTGCCCATTGCCCTGGGTCAGAAGCAATGCAGCAAGACACAGCACAGTTCTCTATCATACCTTTATTTAATTCTTCCGTCACTAACAAAGCTCAGATATTCAATATAGCATCTTCTTTCCACCTCCTCTCCTCCTCCCCTTCCACCTCCAACCCCCTTTCCCCCTCCCAACCAGTCTTGACCTCATCTCAACCACAAAGATCTGACTGGCTTCAAGTAAAATGCACACCTCCTCCTCCCTGCTCCTGCACAACCAACACTGGTGACCTCACCATGGCCCTCTCACCTACCCCACCCTACTCCTCCAGATAGTATGAGACGCACTTAGAAGAGATATGACACCTTTTAGTTTTAGCCCATTGTAGGCTACATTTTAGAAGTACCAACCATCATTTATATTCATTCCTGTTATATTAATTATTTTCATCACACCATTTGTAATTATTTGTCATTACAGACAATCCTGAAGATGTTTTAAAGATGAAACATTGAATAAATGGAAGATTATGCAAATTTAGTTTATGTTAACCCACCTGAAGGAAAATTCATCATCAGAAAAATAGAGAATACTAGAAAAAAGTTAAATTATTGCAAAAATGCTATCATTTTCAACTCCACATGTCTAACAGAAAATGTGCTCCCCTCTTTTACAAATATATATATATATATGATCAGAGCTGGGCGCATTCCTCAGTGCTTTCCTAGGTGTGTCCCTCGATGTCCTGACTGACACATATAGTCAGGACACCGAGGGATGTACCTAGGAATGTGCCCAGCTCTGTATATGATAATAATACTATGAAAGTAATGATAAATAGTGTTGATGATATTGATAGTCATGATGATAAGAATAACAATACAGTAATATTAACTGTTGCTTCAAAATTAATTAGAAACCCCTAGTCCCACAGTAGTTAATAGTAGTCATTGGTCCTTCCTGTAGATCTTTGGAAATAAACTATTGATTGTTGTCTGTATTATAAATGTGGATCTATTTCTATGTACAAAAAGAGGTAATAAATTTAAGAGTTGTATATCTTCAAAATGATTATTGTAAATTTTTATTTTTCATTCTTTCTATCTTAATTTCAGGTTTATTGCAGAGCAGCATACTATATAAGAACAAAAAGATTGGGATAAAATATTTTTAGACAGTATCAAACATCATCACTTCAAAGTAAAGCTATTTTAAGATGGCAATTTTTTTTAAACCGAGAAGTTGTCAACAGTTAGCAAAGCAATTAGTCTTAGCATTTAATCTGAATAGACCATGCATGTCATCAGAAATATGCAAAAGACCTTCATATTATCAAACCCTCTGCCATAGTCATTATCGAAGAATAACAACTGGAACGAGGTCAGATAACAGTGAAAACTCAAAAAAAATTTCTGATGATCCTGAGCTTCAGGAACTACTGAAACAAATTCATGCTGACTTTACCTCAGAAGATAAAGGAAAGGACAGTGAAGACATCAAGCACAAAGACAACCAGAGTGATGGTTATGGGAAAGAAAATTCTAAGAAAGAAAGAGTGGATCAAGATCAGGCACAGGAAACCTCAAAAAATCGTAAGTTGAAAGTGCTTTACAGTAAACCTTTGATGTTTCTTGGTTTGGCATTTGCAATTTTGAAAATTTATTGTCATTTCACACAGAAAAATATTTTTCATAGGATCAGTCTAACCATAAATTTAGATGTGGTAGAAGGGATACATATGAATCTGTAGGGTACTGGGTACTCCGTCTGTTTAATTTCAGGATGAGGATTGTATGTGCTCTTTTCCAGCTCATATAACCAGGAATAGTTGAAAATATGTCAGGGTTTTTATTGATAAAGGGTACTCTTTTTCCATGACTTGATTTCAATTTTATATATATATATATATATATATATATATATATATATATATATATATATATATATATATATATATATATATATATAATATGTATAGTCAGATTACCAAAGCTTGTGAATTACTCTGTCATTCAAACTGTCAGTTTGAAGTTTTAAGATTCATTTAGATAAACACCAAAGCATTATGCTGTAATGCCTGCTATTTATTTTATGTACAGGTACTCATTTATTATTATTTTTTCATCTAATTTTATCTTTTTCTATTATAATTAGTTATTATTTATGTTTATTATGTATCATATATTTATTTATTTTATTATGTATATATATATATATATATATATATATATATATATATTTTTTTTCTTTTCTTTTCTTTTCTTTCTTTCTTTCTTTTCTCTTTTCATGTGACCTAGTTATGGACCAAAAGGTTTCCTGTCAGCATGCTCTTCCTTTGTAATCCTTTACATCCTGTAATGATCACAAGTGTTGTTTGATTTTTCAGCTTGGAGCCAAGCAGTGAAGTTACAGTATGAACATTTTCACGCGGCCCCAACACAAATCATTTATGATTATGATGAAGAAAGGCAGAGATTAGAAGAAGGATTAGATGTTATAGAAGAAGAAGAAGTTATTGAACAAATTGTTTCTTTAGAACGTAAGTATTTCATGTGTACATTTACACTTAATTCTACAGTACATCTTCCATATTAATTGTCTGTGTATACATGGATGGGGTGGTGTGAGAGGTAAATGCAAGGGTAATGGGCCAGGGATTGAAATGGAGAAAAATTGGAGATATGCCAGTGTTTGTTTGCTGACAACACTGTGCCTGTAGCAGGATCAGAGGAGGGAGTAAGGAAGTTAGTGACAGTTTGGGAAAGTGTGTGAAAGAAGGAAATTGAAGATAAATGTGGGTAAAATAAGGTGATGAGATGTACAAGGGAAGAGGTTGGCAGCAAATTGGAAGTGAGTATTATGGGAGAAAGACTGGAGGAAGTGGATACCTTTGAATACTTGGGTGCAAATGTGGCTGGAAAGGGAGGAGTGGAGGTGGAGGTAGAATGTAGATTGAGAGAAGTAGGTAAATGCCTTGGGGGAATAAAAAGTATAATGAGAAATAGACATTTGGGAATGGATGCTAAGAGGAGATTGTATGAAGGGGTGATTGTACCGACAGCACTGTATGGGGCAGAAATATGGAACATAAGAGAGGAAGAGTTTAAATGTGTTTGAGAAGAAATGTCTGAGACATATGGTAGGGGCTACTAGACTGGATAGAGTGAGAAAAAAGGTAAGGAGGAGAGCTGATGTGGAAAGGGGGAAGATAAGGTTGATAAAAGAGCACTGGGATGGTTTGGACAAATAGAAAGAATGAGTGAAGAAAGATTAGTAAAAGAGGTGGAAGGAGTGAACATAAGGGGGCGACCAAAGATGAGATGGATGGATGAGGTAAAAGAGGCATTGAGAATGTCTGTTGAGGAAGGAAGGGAGAAGACAGAAGATAGGAGTAAGTGGAGAATGTGTATGGATGATGCTGTGATGCATGGAAGGGAGTGGGTGGTGATGGGGGTGAGGGAATATGTGTGAATGTTATTTTGATGCAGCCTGAAGGGATTTCTCCCCATCTTCTCTTTCTCTACATGAGGGGACCAAGAGAGGGGGTTGCTGATTAAATGAAGTTGTCTTGCTGTGGATGTGCTGTGTCTTGCTGCATTGCTTCTGACCCAGGGCACTGGGTGAGATGCAGGGATGACTCATCATCCAGGAGGAGCCAAGAAAAGAGGGAGGGAGAGGTGGTGAATGGGAGTGGAATATGTGGGGATGAAATGGGTGGAAGTGGATTTATGCCTTTGACTACCTCCCTTGTAAGGGGGGGAAAACCCTAGGTATATGTGTGTATGTATATATACATGAGTGCATGTATATACATGTGTATATGATAAAGAGTGTGTACCAGTGGCAGATTCAGGGGGTGCTGAGGGGGCTGAAGCCCCCCCCCCAAAAAAAAAAAAAAAAAAAATCTTTACCTCATAGTAGAGGTCAATAAACCTGCCACATTTACACTGGTACATGGCAGAAATATATTGAACTCATCATTAATGTTAAATATTTAAAATATAAGATTAATTTCACTTTTGCCCTATATTCTGAAGAAAAAACTAAAGTGAGAACATTTACTTCAATTTATATTCAATCATTGTATTTGTGCTACAGAGTACATCTCTTTAAAAGTGTCTTCTATATGTACAAAATTCAGGTTAGCCCCCCCCCCCAGTATCATCTTCATTTACAAAATTCAGGTTAGCCCCCCCCCCCCAAATTTTTATCCTGGATCTGCCACTGGTGTGTACATATATATGTATGCAAATTTGAGAAGCCAGGTGTCATTAAGATGATCTCAAGGTGTCCATAGATGACTTTCATAGCACTGCCTCCATTTTCCATTAAGATTTGCCTTAAAATGCTACCAGCAATGAATTGGTAATGTTTGTAGTTCCAGGACTTAATTATGATTGACTATAGGTCTTTTTCATGTCCTAAAATATTTTTATATTAATGTTACACTAAAAATAACATGTATCAAGAACCTACTTAAAAAAGAATTGCCCAATTACAGTTGAATTTGTGTGTACATCATCCTTTGTAAACAAAGTAATAAAAAACATTTAGAAATTAATTTGGTCTTTATTATAGGTGGTGAAACAGGAGTCTTTGACATTGAGGAATTTGTGGATTTACTTAGAGAGCAAAATGTCAAAGATATAATTACAATTCAGGTATGTGGCAGTCTTCCTTGAAATAACAAAACAGCATAACAAATCAGTACTGTATATGAAAATTATATATATATTTTGCATAGATGATACTGTGATCAAGGAAGGATGGGGGATAGGGAGTGGTTCTGTATGAATGGTATTTTGACACAGTGCAAAGGGATTTCTCTCCGTCTTCTCTTTTTCTGCATGAAGGGACGGAGAGGGCGGGGGGGTTCGGCAGTTAAGTGAAGTGGCCTTGCTACATTGCCTCTTATCTAGGGCAGTAGGCTGAGCACAGAGATGACCTGTCATCTATGAAGAGCTAAGATGAGAGGGAGGAAAGGGTGGTGGATGGGAGTGGGTAAGTGCCTTTTGATTTGGCTACCTCCTTTGTAAGGGGGAAAAAACCCATAGTATATAGATATATAGAATAGATAGATTTTAAGTGGTAACATTCAGTCAGTACCCTTCATATCAGAGCCATACACCATTTATCTGTAGTTAAATAAAATCACTACTCATAAAGGAATTGTCACTAATTTTATATACCCAACTATAATACACAGGAAAGGATCAATGTTTGTAGTTTTAAATTCATCTTTAGTTTGAATGGCTATATCTCCTTATTCTCCAGTAATCATACTTATCAGATGTACAGAGAAATTCATCCTGTTACAAGGAAGAAACACACTATCATGACTGTGTTCAGGCCACCATCCAGCTTTAAAATATCAATACAGAATTAAACTGTCCCAGATGCATTCACCACACAGAAGACCCCAAGCACCTCATCCTACATTGCTCAGCTCTAGACTTACCCAGACAATGACACAATATATCTTCTTTAAGTGACTTGTGGTCCAGTCAAGTCGCTGTTGCCAGTTATCTGGGAGCTGTGGGTCTCATGCAAAAGAATTTTGGGGCAACACATTGATTGATACTTTTTTTTTTTTTTTTTTTTTTTTTTAAATTCAAAAATGTAATAGAGAGTTTCATTTCAGGTACCTCCTGAATTAGGATATGTTGATTTTATGGTTATAGCATCTGGAAAGTCCTCTAAGCACCATAAAGCAGTTTCTGAAGTCATAAGAAGAATACATAAGAAAAAGAAGAGTAAGAAAGATCCAGGTCTTATTATTGAGGGGAAACAAACAAATTGGATTGCAATGGACTTAGGTGAGTAAATCTAAATTAGTCATCATAATCAATAGTCATTTTTGTTTTCATTCACAAATATAACAGAACAGTCCCGTTGTACCCAGCAACACAACCTAGGCAGTAGGTGGAAGACAGCGATGAACCCTCACACATGAGTAACTGAGATAAAATGGAAACAAATGGGAGTGGGATGGGTGGAGGTAGGTGCAGACCTTGGCTGGTTACCTCCCTTATAAGGGGGAAGAAACCTTTGATATGTAGATAGATAGATATAGGAAACAGATATTACATGAGACCAAAGAACTCCTTATAACAAGCATTACCAGACATAAATCTTGAAGAAAAATATGCCCAAGACAGTCACTCTTGTGTGTTTCACTCAAGTCACTAGCCTGCACTGGAACATTATCATAACAGGATCAGTATGGAGATAAACATGTGTTCAAACTGTTTGCACCATACTGAAGATGCAAAACACCCAATCTTACACTGCATATCATTAACACAATACAGACAACAGAACAAGAATTTTACATAAAAGGTTTATCAGATATTGGTTTTACACCAGTTATAGATATATGAAGTAGGCTGGATAAACTGCATAGAATTTATTACTTACCCCAATGTCAGCTGGGATTCATTGATTATACATACATACATATACCAAGGCTTCTTTCCCCCTTACCAGGGGGGTAGCCAAAAAGGACAAGGCACAAAAACATTCCCACCCATTTCATCCCCGAAAACACTCCACACCCCTCCACCCTCCCTCCCATCTTAGCACCTCCCAGATGACGGGTCATCCCTGCACCCTGTCCACTGCCCTGGGTCAGATAATAATTCATTGATTATACTTTATATAAAAATTTATGCTTCCTTTTAGCTTGTGGTGAGTAATAGATATTAATGTTTCCCTTTAATATAGTGGCTCAGGTCCAATCCTTGGACAAATCAAAATTACTTCTACATTAAAACTTTACTTTTGATGCATAATTTAATTTTTATTAGAAGTTGAATGTTTAAGAATCAGTTGTAGTATTTGTTGGTGTATGAAGTATCTATGTACACAATCTTTGTTTCAGGAAATATTGCATTCCATCTCATGGACTCCAGTACTCGAGATGAATATGACTTAGAAAGCCTTTGGTCAGTTGGGAGTTCCCATGATGAGAAATGCTTTGATTATGTCCAAGAAGAAAAGGATATTTTGAAAAAATTACTAGATCCCCTGGCAGATCTAACACCCAAAAAACTATCAGAACACCAAGCCAGTTTACAAGAGTAGGGTTTTATAAGTTTTCTTTGTATATATACCAAATATATTTATAAGTGTATTGTGCATTTTGTTTTCCATAAAAGTTCTATAGAATGTTATTTTCCAGCATCAAGGATGTTATTTTTTCTTTGTTGAAACAAGTTTTGAAGATTTATCATGCATTCTTTAGGATGAGCCAAGTTTTTGATAGACCTATGCCAACCCCAAAGAAAGGTTATCTATGCTTGACAGTAAATTGAACTTCTTTATAAGATCTCTGTATCAAGACCCCCTCCGTTACCCCAATCTCCTACATTCTTCAGTATGAAGATGGTGGATTTACGATCCACATTAGAAATAATGCCCTTCCTGTCACAACAAACACCCAGGTATCTGGTTACTCCTTGCTTTACTGTCAAAATCACTAACAGCATCTGGTTTCACTCAACAAGTTTCTTCCCTAGTTTGTGGCTGTGGGTTTCATCAGTAAAACATGAGGCAACAGTTATCATTTGCCAGCATTAAGAATACTCCATCATGGATGTAACTAATATTTAAGTTGAAATTTTGTAGGAAAAAATAAAGGTCTCGGTATTTTCCCCAACTTTATTTTCACACATGTTTTGTGTAAATAACATAAAAAAAATTATATAACTCCTCATATATCAAAGGATTCTTCCACCCTGTAAGGGAGGTAGGCAGCCAAAGCATGCACCCATTCCACCTCCATTCATCACCTATTTGTTTCCATTTTATTTGATCTCATTGATAAAGGATAATTCTCGTCTTCTGCCCCCTGCCTGGGTCAGAGGCAATGCAGTAAGACATGGCACATTACAGCAGGGCCCTACTACTTAATTTATTTGATGATCCTCCCTCCTCATCCCTTCATGTGCCATAGAAAAAAACAAGTAAGTAAAAATGTCATCTTATCTCTGTTACTTTAGTGTTTTCAAAGTTATTTTCATTTCACCCATTTACTTCACTCCTTTATTTTGTTATTTATCACATCTATTCCTCTAATATATATTCATGAATCCAACCAAAATACATACATATACCAAGGGCTTTTCCCCCCTTACAAGGGAGGTAGCCAAAGTTAAAGCCATAAATCCACTCCCACCCATTTCATTCCCACATACTCCACTCCCATTCACCATCCCTCCCTCCCTCTTTTCTTGGCTCCTCTTGGATGATGAGCCGTCCCTGCATCTTGCCCACTGCCCTGGGTCAGAAACAATGCAGCAAGACATAGCACATCCACAGCAAGGTTGCTTCATTTAATTGGCAACCCTCCCTCATGAAGAAAAAGAGAAGACTGGAAGAAATCCCTTTAGTCTGCATCAAAATATCATTCACACATACTCCCTCACCTCCACCCACTCCCTTCCATGCATCATCCATACACAACCATTCTCCACTCACCCATATCTTCTTCCTTCCTCAACAGACATCCCCCTCTTTTCCAGTCCCCCTTTTACCCCATCCATCCATCTCATCCTTGGTTGCCCCCTCATGTTCACTCCCTCCACCTTCCACACCTCTTTTACTGATCTTTCTTCAGCCAACCAAAATGAATCCTAAAATATAAATATCAAGTACAAAAGATCACCACTGGTTCTGTAAATACCGTTGTATAAGATTATTTTTTTCATATAATCAGTCAGTCCGTCGCCTGAGGGGTCTCTTGCAGGAAACCCACAGCTCTTGGGTAACCAGCAACAGCCACCAGACTGGCTCATGTCACTCAAGGAAGAACTATTGTGTTGCTGTCTGGGTATTTCTAGGGTGGCACAATGTCAGATGAGGAGCTCTGCGTGACCTTTATGGAGATTTTTTTTTTTTTGGGGAGGGGGGGGTAATTATGATTTTACATGTTTGTCTGGAGGGAGGTTGCGTGTAGTTATGTCAAGGGATGTTGTCACGTAATATACAGGTAATGGATATAAAAAACTTAATTAGTGTTTGAATTATTTTATTGAGTCTAGTGGTAATGTATTTACAATGAAACAAAACCCATCATTAGAAGCAGTTGACAAATATGTTGGTCAAAAACCTGTGATAGGTAATGTTTTCAACAACAGTAGTTCAACAATCCTTCTAAATTCCAGAATAGAATCATAGTTTCTAAAGTTCCTTTGCAGACCCATGTTGTAACTTCCTTACAATGTAAATGAAGTCATGAAATCAGTACCTTCAGCTACCAATGTGAGGTTATCAGAGGCTACATTCATTTTCCTACACCTAATTCCAATAATGGATGCTGAATCCAAAGATGCATTAAAATATGTTTTACACTTAATCCATGATGTATTGAAACTGGAAAAAAATCCCTTACAAATGTGTAATATAATTTAACTTTTTTACAACCGAATGTTTTAATGTATGATTATGTCATTCAATGTATGAATATTGCTTAGCATAGAAAATTTTAATATATCCATGGATGTAACTTCACTGATATTTTACTCACAAGTTTTGTGTCACGGGTAAGTTCTGAAACCAGAGACGTGTTGGTACTGTACAGGCACTTTATGAAAGAAAGTAGTGGAATGCCTCCCATCTTGTGGACTTTGAGAATAAGAGCCAGACTTCACAGGAACTGAAGGACTCACCATCAGTGAAGCACATGGACCACTTCCTGGTGTACCTATCCCTACACGCTGATAGTTGCGCATATTATGTCTCTCACCTGTGGCAATGAGTGTTGTATTTTGAGGGTTCACTTGTGTTATTATACCAGATTGACCATCCTTAATACTCCTGGAAAAAAAATATATATACATATATATAGTACATACATATACCAAAGGCTTTTTCCCCTTTACAAGAGATGTAGCCAAAAAACAAAGGCATAAAAACCACTCCCACCCATTCCTTCCCCAACATACTCTATTCCCATCCACCCCCTTCCCTCCCTCTTATCTTGACTTCTCCTGGATGATGGGTCATCCCTGCATCTTGCCCACTGCCCTGGGTCAGAAGCAGTGTCACTAGACACAGCAAGGCTGCTTCATTAAATTGGTGACCCCACCTCTCCGTCCCCTCATGCAAAAATGGAGAAGACGGGGAGAAGTCCCTTCGGGCTGCGTCAATTTATTTTTCACATATACAGACGCTCCTCTACTTACGTTCATTTGTTTTATGTTTTTTTTCGATTTTACGTTTGAACTGACTGTAAAAAAGAAATTGTAAAACTTTTTTTTTGAGTGAATTTTTTAGTTTAGCGCGCTCTCCGTAGTTCAAACGATACTTACGCATGACGCTGCGTCCATTGTTTACATGGCACAAACGACAGACTGAACGTGCCTTGCCTCCTCCTCCTCCTCCCCCTCCTCCACCATCTCAATTTATGTTGCTTGAATTTAATTTATTTGAAATTAATATTATCATTTTACAATGTTATGTGTATAATTAATGATTTAGGGGTGTTTTATAAGATACGGTAATAGAATTTACAGATGTATGGTACAGTAACAACTTACGTTCATTTTCAACTTACGTTTGGCCGTTCGGAACGTAACTAAAACGTAAGTTGAGGAGCGTCTGTACTCCCTCACCTCCCATCCCCCACCCACTCCCCTTCATGCATCACAGCATCATCCATACACTCCATTCACCCCTATCTTCTGTCCTCTCCCGTCCTTCCTCAACAGACATTCCCCTCTTTCCCAATGCCCCTTTAACTCCATACATCCATCTCATCCTAGGTTACCCCCCTCAAGTTCACTCCTTTCACACCTCTTTTACTAATAAAAAATAAATAAATAAATAAATAAAATAAATAAGAAATAAAAATATAATAAAATTAAACTCATCCATAAATAAATTGGTTTATGTTCAGAGTATTTATAGATTCCTCACCTGCTGGGTGAATTGCTGCGGGAGGATGACAGTGTCTGACTAGAGGAATGATACAGCCCTCCATGAACACCTGTGTCAGGATGCAAAAAAAAATTACATACATACATACATAAATGTAATGTTTGGATAGAATTGAAATAGAAGTTACTCAGTAAACAGGTGCACATAACAAAATATTCTCTATTGCCAATACTTTACCATAACCAGTAGCTTGTTTGTACTCCTGTGCTGGGACTGCATAATAATGTGTTTGGTGGTCTTGAGGCACTACAACTTGTGAAAAAGTACTGGGACTGGATACAAACTGTTGCTGAGATGGTGCAGCTAAGTTTGTCTGTACATAAGGCCCTTCGGGGATCTGACTTGGTTTTGGTATATGCACTGAAGCTACTAAGGGGTGCTGAGCTGCTACAACAGTTGCACTGTTCTGAGGAACCACTGTACCACTCAGTGGCTTAACTAACGTCATTCTACCTGGGATAACACTGCTGCTTGGAGAAGTTCGTGGCTTCATTTCAGCAGGGTTAAAGAAAATAAAAGTAAAAAATACATATACCTAAGGCTTTTTCCCCTTTTTCAAAGGAGATAGCAAAAAAAAATAAATAAATAAATAAAATAAAGGCATAAAATCCACTCCCACCCATTCCAACCCCACATACTCCATTACTTGTTTCATTAAAAGTTATATATCAGGCTATAGGTTCAATTCTTAGATAAAAATATTACTGTGAACCCACATTAGGATGAAGGAAAAGCTGTTTTTGTAGAGAAAAATACATGTGGTTTTAAACATGGTCAATCCCATACAACTGGACAAATTTCATATATACAAAATGTCCTCTCCCACCTAGTAAAAGCATAAACCTTTTCACAAAACCTATTCAATCAGTTTTCTCTAAGCACCTCAGTGGTACACAAGATTTATAACTAAATTGTGTGTGTATTAGAAGAAAGGATGGTGCCCCATGATTAGAAAGGAGGTAATGCATTGCCAATTAAAGAATGAAGTACGGTGGAATTCCTAAATTACAGACCAGTGTATCTTACCAGCATGATAACTAAATTGTATGAGAGAAGAAAGACCTTGAAAAGATGAACAATTTGACAACCAATCAATTTAGTATTAGGGTCAGATCATGAGTATTGAACCTGTTGAGCTTTTTTTCAAGAATGGTTGATGTACTACAAGAGAGAGGGCTGTGTACTTAGATCTGGATAAAGTCTTTGATAAGGTATCTCATAGACAACTAATACCTGAGGTGAAGGCTTTTGTGATGAAAATATTGTACGTTGGTATGAATCGTGTGGACTTGCCCTTGAAACTGGAGAGCTCCCAGGTCCTCGAGAATGTTTCTGGAGTGCTTCCTGTAGCTTCTTATTTTCACTGCAGTATATACAGACTTACAGAGACATGAACATATGTATACTTATTCAAGAAATAGTTTTTAAAGAAAGAAAAAAATGCAATTTATAAACAATGTCATAGTATGCTGTCAAATGCCATGAATTTTGCAATTTGCATAAATGCTATGACAAGTTAATTTTGAAAAACTCATTGGCACATCACAATGAAATACATTCTAGTTCCCAATAAATCTGACCATGGATTAATTACTGAATTTAGAACTAATTTCATACTATATTTTATATAAGAGAAAGATAATGTATACTTTTCTAAACGATGAACATATTCCACTGTAGAGTTATATTTTTTCTCCAATTCTTGGTATTTTAACAACTGTAAATTAGAATGAAAGTAGTCATTATACATACAAAAGGTTAGTTGTGTACAATACAAATGAAAATTCAAAATACAAGCATATTACCAAAACTATACCAAAACACCCACCACTTTTCGATGAAAAGAAATCAGTCTAATCCGATGTTCATTTTGAAAATCAAGTAAATGCAATATCTGAGCATGATGTTTCTTTAATAAAGCTGATGGCTCCAAGAAGAATGTCTGTGCATCTGCTTTCATCTAAAGAGTTGTATACAGTATGAGATTTTTTTTAGGTTATGTTGCTGTAAAATATTTGTAAAATAGGTATTCAGAACTGCATTTTTCAAAGCATTACCTTTGAAGAGAGCTGGATGAATTGACATTGAGCTTTACATGCCATACATTTTTCTCGAGACTCGGCTAATGGGTAGAATAAAGAACTATTAAGAAATTTATATAAAGGGGGCATACATAACAATCACTGGATGAGAATAATATGCACCAGAACCACCCTAATACATCTGCATATGAAAATAAAATTCCTTCCCATTGAACATTAGATGAAAATGATAATTACACAGCTTTATGCTACAGCCCTTAACCCTACTCACCTATCTCACTACATCACACAAGTATAAACAACTGGAAAAAAAAAAAAGTTGGGTTTGCTGCATAAATGACCATGGGATCACTCTGAAGGCAACAGTGAAAACTAGGAGACAAAATTAATTTTCACACAATGGTCAAATTTATTAAACTTATGAGTAGCACCTTGTATAGAGACAATACATATCTAGTTTAGTGACATTAATAAGTCATATACTGAAAGCAATAACACATAACAATATTTCTACTAAAATTTTCATATATTTTAACTAAACACACTATAAAATGGAGCAATAGCTATGAACCAAGGCACACATGAAATAACTGGATGTGCAAGTGGTCATGAGAAGCAACTTTGGTGTAATCAGTAAGCATGCCTGCCCAGACAGTGGGAGGTCCTGGGTTCAATTCCCAGGCAGTACCAGCTTTTCAGTGACACTCCCTACTCAACACTGGACAATAAATTAGTTGTGAATGTTTTGTTGTTCTACTTTTAGCCAGATTTATACTCATGTATTACATTGTTTTAATGATACTGACATTAAAAGCATTTAGTCATATCAATCTGAGTAAGAATTTTGCCAAGTGCTTGGCAGTGTTAGGTGGTACACATTCAACTACTTTTCATTGTTTTAATGATACTGACACTAAAAATATTTAGGTATGTCAATTTGAATCAGAATTTTGCCAAGTGCTTGGCAGTTAGGTGGTAAGCATTAAAAAAAAATATATTTTCAGATTCAAATCATACATACATACATACATACATATACCAAGGCTTTTTCCCCCTTCCAAGGGGGGGTAGCCAAAAAGAAAAAGGCATAAAATCATTCCCACCCATTCCATCCCTGAATACACTCCACACCCCTCCACCCTCCCTCTTATCTTAGCACCTGAATGACGGGTCATCCCTGCACCTTGTCCATTGCCCTGGGTCAGAAGCAGTGTCGCAAGACACTAGATTCAAATCACCCAGACAATATAGCATGGAGCATGAATCACATGTTCATTTGGAAGGTATAAAAATATACTCAATTATATTTTCTATGGTATACAAAGATATTCTATATCAAATCTTACCTTTAGACAAACATATATCACAAAATAGGTGACCACAACTTGACAACATAAAAGTTCGGTCTTTGTTGTCTCCAGGCTGACGGCAACAGATGTTACAGTTAATCCAATCCATTGCAACACAGCTACAAAAAGAATGGTTGTGAGTAAATAGAAAGATGTATCTCATGTTATTCTCAAATTCTTGTACATTTAATCTTCAAAATGGTAGTACTTCAGAAATTCATGGTCTTTTCCTTAGTTCTCTGGCCCCTAGGCCATTGTACCAGCTAAACTTCCCATTTCCTTCCATAGGCTCTAGGCATTTCCACCATTACTATTTTATCAATCTATGTATTTATTAATTTCTTAACTCTTCACGTCTCATTGTCTGTTCCCCATCTATAATCTTCATTGTCTGTTCCCCATCTATTCTTATCCTCATTGTCTGTTCCCCATCTATTCTTATCCTCATTGTCTGTTCCCCATCTATTCTTATTCTCATTGTCTGTTCCCCATCTATTCTTATCCTCATTGTCTGTTCCCCATCTATTCTTATCCTCATTGTCTGTTCCCCATCTATTCTTATCCTCATTGTCTGTTCCCCATCTATTCTTATCCTCATTGTCTGTTCCCCATCTATTCTTATCCTCATTGTCTGTTCCCCATCTATTCTTATCCTCATTGTGTGTTCCCCATCTATTCTTATCCTCATTGTCTGTTCCCCATCTATTCTTATCCTCATTGTGTGTTCCCCATCTATTCTTATCCTCATTGTCTGTTCCCCATCTATTCTTATCCTCATTGTCTGTTCCCCATCTATTCTTATCCTCATTGTCTGTTCCCCATCTATTCTTATCCTCATTGTCTGTTCCCCATCTATTCTTATCCTCATTGTCTGTTCCCCATCTATTGCCTATTCTTATCCTCATTGTCTGTTCCCCATCTATTGCCTATTCTTATCCTCATTGTCTGTTCCCCATCTATTGCCTATTCTTATCCTCATTGTCTGTTAACCATCTATTGTCTATTCTTATCCTCATTGTCTGTTGAACTGTTCCCCATATATTCTTATCCTCACTCTCTGTTCCCCATCTATTCTTATCCTCACTGTCTGTTCCCCATCTATTCTTATCCTCACTGTCTGTTCCCCATCTATTCTTATCCTCACCGTCTGTTCCCCATTTATTCTTATCCTTATTCTGTTCCCCATCAATTTTATCCTGATAATATTTTTTGTGCTCAAAGTGTCGTAAATAATGCATACTATTGTATCTCTAGTAAATAATGCATACTATTGTATCTCTAGTCATACGTTAGAGAACAAATAAATTAAGGTACTGGAATTATGATAAAAAAATTAACATAGGATGATAGGCTCTAAACATAGCTTATCACATAGACCTCGCGTGCAAAACTGATGATCTATTATACATTGTAGAGTTGGAAAATGCCTTCTATCTTCTGTTGAGAATACAAAAGACAGAAAATGTCTATTTCACATATAAAAGGGTAAAATCACTAAGTCAAATTTGGTGAAATCATGTATGAGGTTGTATTGGCTACCGGTAATATTATTTAATTGTCACAATCAATGAATTACTGACAGATAATCATCATGATAATACTATGTAACTATCTATGAAGTGGTAGTAAAATAAGTATTAGATGATACATAAATAAAATGTGTATGATAGGCAGTGGGCTGAAATGCATTACCTGTACACATAACCATTGAATAACACGATATAAATCAAGCTAAATCCCCTTTATGCAAATTTACGTCGACTTTAAAATCCAACTACCCGCCAATTATTTGTATTTGGTTTGTTGACTTGACGTCAATCAGGCCAGCTGATTAAAAATTCATTACATTTGAATTTGATAATCTAGTTTAATATAAGAATAAGTACATATAATTTTTTATTTTACTTTTTATTATTTTCACATGTATTTATGTTTATAGTATGAAATAAACAATATCATTGTACGTGACATTGTGTTCGGAGGGGAAAGTTGTAAACAATTTTGTAAACAGTTATACAAGTGTAGGAGGTGAATGATCGTAGAAAGAGTATACCGGTAGGCGAGTATCAACAGTATTTTATCAGAATGGTTATGTCATAAACATAAAGAACAATAGTGGGCTTTCCATGCACAGAATATTTATCTTATTCATTTTGCACTGAGTTTGGTTGTTTATGTACACTGTATGATTAATGATATCTATCTGTAAGATCGGTTTCTCCATGATGATGATTGTTACTGTATGAAGGGCGAAAAGTACTCCAGATATCGTGGGCAAATCATGAATTACATTTCGAGGTACTGCAACCTTCTTCATCTGCAATTAAAAAGGGATAGCAGTGAGTGTCTGGGAAAGGAAGACCAATTCCTGCTGGTAGAAGTTCGGAAGTGCACGTACCTTACCTTCAGCCATTGATAATTATAATCAGTGTTATGATCAGGTGTAGCCATTCCAGTTGTATCTCAGAAGCTCAAATGTTTTCTCGTCGAGTTGAATGAATCTGACATTCATTTTGATCAGAAATAACTCCATTTGTATTTACCACCTGCCTTCATTGTTACCCAACAGTCAAGGGCAAAATGTAGATAGGGTTTTGGATGGGAATCATGCTCACCACTTACTTAGTTTACTTAGTGAAGTTCCGAGGTCAATCCTCACAGCCATAGTGGACTACCGCTGTTGCCAGTCCTGTTGTCCCTCCTCGCGAGGGCCAGTTGGTCTGGTATTGAGTTTGGAGAAAACCTACTGATGGCGGTGTAGCCTGGCACTGGAGGCTCGTCTTGCACCTTCCACAGAAGCCTGTCCAGTGCATGTTTCAAGCTGTCCACCGAGCATTTGGTTTTCTCTCTCACCTCTGTTGGGAGGGCGTTGAAGATTTTTGGACCCTCATGGCTTAGGCTGGTTGCCAGTAGGGTCTCAATACTTTCTGGGGCTCTTGATGGGAGAGTTTGTCTCTCACATTTACACCCATGCCTTACACTGTGGTATGGCTTGATTGTTGAGGGTGTGGGGTCTAGAATAAGTCCCTCTAGGATTTTCCATGTGTAAATGGTCCTGTATCTTTCTCTCCTCCTTTGTTGAGAGTATAGACCTAGTGCTCCCAGGTGATCCCAATAGTTGAGATCTTGGATCCCTTTGATATGCCTGGTGTAGTTCCTATGGACAGCTTCAAGCATATGGATGTCTTCACGTTTGTGTGGCAACCAGAGTTGGCTACAATAGTCCAGGATCGGTTGAATAAGTGCCTTCCAGAGGGTAAGCATCACTTGAACCTCTCTTGAAGAGAAAGTCCTTAGTACCCAGCTGGCCATCCCTTTTGCTCTTTTCACTGACTGCATGATGTGGTGCTGGAAAGTGTCATCATCACTTAAGTGAATGCCCAGGCTTTTTACATGGGCTTTGGGTGTGATTTTCATACCTCTTTCCATGTGCAGTTCAGCGTTGTCTCTAATGCCTTGGTTTGCCATATCTCAAGACCTCAAACATCTCTTTATTGAATTGCATGTTGCTGTTGTTGGCCCGTGCATAAACTGAGTTGACATTTATGTATATTTCTACTCTGAGTTCAATTTTTTTCTAATACAACATTTGTCTTTACAGACAAATGAGGTGAGGAGGAGAACAGGGGTGGAAAGGGAACTGGGAGATAGGGTTGATGAAAGAATAATAGGATGGTTTGGACACATGGAAAGAATGAGTGAAGAAAGACTAGTAAAAGAGGTATGGAAGGCAGATGTGGAGGGAGTGAACATGAGGGGACATCCTAGGATGAGGTGGATGGATGGGGTGAAGGGGGCTTTGGGGAAGAGGGGAATGTCTGTTGAGGAAGGATGGGAGAGGACAAAAGACAGGGGTGAATGGAGAATGGTTGTATATAGATGATGTTGTGATTGCATGAGGTGGAATGGGCGGGGGGATGGGGTGTGAGGTAGTATGTGTGAGCAAAATTTGACGCAGTCCGAAGGGATATCTCCCCGTCTTCTCCTTTTATGCAATGGGGGGACGGAGAGGGGGGGTCGCCAATTTAATGAAGCGGCCTTGCTGTGGATGTGCTGTGTCTTGCGACACTGCTTCTGACCCAGGGCAGTGGACAAGGTGCAGGGATGACCCGTCATCCAGGAGGTGCTAAGATAAGAGGGAGGGTGGAGGGTATTCAGGGATGGAATGGGTGGGAATGATTTTATGCCTTTTTCTTTTTGGCTACCTCCCTTGTAAGGGGGAAAAAGCCTTGGTATATGTATGTATGTATGTACAACATTTGTCAACTAGAAATCTTTGGAAACTAAACTTGGTCACTGCCTGCATGGCAAGTGGTGTAGGCCTAATGGGAGTTGTACAACTTGGTAACAGACAAAGGATTACAAAGGCGGAGCATGCCAACAGGAGACCTCTTGGTCCATATCAAGGTCGGACGTAAACAAAAATAATAATAATAAATGAATAAATAAAAACTATAATAATGTAAATAACAAATAAAATACATGAATAAATGCATAGGTATAGTTGAATAATAAACAAACATGTAAATAGTAAATAATGATAAATTGACATACATATACCAAGGCTTTTTCCCCCTTACAAGGGAGGTAGCCAAAAAGGAAATGGCATAAAATCATTCCCACCCATTCCATCCCTGAATACACTCCACACCCCTCCACCCTCCCCCTCATCTTAGCACCTCCTGGATGACGGGTCATCCCTGCACCTTGTCCACTGCCCTGGTTGTTTCTACCCACTTCCAAACTGAATCTATTTCCAGACTGATTGAGACCATTGTTTCTTGTCTGATTCTCATTCAGTGCAAAAATTTTGTCACTTTTGATGTTGTCAATTCCCTTTAGAATTTTAAAGACTTGTATCAAGTCACCTCTGAGTCTACGCTTTTTTAGGGAAAACAGATTCATATGTTTTAGTCAATTTTTGTATGATTTATTTTTGATATTTGGAATCAGGTTTGTGGCTCGCCGTTGTACTTTTTCCAGTCTGTCAATGTCTTTAATGAGATTCGGTGACCATACGGAAACAGCATATTCCAAATGTGGACAAACTAATGATTTATATAGCTTGTTAATGAGTGATGGACTTTAGAAGTCAAAAGATTGCGCAATCAGTCCTAGCATCTTATTTGCTTTCTCAGAGGCTTGGATGATTTGAGATCGTTACTGTTAATTACGCTGAGATCTTTTTCACTATTCACTTTTGTTAATGAATTTCCAAATAACTTGTAATCGTACTTACTGTTATTTTTACCTATGTGCATTACCTTGCATTGACTTGTGTTAAATTTCATTAGCTACTTTTCAGACCATTGCTGTAATTCATCAAAATCTTCTTGAATATCTAATTGGTTTAAGTGATCATTTGCCATTCCACACAGTTTTGTATCATCAGCAAATTTGGAAACAGTAGATATATAGATAAATAATAAATTAATTAAATTAGATTAAATTCAATCATAATGATAACCAAACAAGATAAAAAAGGAGGGAGCAGCAATCTTTCCATAACCAAAGTCTGTCTGTTATACTCATGTCCTGCTGTACAACACTTTCCCATGAATGGAGCAAAGTCCCATGGCCCCAACTAGTGAACAGTCTGC
Organism: Oratosquilla oratoria; assembly: GCF_046742065.1. Classification (NCBI taxonomy): domain Eukaryota; kingdom Metazoa; phylum Arthropoda; class Malacostraca; order Stomatopoda; family Squillidae; genus Oratosquilla; species Oratosquilla oratoria. The sequence goes on along the minus strand of NC_134817.1, from coordinate 30,908,643 downwards.
AATGGTAACACCTTCCCTTCATCATCTTCAGTTGAGAGCATATTCCAGGGGATGCATTTGCTTCACTTGTACACCATTGCCTGTCTCCACAGTTTCTATAAACAAATTCCCATGTAGCCATCTTTTCCATTCCAACAAATTCTTGGCAGGCTTGGTCAACTTATCCAGGTATGAGCTCTGTATTTACCTAATTATGGTAAACAGGAAAGAAATAATGCTCAAGGAGCCATGTCTCTTTATCTCCTAAATTAAGGTTTGTATCTTGTGGAGACAACTCTATGGGTGGGATCAATATCAGGGAAATATGCCATATGCCTATTTAGCTGGAGACGACACTCAAGAATTATGTCCCCTGTCCCCATATTGGATCATTGACTGCATGGTAACATACAGTCATTACTCTTGAGATTGTTTTGTGGTGTCCCTGTGGACCAGAGCCACACATCATTGGTCTGTTAAAAGTTTGAAATCTCCACTTACAAACAAAGGAATGATGATATTTATTTTACTAATTATTGTATCCTTCATTTATGTTGTCCCTTTGAACCTATGTATTATTACCTCTTCCTGGTCTCCCTGTGGTGAAGAAAAAAAGAATGATGACACCATAATCACATACACATTGTAGAAGGTGATTAAGTGGAACTGAGAGAAGGGACTAGAGATTCCACACTTTGTAGTTTTCTATACCAAAATGTCTATCAGTTATTTGTACCATTACTATATTTTTTGTGGATTTGTTTTTACTATAAGTAGATATTGATTTGCTTGTATGAACTTCTGTGAGAAAGATGTTTCATTCTTGTTTTCTAGATGTGTGAAGGAAATTAGCAATTAAATGGTTACAGCACTACGGCAGTCATGGCAGAAGCCATGTGCCTCTCTAATGAGAGCCACTATGGTTTCGGCCAAATACTCTGGATCATATCAACATACCAGACAAGTTCAACCTAATGTATTTCCAGAGAAGCAAGTTTCTTACCCACACTGGTAAGTCAACATGCACATGAATGCTAACTTAACTGTTTTAGCCCTCTTTCACTCCTGTGTCACTATATATCCCATTAAACACACAATTAAGTTATGAATTTTGTCTGATAGTTCCTCTCTACAATTCTCAAATATTTGAGACCCTGTTAGGCCCTTTCCTTTTAGTTTCATCCATATTTCTTCCACATTTTCACATATGGAAAGCTGACATCCAGTGACTACGTTCCTCTTCCTACTATTTTCAACCAGTGATATAGAAACTAATACATACTAATACATTGCAGACAATAGAGGTCACATTTCTTTCCAAAGATCTATGGGAGGGCTTGAGAAATGTTGCCAACCATTGTGGGGCTGTGGGTTTCCAGTCAATGAAACTTCAGGCAACAATTGCTATTATTACTGTGTATCTTAAAGGGATATTTTGTAGAGCTTCTTAAAGTGATTTTTTTTTTTTTTTTTTTTTTTTTTTTTTTTTTTTTATAAGATTTTGTTACTAAAGTGTTTTTTCATCTGAAAGGAGCAGCACAAGGTACATCCACAGAACATCAGCCCAATGTCAAAACTCAAATGATGACTCAAAAGGAACCAGAATGAGGGTTATGTATATCCCTAACCCCTTCAAGTGGTTTAACAATATTCTGCAAATGGGTAAACTTAAAAGAGAATGGGATGCAAATTTTAGTGAGGCTGAATTCAAAAGAGGAGCTTTGCAGGTGAGAAGATCTTATACTGTATGTTTGGAGTATATTATGCATTATATAATTTTAACCATGAAAATATACAAATTATGTGACAGGTCATTCTTTAGCATATCCTGAAGATTATTGTATTTGTATTGATAATATTCTTATGAATTTTGAATAATGCTTTCTTTGAAGGCAGTATGTACCATAACAGACCTAGTTCAGCGAAGAGAATGGGGTGAATTGCGTGGACTTATGAGTCAACATTTAATCAGTTCTCTACGGTCCCATAGATGGAGTATGGATGAGGTAAATCCAGGCTTTTCAGTATTAACTTTTAAGTTTAATTAGTGTTTGTTTTGTGTTTAAAGGCCAGAGCGCAATAAATGAAGTGATTTTTCTAAACCACCCACTCCTTATTAGAAATGTTTTGTAAAAATAGTCATATTTTGATTCAAACATATTTAAAGAGTGGATTTCCAAAGATTCCCAAGACGTGCAGCCATTCATCACACATTGGCAAAACATCATAGGAGTCAACGTTGTATTGCACCTTAGAAGTGATTATTGCATACACACTCATGGTTTCTATTGAAAAATGTCACAAAATTTAATTAAATCTGAAGAAGAGGTAGTGGAGGTCACTCATTATCTGTCCATCCACATTGTTTGAACCCATAATGCAGTGCCAAATGTCAAAAGATGATCAGGAAATGACTGAACAAGCTGAAGTTGACCTTGACAATGATGATTGATATGGGAAGTGCAACCATAGTAGTAAAGAAAGTGGACAAGAACAGGATCAGAAAGAGGACCAGGGATACAGGGTAAAAAGAATAGGGAATACCGACTGGTATGTCTAGGGATAGATTAGGCCTAAGGCCAAACTAGGTCATCTTATTAATAGTGTTCTTTGTGTAGAGTGTTATGTACATTTTGTGAATATACAGTTTATGAATATTTATTAAAATGTGCAGCACAAATAGTGAATTCATAATTGGGTGCACGGATAACAAATTCATTAGACATGCACATTTTATGAACCTATCATTACCCAACCTAACCTTTTTATGAATCTTCATGTGTGCATGCCAAATGGATTCATTACCTGTATGTCTAATTATGGATTCATTATTGGTGCTGCACACTTTATTGATATAATCTGTGTAGATTCACAAAATGTGCATTACATAGGCTACCTAGGTCTATATTCTATTGGCTGGGGCAGGGGTTGTTGTTCTTGTGTGTATGGAATGTCCCCCTAAGTTACTCTTCAGAATCATGAACTAGACCATGAGAGATGACAAAAAAATTTGGGTAGACTTTTGCTACCCCGGCAATATATATATATACATATATATATATATATATATATATATATATTTTTTTTTTAAGCCTTATATCCCAAAATGACATAAATTGCATGAATGTATGTTGCTGAAATTGGCATACAGTCTTGCATAAGTGATAATTTTGACAAAATTTATAATTTTGAGAAATAAAAATGGGAAAAAGACATTTATTGTGCCATAAAGGGGTCAAATTGGACTATTAAATGAAGTAATCAGTATAAATCCATGACCAAAAAGATAAAATATATATGTTTTTCCATCTCTGTAATGCCTTGTTGAATATCCTGCAGTCATAAAGGGAGGGATTTTTATACTTTACAAGGAAACCTTCTGCATGAAAATTGTTGTATCTATTCATGTTAGGATACTATATATTACAAGGGAAGATCCCAGAACATCAAATATACGATAGGGGCAGATCAACAGGTGTTGGAAACTTAGTCTTAGATGTGGAAATCCAAATTATTGACAATGTTAGTTTTGTTGGTACATTCCTTAACAATCTTTACACTCAGCAGCTACACAATAGACCATAATTTATTAAATTTTCTCATTCAAAGTTTACAATGGTGCATGAATAGCAATGTATGACTCCTCAAGTGTCACACTTCTGACAATTCCCGAAAATTCAAGTTCAGTAGCAAAAATATTTCATGGGAATAGTTGGCAATATTTTTATTTATTTATTTACTCTGCTTAGAGTTTTGAAATAAGTGTAAATTTCGTGCACTCTGACCTTTAATATATATATATATATACACTGAATGGTTCCCAGTGATCAATTAATATCTTTTTTCAACCATAAATCACTTTTAATTCCATGCCATGGCAGTCGAGACTGAAGAATCGCTCGATGGAGGCATCCGTTGGAAATTGAAACGTGTACGAGCTGAGGATTCGAACCCAGCTAACCTGTAACAAAGTTACAGTAACTTAAACCAATACGCTATCAAGAGAGATAACGTATTGGTTTAAGTCACTGTAACTTTGTTACGGGCCAGCTGGGTTCGAATCCTCAGCTCGTCCACATTTCAATTTCCAACGGATGCCTCCATTGAGCAATTCTTCAGTCTCGACTGCGATGGCATGGAATTAAAAGTGATTTGTGATTGAAAAAAGAGAGATATATATATATATATATATATATATTTAGTAGAGTAATTCTAGGACAAGTAAGTCAAACTGTTGCCCCATTCTTTTCACATATTTGCATGGTATTATTTCTGTTTCTCCTGTAACTTGGTCATCATGGGCATCTCTCTGCCTCTCAGTTACTCTCCACCATTCCCTTTCTACCCAGTAATGATCTGACAATCTGCAGCCCTCTACTGAACACATGTCCAAAACTCTTCCAATCCTCCTCTTGGTTACCACAGCATAGTCCATGAATGCCTTCTCAAGTACCCTCTCACACACCACCCTGGCTCATGTTTACTAATGATTTTCTTTCTTCATATATACTTTATATGCTGTCATCATTTCCCTTTCAATACATATATCTGGGATCTCTACACTGATCTAGTTCCTGCAACCACATGCTTTCTCACTATTTCATCTATCAGTCCATCTACTTTGGCATTAAGATTCCCTAACACCACTACATTTACATTTCTCACAAAATTCCCTACATGCTCATTTATATAAATCCAAAATGCATCTCTTTCCTACTCACTTCTTACTAACAGGGCCACATACACCCTCAAATGCATCTGAATTATACCTCTGCTCACATTATCCTTGATGACCTGTCTCATCACTCCACCATGCATTTAACTGTCTCATCACTTATGAGGAGTACCATTCTTCCATCTCTCATCCATTTGCTACTCTTGACACCCCACCCATCATGCTTTGAAAGTCCAACTTACCAATCCCATATAGTTTATTTTCCTTCAACACTAACATATCCATATTTCTTGTTACAACCATGCTACCTGTCTCTTTCCTTTTGCTCCCATCCATACCACATCCACCCTTCTTTAATGACAATTACTAAGGGTTTGATTGGAGTCATCCTCCTAAGATCATATGTGGAGTTTCAAAATATGACATATTATGGAACGATAGAATTCATGAAAAGTCAAGGATACAGATGGGAATGGGATAATGAGTTGAACAAACCAACCCAGGATGGTTATGAGAATGGATGAGAGTAGATACCTTAAATTATTCATAAAGCCCCCATCACACATTCAAGATTCTTGTCAATTGTTGTGAATTTGAAAAGCTGGAAGACAACTTTGGTATTCTAGACTTCCTTAAGGACAATTCAAGTGTGTCTAATATTTGTATATGTTTAACTTCTCTTAGTTTGTCATTCAGCTTCTCAATATATGATGCAAAGGAGATTTGACATTTGGAGATTTTATAAATTATTGTAACCTAAGTCATTTCTACTCAAACTCACTTGAGTTATGTATATGTGGCAGGGGCTTAATCTGTAGTACTTGGGGTGAGAGCAGGGGGACTTTGGAAAAGATTAATAAATAGTGTGAGTGAAGTAGTATTCAGATATTAAGGGGAATGAGCAAAACTGACAGATTCTTGGTTTAGGATGGAAGGGTATCATGAGAACAACTTGATAAAGACCACATGTCTGAAAGTTGTCAAGAATAATTATTTTTCATACAGAGGCATTAACTCAATCTACCCCTCTTAGCAAGACTAAAACAGTGAAACTAACCACATGACTGGAAATGGTTGATAAATTGCTGAATTTGATTAATGAGTGAGAAGCAACAGTCAGATACACTTCCAGCACTTTGATTTAAGGGGGACTTTGATTTCTGTATAGTGAAATAAGTTTTTGTGAAATGGTATACATTAGTGATAAAAGAATTATATGGCTGGAGAAGATGGCATGGTAAACATGGCTTAATCTAGTTGCCATCTCGACAGACATGACATTATGGAAGGAATTAGTATATTGATAATGTAATTTGTCTTCATTAATACAAACCATTTCATTTCCAGGCCTCCAATCTTACACTTCAGCCAAACAATATTCAAGTTGTGACAGTAACCAATGTTGGTCTTCAAGTTATTGTAGGTAAGTGTTTCAAGTATTGTCAAACAAGTAAGGTATGCTTTACCAACTACATGCAGCAGACTGATCCCTCAAAAATTATATTTGTATTTGTCCCCTTTTCCCTCGTATTGTGCACAGACATCATGAAAATTGGAGACGTTGATTTTCCAGTGCTTAATTATGCATAATGTTGTTACGAATAACTTTTGTATGGAATACTTTTTTATTATAATCCTTCCAGAAAAAAAGTATTGTGATATTGATATAGGAGTCATCGCCACCAGAATGCCTGCTAACACGCATAAACATGCATTAATTGCATTAGAATATGCAATAAGGTAACTAATATATTTTTAATATATGATGTAAACAAAAACTAATTTTGTGTTTCACATAGTCATTAAGCAATTGTGCTCATTAATTACATACAAATTTGTGAAAGGAATCAGTAATGAGTACCTGTGTGTGATGGTCTTGCCATATGGCTATCACAGTGAATCATCTCCCTACTTATTGTCAAATCCCATCAACAGATGTAAAATAGAAAATGCAATGGGGCATGAAAGGGATTCATTTAGCATGGGATTGTATAGAACATGTCTGAGTATCATTCACAAGTGTGCTTTCTCCTTTCTTCCAGATTTCATAGGGAGTATACAGAGGGAAAATTGCCAGAATGGACAGTCACTAAATTTGAATTGTGTAATTTCCAGGCAGTAGAAAGGCCATACCAATGAGAACATTTATAAGAATATAGCCTTCATATAGCTTTATGAAAATTGTAGCTCTAATAAAATTTTAGAATAGCTGTTGCATTTCTCAATCCTATAGAGAACTAATTAGAAAACAAGGTGAACAAATAAAAGCAAAAGACAGTATTTTTGTTCATGTGAAGGACAGCAGTAGCACCATATCTTATAGCCATTTAAGGGCCACCTCTGTTCATATTATATATCAATGATATTGACCATGAATTTATATATATCTTATTATATATCAATGCCATATATATATATATCAATAGACATTTGGGAATGGAGGCTAAGAGGAGACTGTATCAAGGAGTGATTGTGCCAACAGCACTGTATGGGGCAGAAACATGGAACATAAGAGAGGAAGAGAGGAGTTTGAATGTGTTTGAGATGAGGTGTCTGAGAAGTATGATGGGGGTTACTAGGCTGAATAGAGTGAGAAATGAGGAGGAGAACAGGGGTGGTAAGGGAGTTGGGAGACAGGGTTGATAAAAGAGTATTAGGATGGTTTGGACATGGAAGGCAAATGTGGAGGGAGTGAACATGAGGGGGTGTCCTAGGATGAGATGGATGGATGTGGTGAAGGGGGCTTTGGGGAGGAGGGGAATGTCTGTTGAGGAAGGACGGTAGAGGACAGAAGACGGGTGAATGGAGAATGGTTGTATATGGATGAAGTTGTGATGCATGAGGTGCAATGGGTTGGGGGGTGAGGTAGTATGTGTGAGAAAAAATTGATGCAGCCTAAAGGGATTTCTTCCCATCTTCTCCTTTTCTGCATGGGGGGGCTCACCGATTTTATGAAGCGGCCTTGCTGTGTCTTGCAACACTGCCTCTGACCCAGGGCAGTGGACAAGATGCAGGGATGACCCATCATCCAGGAGGTGCCAAGAAAAGAGGGAGGGTGGAGGGGAGTGGAGTGTATTTAGGGATGGAATGGGTGGGAATGCTTTTTATGCCTTTTTCTTTTTGGCTACCTCCCTTGTAAGGGGGAAAAAAGCCTAATGTATGTATATATCAATGATATTGACCATGGATTTAAATATACTGTCTCCAAATTCACTGATGATACTAAGTCAATTTATCTAATGGTACTGAATTGTAGCAAGAGGGGAATGTCTGTAGAGCAGGGAAGTGAGAAGGCAGGTGATAGGGGTGAGTGGAAAATGGTTGTGTATGAATATTTTGATGCAGCCTGAAGGGATTTTTCCCCATGAAGGGATGAGGGGGGATTGTCCCTGTGCAAGTAAAGCAGCCTTGCTGTGGATGTACTGTTTTGCTTCATTGCTTCTGAACTGGTTAGTGGGTGGGAGACAGGGATGACCCTTCATTCATGAGGAACTAAGGGTAACAAGGGTGGTGGATGAGTCCCTTTACTGGCTACCTCCCTTATGAGAGGGGAAGAAGCCTGTATATAGATTTAATTGTATGTTTATTCTCCAATTATTACAACTTCCTTTAAATTTAATGTACGGTTCTAGGTGAAACTGAGAGAATATGGGCATGTTTCATAAAGGAAGTGCTTAAGTGTACATTTTTTATAGGAATATTTAATGATGCATTACTATTTGAATAAATATACTGGATACAAAAATTAAACATAGCCTGATATATAAAGAAATTCATTTTATTTGTTAACAATACAGGTGTTTTGGGTCAAACATTGTGTCAAAATGTAATTTCCTCCAAATCTTTTGGAGAAAAAGTGAGATGTCACAATAGCATTTCAGAAACTACATAATATGCCTGGTCCCAAGTATTCATTGACTAGCATTCTCAGCCTATTTACAATATCTGATTTGTGAAATATATATATAAAGATATTTTATTTTGTGCCTTGTCAAGTATAAATGAATATAGTACAATATCTGATTTGTGAAATATATATATAAAGATATTTTATTTTGTGCCTTGTCAAGTATAACTGAATATACACCACTGATGTGTAACTACACTTCAGCAACAAAAAATAGTCTCTCCTATAGTCCCTATTTGAATTTGGCAGAAATTTATTGAGACTATTACCAGGTACCTATCATAGGTCTCACTAATAATAAAAGACATGAAAACATTGGAAAAAAATAATAATAATAAGTTAAAATCTAAGAATTACAAACCAAATATTCAACAACACTAATGAAAAAATTCTGCCATATTTAAATAAAGAGTAAGTTAGTTCAATATAGTAAATTACATTAGATCATCTGCTTCTGAATGAGGTCCACTGAAGGCGTCTGGATCCTGTGAAAGTAATTCACGTATGAAAAGCCAAGAATAAATCAATTACACTCGATCCATGATCTAAGTGACCACAATTTAAGGAATTTCACATTTGAGGGACTTTATATTCAAAGAGCTTCATTCAACAGAGTTTTTGAATAGAATCCCTTGGAATCTAGTCAACTAACAGACCCCTTCTTCCTAGCTAGCTCATAAGTCTATGACTGGCTTGTATATTATGCCCCAGGTCTCTCATGTATTTGTATCGCAACCAAAAAATTAGTATGATGTCAATTATTTAGAATATTTTCCAAAGTCATTCAAGTATAAAATTTAAGATCAAATGCTATAACTTCCATTTTATCTCAATTTCTTACCTGATTTAGTTTCTTGAACTCCATTAGTTGTGTAAAGATATATTCTAGGATATGTCTTGCATCTCTTGAAGTTGGAGGAAGCTTGGGGACAATACCCAAGATCTCACCACATTCTCTTACATAGTACTCTAGGTCTTCATCTTTGCACTTGTTGGTCACCTGCAGAACACAAAAATTAAATTTACTTTCTACAAATTTCTGAAATCTTAATGATCACTGTAGCCTGTAACTTGCTCTATATGCATTATTAAGTATATTTCTAAACCATACCTGAGCTAAACGAGCTTTTTCAGAACTGAAAGCTTCATCCAAATCAAACAACTCTAGTGATGGATGTGGTAATTCCCGGAAAGATGGTGGAAACACCTGAAAATAAAATTTATATGTAAAGCCTTTAACCTCTTCAATACAAGTCAATCAAATACTCATGCACAAAGTTTGGCTGCCTGATGTATGATGATTTGATGATGCATCACAATACATACATACATATACCAAGGGCTTTTTCATCCTCAAGGGATGTAGCTAAAGTCAATAGGCATAAATCCACTTCCACCCATTTCATCCCCATGCACTCCACTCACATTCACCACCCCTCCCTCTTTTCTTGGTTTCTCCTGGATGATGGATCATCCCTGCATCCTGCCCATTGCCTTGGGTCAGAAGCAATGTAGCAAGACATAGCACATCCATGACAAGGCCACTTCATTTAATCAGCAACCCCACCTCCTCTGTCCCCTCATGCAGAAAAAGAGAAGACAGGGAGAAATCCCTTTGGGCTGCATCAAAATATCATTCACACATATTGAAAGAATAGTGTAGAGATGATTACGATGGAAGTGGAGGACAAGGATAAGAAGAGCAAAAGTTAATAGTAAATCATGTGCCTCCTAAAATGGCTTCATGGGAAGAGAGAGAACACAAAATTATGTTACAAGACACCAGGATATCACTAAGTAAGATAATGGAAGATGGAGGACAAATAATTATAATGAGTGACTTTAATTGTAAAGAAATCTGCTGGGAAGAGATGACAGTGAAGGGTGGAGATGACCTATGGGGAAATGTATTACTTGATATGATTATTAAACATACAATGATGCAATGAATACAAGAGAATACTGGGTATAGAAATGAGGAAGAACCATCGAGACTGGACCTAATAATCACATCAGAACCCGAAATAGTGGACAAGATTGAATATAAAACACCAATAAGTAAAAGTGACCACATATTGGTTGAACTGGAACTAAACGAGGAAAAATACATGGAAAAAAAAAAAAAAAATGAACAATATAGAAAGGGAAGATTGATGTATGAAAAAACAAACTTTGACAAAATGAAAGAATTCTTTCAAAAAGCTGACTGGGAAAGAATACACAAGGAGGAAACAACAGTAGAAGAGAAATGGAGTATTTTGACAAAAATTTATAAAGGAGTGGAAAAGTATGTGCCAAGACAAAAGCAAGAAAAAGGATATGTAAAGTGCTGGTACAACAAAATATGTAGGGAGTTAAAACACAAAAGGGATAAAGCTTGGATAAAATGGAAAAAAGACAAAAAACTGAAAAATGGAAAATACTATATACTAGTTATAGAAATGAATATGTACAAGTACGCAGAGAAGAAAAGGTAAAATACGAAAAAGATGTTATAGAAAAATGTAAAGATCAACCAAAATTATTTTACAGATTTGTAAACAAACTGAAAAGCAAACAAGAATTAGAGAAACTACGACAAGGAGGAGTTGAATACACAGAGGAAATAGAAATGGCAGAAATTATGAATAAGCATTTTAAATTGGTGTTTACAAGGGAGAACATACAACCTAGAGATATCGAATGGGAGGAGAGAGTTCCCCCTATGAAAGAGATAGAAGTATCAAGAAATGGAATAATGAAACACTCGAGTAATCTTCATGTCAGAAAATCGCATGGACCGGATAAAATGGCAAACTGGATTTTGAAAAAATGCAGGAATGAATGAACAGACAAAATACTTAGCCTAATAAACAGTTCATTGAAAGAGGGAAAAGTTCCAGAAGATTGGAAAAGAGCAAATATAGTACCTATATATAAAGGGGGAAACAAAGAAGACCCTACTAATTATAGACCGGTCTCTCTTACAAAGATTCAATTTGGAAGTGGGTAGAAACAACTTTGCCAACTGTGTATTTAATGAATGGAATAAACTTCCTGCACAGGTAGTGCAATGTAGTTCAGTTCGAAGCTTTAAGAATCATTTAGATAAATACCTAAGTAAAATGCTGTAATGATTATAATTTATCTTATATTATTTGTTTTTGTTTTGTTATCTTTTGTCTGTCTGATTTTCATTTATTATTAGTTATATGTCAATTTATTATTATTTACTATTTACCTGTTTATTAACTATACCTATGCATTTATTTATGTATTTTATTTATTTACATTATAGTTTTTATTTATTATTTTATTATTAATATGATTTTTTTTCGCATCCGACCTAGATATGGATCAAAAGGTCTCCTGTCGGTTTGCTCCGCCTTTGTAATCCTTTGTAAACTGGAGAAAGTGGATAGTTTCAGATACTTGGGTGCGAATGTGACAGGAAATGGAGGAGTGGTGGCAGAGGTAGAATGTAGATTGAGAGAAGCGAGTAAATGCCTTGGTGGATTAAAAAGTGTAATGAAAAATCGACATCTGGGAATGGATGCTAAGAGGAGGTAATATGAAGTAGTGATTGTGCCAACAGCAATGTACGGGGCAGAAACATGGAACATGAGAGAGGAAGAGAGGAGTTTGAAAGTGTTTGAGATGAAATGTCTGAGAAGTATGATAGGGGTTATTAGGCTAGATAAAGAGAGAAATGAGGAGGTGAGGAGGAGAACAGGGGTGGAAAGGGAACCGGGAGATAGGGTTGATGAAAGAGTATTAGGATGATTTGGACACATGGAGAGAATGGGTGAAGAAAGATTAGTAAGAGAAGTGTGGAAGGCGGAGGTGGAAGGAATGAATATGAGGGGGCGTCCTAGGATGAGATGGATGGATGGGGTGAAAGGGGCATTACAAAAGAGAGGAATGTCTGTAGAGGAAGGACGGGAGAGGACAGAAGATAGGGGTGAATGGAGAAGGGTTGTGTATAGATGAGGCTGTGATGCATGAGGGGGAGTGGGTGGGGGATGGGGGGTGAGGAAGTATGTATGAGAAAAAATTTGACGCAGCTCGAAGGGATTTCTCCCCGTCTTCTCCTTTTCTGCATGAGGGGACGGAGAGGGGGGGGGGGGTCGCCGAATTTATGAAGCGGCCTTGCTGTGGATGTGCTGTGTCTTGCGACACTGCTTCTGACCCAGGACAGTGGACAGGATGCTGGGATGACCCGTCATCCAGGAGGTGCCAAGATAGGAGGAAGAGAGGAGGGTGGAGGGGAGTGAAATATATGGGAAATGAAATGGGTGGGAGTGATTTCTATGCCTTTCTTTTTGGCTACCCCCGTGTAAGGGGGAAAAAGCCTTTGGTATATGTATGTATATCATGTATCACAGCATCATCTATACACAACCCTTCTCCATTCACCCCTATCTTTTGTCCTCTCCCGTCCTTCCTCCACAGACCTTCCTCTCATTTGTAATGCCCCTTTCACCCCATCCATCCATCTCATCCTAGGACACCCCCTCATATTCACTCCTTCCACCTCTGCCTTCCACACTTCTTTTACTAATCACTCTTTACTCATTCTTTCCATGTGTCCAAACCATCCTAATACCCTTCCATCACCCCTATCTCCCAGTTCCCTTTCCACCCCTGTTCTCCTCCTCATCTCCTCATTTCTCACTCTATCTAGCCTAGTAACCCCTATCATACTTCTCAGACATTTCATCTCAAACTCCTCCTCTCTTCCTCTCTCATGTTCCATGTTTCTGCCCCGTACAATGCAACAATCACTCCTACCATATAACCTCCTCTTAGCATCCATTCCCAGATGTCTATTTCTCATTACATTCTTCAATCCACCAAGGCATTTACTCGCTTCTCTCAATCTACATTCTACCTCCACCCCCACTCCACCTTTTCCTGCCACATTCGCACCCAAGTATCTAAAACTATCCACTTCCTCCAGTCTTTCACCCTTAATGCTCACCTCCAGCCTGCTGTCACTCTCTCCCCTTGTACATCTTATCACCTTACTTTTACCCACATTTATCTTCAGCTTCCTTCTTTCACACACCTTCTCAAACTCTGTCACTAACTTCCTCAATACCTCCTCTGATCCTGCTACAAGTGCAGTGTCGTCAGCAAACAACAGCTGGCTCACCTCCCGCTTTTCTCCATTTTCTATAATCATCTCCAACCCCTGACCCACTACCCTTGCATTCACCTCTTGCACCACACCATGTAATGATTGAACAGCCAGGGCAACATAACACACCCCTAACGAAGTCCCACTTTTACCTCAAACCATTCACTCTCTCCATTTCTAATCCTAACACAAGCTCTACTACTCTTGTAAAAACTCTTGATTGCTCTTAACAGCTTTCCTCCTATCCCATATATTTGCAATACCTCCCACAGTGCCTTCCTGTCTACCCTGTTATAAGCCTTTTCTAGATCCATAAAAGCCCAAAAAACATCCTTACCTTTTCCTATAGCTTTCTCACATATCTGTCTTACCACAAAGATCTGATCTACACAACCTCTACCTGTCCTAAACCCACACTGTTCCTCACCAAATACTCCCTCTGTTCCTCTCCTAATCCTCTCAATCAAGACCCTCCCATAAGCCTTCCCAACTACACTTAACCTCTTCACTACGGGGCACATCGCACGTCTGGCAGCATTAGTTGCCCGATGTGCGATGTTGCGTCATACTCGCATTATAAAAAATAAAGTCAGTGCTCAATCGTTTGTTCTCTTTCGCTTGTGTATTTTGATAACCATAGAAAACTGATGAAGCCAGTTTAGAGAGAATGAAAATTACGTAGGTACGACTACAATAAATATAATCAAGATGGCGACGTCGGCAACATCGAGTACCCACTTGCTCCTCATGCCGCCTACGTAGGCGTCACCGTATGGAAGTGGTTAACAAGCTGATCCCTCTGAAACTACTACACTCACACTTGTCCCCCTTTCCCTTGTAAAGTGGAAGTATACAGGCACTCCTCCAGTCCTCCGGCACTCTACCCTCTCTCAAACAAACATTAAACAACCTCACCAGCCAGTCCACCATCACTGTACAGGTAAACGTCGACTTACGATGGCCGCGACTTACGATTGTTCGACTTTACGATGACGACGACGACGACGATATGATAATTTAACCCCTTCCATACGGTGCCGCACACGTAGGCGTCATGAGGAGCAAGTGGATTCGCGACGGTGCCATATCGGCGTCTTGATTATATTTATTGTAGTCACCCCTGTGTTTTTACATTCTCTCAAATGTGCCCTAAATCCCATTCTCTGTGGTTTTCAAAATTCGCGGGTGAAAGAGAGAACGATCGATATAAGCGGTGACTATATTTTATGATGCGAGTATTATTACGTCACGTCGTACGGCTGGCATTGGCTGCTGCCCGCGAGATTTAAGTCCGTACTGAAAATACATATTATAGTGTTTGAATATGGTAAAAAGGATAAAAATAATTAAATAAACTACTGTACATGTTTAATAGGCTATATTCAGTATCTCTGGTGGTTAATATACAGGTAGGCTAGGTACAGTGACCACGGAACAGAGTGGGGATCGACTTACGATGAGATCGTCTTACGATGGCTCTATCGAAACCTATTTCCATCGTAAGTCGACGTTTACCTGTACCTCCTTTCTTCAGACATTCTGCATGGCATCCATCCAGACCAGGTGCTTTACCTGCTCTCAGCATCTTAACAGCTGCTTTCACTTCATCCTTCCCTATTTCTCCTCCATTTTCCTCACTCATCACTCTCATTTTCTTAGAGCTTCCCATTGCAACTACCTTTTCCTCCCTATCCTCCTTCACATTTAGCAACTCCCTAAAATACTCTGCCCACCTTCCTCTCACTGCCTTCTCTTCCATTATCATCTCTCCATCTGCACCTTTTACCTTTTCTTCTCTACTTGATTCGCCTCCTTTTTCTCTTTTAATTTCCTTCCAAAACATCTTTTTTATTGCTTTCAAAATTTTCTGTCATACTCTTACCCCATTTCACATCTGCTCTCCTCTTTGCTTCCTTTATCTTATGCTTAGCTTCCCTTCTCTTAACTTTGTACCTCTCATACGATTCCCTTGCCCTAATTTGCAGCCTATCTATGAATGCCTGCTTCTTCTCTTCTACACATTTCTTTGCTTCCTCATCCCACCACTCACTACCCTTCTTTCTATTTCCTCCCGCCCTCCTTGTTCCACACACCATCTTTGCACACCTTATGACTCCCTCCTTGAACCATCCCCATTCCTCCTCCACACCTAGTTCTACTCTATCCTTTACTCCCTCCCACTCCTCTTTCAGTTTCTTCTTAAACTCACTCTCCTTTTTTTCCTCATTCAAGCAGTTCACTCTAAGTGCTTCCCTACCTTCTGCCCTTTTCCTCTTTCTCCACCTATTCTCCACTCTCATTTTACCTTCCAACAAAAAATGATCTGATATTCCTCCACTCTCTCCCCTTAGAACATGTACATCCTTAACTCTTCCTACCATACTCCTGGTCACCACTATATAATCCATTAACGCTCTATCTGCCACCCTTCCATCCACCACCCTCTCCCATGTGTACTTATGCTTGAGGAAATGATTAAAAAAATATTAATTACACTAACAAGACCAAAACTGGAGTATGCAGCAACACTATGGACACCCAGTACTAAAAAGAATATAAAGAAATTTGAAAGAATACAAAGAGCAATGACATAGTTGGCACCAACTCTTTCCAAATTAAAATACGAACAAAGATTGTCCAAACTGGAATTACCAACTCTGGAACAAAAAAGAGAAAGAGATCTGCTAACTATCTATAGAATCATGAAAGGAATGGAAATCCTAGATAGAAATGATTTACTAAAATGGGACAATGGAAAAACAAGAGAACACGAAAAGAAACTCAAAAAGGATGATTATAGAAGAGATCTGAAAAAAGAGTAATGGATACCTGGAATAATTTAGATAAAGAAACAGTGTGTGCAAACACTATTCAAGATTTTAAGAAAAAACCTGATGCTGAAAGATACAAAGATGGGTTACCACGAGCATAGCTCCTTTCCTGTATAATACAACTAGATAAATACAGAACACAGGGGTCACTGGTACATATATATATACCAAGGGCTCTTTCCCCTTACAAGGGAGGTAGCCAAAGTCAAAAGGCATAATTTCACTCCCACCCATTCCACTCCCATCCATCCCTTTCATCTTGGTTCCTTATGGGTAATAGCTCATTCCTGCATGTTGCCCATTGCCCTGGGTCACAAACAATACAGCAAGACAGAGCACATCCACAGCAAGGCCACTTCATTTAATTGGTGACCACCCTCTCCATCCTCTCATGCAGAAACATTGAAGATGGGGAGCAACCCCTTCAGGCTGCATCAAAATATCATTCACATATACAGTCACTATCCGAGTTACGACATACACGAGTTACGACCATCTGTACTTACAACCACATCTAGCAGATGCATATTATAAGTTTACTGTATATGTCTAGCAGCACAGCACATAAGATAGTTGTGGCAGCCCGGCATCGCGTATGACAGTTATGGCAGAGATGGAAAAGTTGCTTTATATGTGGTTGCAAGATAATAGGCAAAGAAATGTGAAAGTGATGTTGCAAGCAGTACAAAGTAAGGCTACAAGTTAATTTCGCGTGTTGAAAGAACGTACAGATGAAGAATACGCTTCACATGAATTCATAGCAAGTGCTGGGTGGTTTTGTCGCTTTCGAGTGTTACCAGGTTCACCCCGTGTTGTTGAAAGGTGAGGCTGCTAGCAGTGATGTGCCTGCAGCTAAGGCATTTGTGGAAGAGTTTAATAAATTAAGGATGAAGGATATTTACGTACTTACGACCACGTCTAGCAGATGCCTATTATGAGTTTACTAATAAGAATACTCTATAATAAGTATTTTCTTTCTTTAACCTACCATATCATATTAACAACTAAGCAACTGAAAACAATGCTGTACACAACTGTAGGAGAGAAGCCAAATGCAGGGTATGGGATCCAATGTATTTAACATTTTGCCCTGCAGGGCTTCTTCAGAAATAACATAGTGGACAAACATCTGACTCCTTATATAACCTGAGCTTGCGGGGAGAAACAAACATGAAACTGGTGTAAACACAATTTGTGTAAATTGCTTGCTACTTTGTTATTAAAATTCCTAAAGGTTTATTTATTGTAAAAAATCCATCGTTTTGATTTATATTATCAATGAGAGATATGAAAGCAGATTCAAAACATCTATGTTTCATAGTATGGTTTTCATATTTAATAATCTTAGAATAATTCCAGTCAGCATTGTGCCCTGTATTGTATCTATGTCTAACAATGGCATCATTCATATTGTAAGTTTGCTGTGGATGTGCTGTGTCTTGTGACACTGCTTCTGACCCAGGGCAGTGGACAAGGTGCAGAGATGACCCGTCATCCAGGAGGTGCTAAGATAAGAGGGAGGGTGGAGGGGTGTGGAGTGTATTCAGGGATGGAATGGGTGGGAATGATTTTATGCCTTTCCCTTTTTGGCTACCTCCCTTGTAAGGGGGAAAAAGCCTTGGTATATATATGTATATAAGTTTTCATATCATATTTATGTTCCAATATTTTTTTATTAACACCACGGAAACTTTCACTAATGTAGACCTTTTTACAATGTAAACATGGCACACAGTAAACACCTGCTTGACGAACATTTTCCCTACTTTTATTTTGACTTTTTATAAGATTGCCAACTGTTACTGAGCTGGTGTTAATGTTGTGAAAACCAGCTCAGTGGTGTTGATAAAAGAATATTGGAACATGAATATGATATGAAAACTTACAATATGAATAATGCCATTGTTAGACATAGATATGATACAGGCCACAATGCTGACTGGAATAATTCTAAGATTATTAAATATGAAAACCATACTATGAAACGTAGATGTTTTGAATCTGCTTTTATATCTCTCATTGATAATATAAATCAAAACAATGGATTTTTTACAATAAATAAACCTTTAGCAATTCTAATAACAAAGTAACAAGCAGTTTACGCAAATTGTGTTTACACCAGTTTCATGTTCGTTTCTCCCCGCAAGCTCAGGTTATGTATGGAGTCAGACGAAGAAGCCCTGCTGGGCAAAACATTAAATACATTGGATTCCATACATGGAACATAAGAGAGGAAGAGAGAAGGAGTTTGAATATGTTTGAGATGAGGTGTCTGAGAAGTATGATGGGGGTTACTAGGCTAGATAGAGTGAGAAATGAGGAGGTGAGGAGGAGAACAGGGGTGGAAAAGGAGCTGGGAGATAGGGTTGATGAGAGAGTATTTGGATGGTTTGGACACATGGAAAGAATGAGTGAAGAAAGACTAGTAAAAGAGGTATGGAAGGCAGATGTGGAGGGAGTGAACATGAGGGGATGTCCTAGGATGAGGTGGATGGATGGGGTGAAGGGGGCTTTGGGGAAGAGGGGAATGTCTGTTGAGGAAGGACGGGAGAGGACAGAAGACAGGGGTGAATGGAGAATGGTATATGGATGATGTTGTGATTGCATGAGGTGGAATGGGCGGGGGGATGGGGGCTGAGGTAGTATGTGTGAGGAAAATTTGACGAAGCCCGAAGGGATTTCTCCCCGTCATCTCCTTTTATGCAATGGGGGGACGGAGAGGGGGGTCGCCGATTTAATGAAGCGGCCTTGCTGTGGATGTGCTGTGTCTTGCAACACTGCTTCTGACCCAGGGCAGTGGACAAGGTGCAGGGATGACCCATCATCCAGGAGGTGCTCAGATGAGAGGGAGGGTGGAGGGGTGTGGAGTGTATTTAGGGATGGAATGGGTGGAAATGATTTTATGCCTTTCCCTTTTTGGCTACCTCCCTTGTAAGGGGGAAAAAGCCTTGGTATATGTATGTATGTATATTTAGAGTGCATATAACAATTGAGGAGTTAAGAAAAAATTATTAAAAGGAAACTACAATTTAAAAACCTTACAATGGTAAGCAAGGTTATATTTAATATGTGTGTGTGTGTATACAGGTATAGTATATACATACAGTACCTGTATATGTATATATACTGAAATACAGTACAGTATTAAAACATATAATACTAAGAAAAAATTATAAAAATGAAACTAAAAGGCATAAAATTTATAAATAAACAGTAAATAGCTTGTATGTAATAGTATTCAATAGAAAAAGTTACTTAATCCCTTCAATACGTGCGATGTTGCGTCATAATACTCGCATGATAAAAAATAATGTCACTACTCTATCGCTCGTTCTCTTTCACCCATGAATTTTGATAACCATAGAAAATATGATGAAGCCAGTTTACAGAGTATGGGGGTCATGCAGGTACGACTACAATGAATATAATCAAGACGCCGACGTCGGCATCCTCGCGTGCCCACTTGCTCCTCATGACACCTACGTAGGCGTCACCATATGGAAGAGGTTAAAAACCTAACAGATTGATATCATGTATCCTAGAGTATAATCCTTGTGTCGGCCATTTTGAATGGGATCCGACTTATGACTGGTTGGTTGGAACTGATCTAGGTCGTAACTCCGATAGTGACTGTAACTACTCCCTAACATCCCCCCATCCCCCATCCACTCCCTTCCATTCATCACAGTATTATCCTTACACACCCATTCTCCATTCACCCCTATCTTCTGCCTTCTCCCTTCCTTCTGAGAAGGATACCCATTTGGGGTATTAACTGCATGTTATTGTGAAGTAAAACTCTGCTCATTAGCATGCAGCTGATACTTTAGGGTCTATATGGGGCACCCCTATGGACCAGAGTCACATGTCATTTTGTCTGTGTTAGAGGAAATATCTACTCACAGAAAAATTATGCTACTTTATTGTACTGTAACTGTTCCTCTGTTATGCTGTCCCCCTACCCTACTCTTAATAGTGTCCTGTACCTTTTCTATGAATGTATATTTTCATTTTCACCTAACCCTGTGGTAGGGGAGAAAGAATACTGCCACTGAGTGTTCCTACTTGGGTTATAAAAGGCAACTAAAATGGGATGAAGGATAGGACAAAGCATCATTACTTGCAGCAAAGGTTGAGGTGATGGTGGTTCAAATCCTACAAACAGCGAAGTTGAACCAAGGACATACATACATACATACATCAAGGCTTTTTCCCCCTTCCAAGGGAGGTAGCCAAAAAGGGAAAGGCATAAAAACACTCCCACCCATTTCATCCCTAATACACTCCACACCCCTCCCACCCTTCCTCTCATCTGAGCACCTCCTGGATGACGGGTCATCCCTGCACCCTGCCCACCGCCCTGGGTCAGAAGCAGTGTCGCAAGACACAGTACATCCACAGCAAGGCCGCTTCATTTAATCGGCGACCCCCCCTCTCCGTCCCCCTTTGCATATAAGGAGAGGACAGGGAGAAATCCCTTCGGGCTGCGTCAAAATTTACTCACACATACTACCCCCCCCACCCCCCTGCCCATTCCTCCTCATGCAGTCACAACATCATCCATATACAACCATTCTCCACTCACCTCTGTCTTCCGTCCTCTCCCTTCCTTCCTCAACAGACATTCCCCTCTTCCCCAAAGCCCCCTTCACCCCATCCATCCACCTCATCCTAGGACGTCCCCTCATGTTCACTCCCTCCACATCTGCCTTCCATACCTCTTTTACTAGTCTTTCTTCACTCATTCTTTCCATGTGTCCAAACCATCCTAATATTCTTTCATCATCCTAATATTCTTTCATCAACCAAGGACATAGTTAATTAAATTCCATGCTACAAAGTCCTCTGTAAGGGGCACCATCCTAGCCTTCTGATGGGAGGAGTTTGTGATGTCAAACCACATCATCCTGCTCTCTGTAGCCCTAAAGGGTAAATTCATACAAGATGTCAAGGCAAAAACTCTGCTACAACTACAAAATAAATATAACCAGGATGCTGACATCCCTGTATACCCACTTGTGTCTCATGACACCGAAGTTGTCATCATCATATGTTGGAATTTAAGTGGTCATATTGTACAAGCCCCTGAATAACTTTATCCCTGCATTTCATTCTCATACACATCCAAACTCTTTCTTTGTACCCCAACCCCATTTTTGTTCTGCTTCTTCCTATCACCACTTTCCTGTTGAATTTTTTTTGGACATTACTAGGCTCTGTCAAGGACAGCATAAGCCTTTAATTTTCCAACATATATTACAAGATTTGTAATGAGATGAGTGCATGCCTGGACTCTCTACCTCCCTTATTTGGGGAAAGAGGCCTTTTAATAATATAGATATATTATGCTGCACCTTTGGGGTTTCATCATATTCCCATCACCTTGATGTTGTCAGTTAAGGGTGCAGCTCCTTTGTCAAAAAAGATTACAGAAACTAAAATGCACAACAATGACAAGAACAGAGTGACACTTCCTAACTAGCAGGTCTATAGGGACACCCCAAAAAAGAGTCCTATATACAATGACTACATGTCACCAAGCAATCAATAACCCAGTTCAGTGCATTCATAACTATAAATAGGCTTTTCTTCCTTTCAACAGGAAGCACAATCTACTCACATATCCTCACTGTGATCCCATTATTCTCACAGAGCACACATTTCTGCAGATTTCTTTGATTATGAGATACTCACTGCTGGTTGTAATGGTGGAAGTGGAGTTTCAAATTGAGGAGTTATGAGTCTCAATGGCTCATGCCTGACATTCAGTTGTGAATAGGCATTGATTGCAGGTGGAACAAGATGCATATCTATAGCTGCCAACTGGAAGAAATTCAAAATGAACACACAAATATTACAAAAATACTTATCTCACCTGAAAATTTTTGACAAATGCAATGTAAGGTCATTTAATTCACTATAAAGAGAATTA
Source organism: Oratosquilla oratoria (assembly GCF_046742065.1). Classification (NCBI taxonomy): domain Eukaryota; kingdom Metazoa; phylum Arthropoda; class Malacostraca; order Stomatopoda; family Squillidae; genus Oratosquilla; species Oratosquilla oratoria. Next base: position 30,886,200 of record NC_134817.1, on the reverse strand, counting down.
AAAGCATGCAAAAATGCCTTGGATCAACAGTTGGGTTAGAATTAGGAAATTTTGAAGGCAGTACAGAACAAATAATTTCATTGCAGTTCTTATATTAATAGTTGAGGTACAAGTTTTCCAGCTGAGTTTACTAGTGAAAGATAGACCAAGAATATTTAGGATGGCTGAGTGGGTTAGGGCATCATTACTTGCGGCGAAGGTCAAGAGGATGGCGGTTCGAATCCTGCCACTGGCGAAGTTGAACCAAGGGCATGGTTCATTAAATTCCATGCTACAAAGTCCTCTGTAAGGGGCACCATCCTAGCCTTCCGATGGGAGGAATTTGTGACATTAAACCATATCATCATATCAGAAGGGAAAAGCTGTGTGCTACTTAAGAAAAGGAGATAGCTTTATGGAAGACTGAGTGCAATGGACCGGTGGAGAAACTGAGTGTTGGTGTACTATACTATTAGGACATTGTCCTCTTTTTTTTTAAGTTAGAATATTGTATTTGAAGTGGTGATGGCTACATGTGTTTTGTTGTATTTAATGACTCATTATTTTTCACACTGCCAGGTCCTTCATACATAGGCTAAAGGACATGCGAGTATGTGGCTTAGGATTTTGAGGCTCTTTTCCAAAGATATGGCCATTCAATTTTACTATTGGATGGTTCTTTGATTTATGGTTGTCTGGGGTGAGCAAAATTACTTAAGATTTTAGTGGGGAGGCCTCTATTCTGTTTTGTCTAAGCCACTGTTCTAGCTTGTCTGGTAAGTTTGGGTGAAAAGGTAAATATAAGAATATGAGAATATTAAAACCCTGTGTATATCCAGAGCATTCATGAGTTCATCTAAAATTGAGAAATTCTAATGGTAGCATTGAACATTCCTTGTAATATTGTATATTTATTATTGTATATTGATTATGCATGTATACTGTATATTCAATGTATTATTAAGTGTGAGAACCAAGCATTCATACTAAGTGTGTGGCTGTGATTTTCCTGCCAAGTCTGAGCTTGGTGGCGTGGCTTGGCATCAAAGGCGGTCTTGGTTCTGCCTCCTAAGTGACCACACGCTCGTCTTTGTAGAGCTGTACATTTACTAATTTATTCATACTCAGTGTTTCATTGGCCACCCTATAATAAGATGAACACAAATGGTAGGATGTTATGAGATTCAGTCAGTCTTATGTAATAATGATTTGGTTTAACATTGCAAACTCCCCTTATCAGGAGATTAGGTGCCCTTTACAGAGGATTTTGTAGCACTGAATTTAATGAACCATCCCCTTGATCCAACTCACTGGCAGCAGATTTTGACCTACCATCACCTTGACCTCCACCACAAGTAGCGATGCTCTAATCCGCTAAGCCAGCAAGTATCCATAATACTATTGATTGATTACAACTAAATATATACAACAACAGATTATATAAAAAAAATTAAGCAACATAGCACCTTTGTGTGAAAAAGTTGAGTGTAGTCAGTGGGCACCTCATCTGATTCTTGTAAGCAAACCCTCAAGCTCTCTGACATTGAAGAAAGGTCTGGTGTCATATTATAGTCTGATATCTGTAAGCACAAGATAGACATGATTATTCAGCACCACAAATTTTAGCAATTAATATGTAGAAAGTTTACATACTGTTTACAAACTTTAAACATTGTAATACCCGTCTGGGGTATTGGCTGCATGTTATTGTGGCAGAGTAGCATGCAGTTGATACTTTAGGGTCTATATGGGGCACCCCTACGGACCTGAGCCACACATCATTTTGTCTGTGATAGAGGAAAACTCTGTTCATACAGAAATGATGACACTTTTATACTATGACTGTCCCTCTGTTATGCTGTCCCCCAACCCCTCATTACTGTCCTGTACCATTTCTCTGAATATTCATTTCCTTTTTTCACCTACCCTGTGGTGGGGGAAGAGAATGCTACCACAAAGTCTTTCCACTTGAGTCGTAAGGGGCGACAAAAAAAAGGACGGGGGATGGGATTAGGAGTCCTGCTACCTGTAGCCCCAAAGGGGACATTCCTAAAAAAAGTAAAGGCACAAGAGGGTCTGGGAGTTTTCCAACCAGTACCCTAAGGTTTGGGTCTTTTAATGTGCATAGATGTGGTACAGATGAGAGTAAAAGGGAAGAGATAGGCAGTATGCTTATGAGAAGAAAGATGGATGTGCTGGTTTTGAGTGAAACTAAAATCAAAGGGAAGGGTGAGTGTGACTTTGGGAGTGTAGCTGGAAGGTACTCAGGAGTGACGAGGGGATGAGGGAGAGAAGGGGTGGCTATACTAGTAAGTGAAGAGATAAGTGAGCATGTAGTGGAGTGGAAGGAGGTTTCATCAAGGCTGATGTGGATAAAGTGAAGCTGGGAAGGGAGATGTGGGTTTTGGTAAGTGTGTATGGGCCTGGTAGTGAGATGAGCATAGAGGAAAGGGAAGCTTTTTGGGTAGATATAAATGAGTGCATAGAGGGATTAGGGAGAAATGTGAATGTAGTTGTATTGGGAGACCTTAATGCTAGGGTAGGAAATGAACCAATAGATGGAGTGATTGGGAAGTATGGAGTTCCAGGTAAAAATCGTAGTGGAGAATTGATGGTGGAGATGTGTCTCGAAAGAGAGTTGATGATAGCAAATACAGTGTTTAGGAAGAAAGTCAAGCATAAGTACACATGGGAGAGGGTGGTGAATGAAAGGGTGGCAGATAGAGCATTAATGGACTATATAGTGGTGACCAGGAGTATGGTAGGAAGAGTTAAGGATGTACATGTTCTAAGGGGAGAGAGTGGGGGAATATCAGATCATTTTCTGGTGGAAGGTAAATTGAGAGTGGAGAATAGGTGGAGAAAGAGGAAAAGGGCAGAAGGTAGGGAGGTACTTAGAGTGAACTGCTTAAATGAGAAAGAAAAGGAGAATGAGTATAAGAAGCTGAGAGAGGAGTGGGAGGGAGTGAAGGATAGAGTAGAACTAGGAGTGGAGGAGGAATGGGGATGGTTCAAGGAGGGAGTCATAAGGTGTGCAAAGATGGTGTGTGGAACAAGGAGGGTGGGAGGAAATAGAAGGAAGGGTAGTGAGTGGTGGGATGAGGAAGCAAAGAAGGGTGTAGAAGAGAAGCAGGCATTCATAGATTGGCTACAAATTAGGACGAGGGAATCATATGAGAGATACAAAGTAAAGAGAAAGGAAGTTAAGCATAAGACAAAAGAAGCAAAGAGGAGAGCAGATATGAAATGGGGTAAGAGTATGACAGAATTTTGAAAGTAATAAAAAGATGTTTTGGAAAGAAATTAAAAGAGGAAGAGGGAGGCGAATCAAGTAGAGAAGAAAAGGTGAAAGGTGCAGATGGAGAGATGATGATGGAAGAGAAGGCAGTGAGAGAAAGGTGGGCAGAGTATTTTATGGAGTTGCTAAATGTGAAGGAGGATAGGGAGGAAAAGGTAGTTGCAGTGGGAAGCACTAAGAAAATGAGTGATGAATGAGGAAAATGGAGGAGAAATAGGGAAAGATGAAGTGAAAGCACCTGTTAAGATGATGAGAGCAGGTAAGGCACCTGGGTTGGATGGATGCCATGCAGAATGTCTGAAGAAAGGAGGCACAGTTATGGTGGACTGGCTGGTGAGGTTATTTAATGTTTGTTTAAGAGAGGGTAGAGTGTCGGAGGACTGGAGGAGTGCCTGTATAGTTCCACTTTACAAGGGAAAGGGGGACAAGTGTGAGTGTAGTAGTTACAGAGGGATCACCTTGTTGAGTGTAGTTGGGAAGGCTTATGGGAGGGTCTTGATTGAGAGGATTAGGAGAGGAACAGAGGGAGTAATTGGTGAGGAACAGTGTGGTTTTAGGACAGGTAGGGGTTGTGTAGATCAGATTTTTGTGGTAGGACAGATATGTGAGAAAGCTATAGGAAAAGGTAAGGATGTTTTTTTGGACTTTTATGGATCTGGGGTATTCCCCATCTGGGGTATTGGCTGCTTGTTATTGTGGCAAAGTAGCATGCAGTTGATACTTTAGGGTCTATATGGGGTGCCCCTATGGACCAGAGCCACACATCATTTTGTCTATGATAGAGGAAAACTCTTCATAGAGAAATTGTGACACTTTCATACTACGACTGTCCCTCCGTTATGCTGTCCCCCAACCCCTTGCTGCTGTCCTGTACCATTTCTCTGAGTATTTACTTTCTGCTGTGGGGGAAAAGAATACTGCCACCAAGTATTTCCACTTGGATCGTAAGAGGCGAGAAGAAAGGGACGGGGAGTGGGACTAGGCATCCTTCTCCTTGTAGCCCCACAGGGGACATTCCTAAACGAAAAAGTAAAGGCATAAGAGGGTCTGGGAGTTTTCGGAACAGCACCCTAAGGTTTGGGTCTTTTAATGTGCGTGGATGTGGTACAGATGAGAGTAAAAGGGAAGAGATAGGTAGTATGTTTGTGAGAAGATGGATGTGTTGGCTTTGAGTGAAACTAAGTTGAAAGGGAAGGGTGAGTGTAAATTTGGGAGTGTAAGTGGGAGGTTATCAGGAGTGAAGAGAGGGCGAGGGAGGGAAGGGGTGGCTATAATAGTAAGTGAAGAGATAGGTAAACGTGTAGTGGAGTGGAAGGAGGTTTCCTCAAGGATAATGTGGATGAAGGTGAAACTGGGAAAGGAGATGTGGGTCTTTGTAAGTGCATATGGGCCTGGCAGTGAGAAGAGTGTAGAAGAAAGGGAGGCTTTTTGGATAGATTTAAATGAGTGCATAGAGGATTTAGGGAGAAATGTCAACGTAATAGTACTGGGAGACCTTAATGCTAGGGTAGGAAATGGTCCAATTGATGGAGTGGTTGGGAAATGTGGAGTTCCAGGAAAGAATGGTAGTGGAGAGTTGATGGTGGAAATGTGTCTAGAAAGAGAGTTGATGATAGCAAATACAGTGTTTCAGAAGAAAGTCAAGCATAAGTACAAATAGGAGAGGGTGGTGGATGGAAGGGTGGTAGATAGAGCGTTAATGGATTATGTAGTGGTAAATAGGACTATGATAGGAAGAGTTATTGTTGTTGTTGTCGTTCCCTAGACTGTCTGTCCGAGCAGTCCTGTCTCCCCAAGGAATGCCACAGCCGAAACTGGGTTTTCCCACAAATCCTTTATAGAGTGTATGTTGTGCTGTTTGCGTGCATGATTGTGTAAAATGCAGTCTTCCAATATGTGTTGTATGGTATGGGGTGAAGTGTTACATCCTGGGCAGCTGTTCACAATGCGGTCATCCAGCTTCTTCTGGTAACTTAGAAGTGCTGGGTGGTGGCCGCACCGCAGTCTGGCCAGGTGGACTCTGTCCTTTCGTGGGAGAGAGGATTCAGAAGGGTGGATATCAGAGGGTCTGGCATGCAGCAGTGTGTTGTCTTTCAGTGTGTTAATGGAGCGGTGAGTGATATGATTATGAATATGTTTCCGGAGGCTGGTATTTGGTGGTTGTGGAGGAAGAGAAGAGAGTATCTGTGTGTGATAAAGGTCTTTGGGTGTTGTTTTAATGTTTCTTGGCGTGTGTGGGTGTGATGTGTTTGTGGTGGCTGCGGCAAGTGTTTGTGTGCCTCTCATGTCGAGGTGGTCCTTGACTTTGAGGACTTTTGTTTCATGGTGTAAATGGTCTGTAGGTGTTGTATTTGTGCAGCCAGTAATTGTTTTTAGGGCTTTGTTTTATATGATTTGAAGGGTGTTGTGGCGTGTCTCACTGAGATTAGGAGCCAATGCAGGACTCGCATAATTCATCACTGAGCATATGCATTGTTTGTATATTGTTATATTAGTTTCTTTGTTTTGTCCAAATGTTGTTCCAGTGATTGACTTAAGTGCATTAAGTCTAGGTGTGCATTTGTTTTTTATGTTTGTGATGTGTTGTTTGAAAGACATGGATGTATCGTATGTTACACCAAGAATTTTCGGTGTGTTTGTGTGTGGTATTAGAGTGTTGTTGATGTAGAGATGAGGTATGTATTTGTGTTCTTTTGTCCAGTTGGTGAGAAGTGTTGCTGCAGCGTCTACGTCGTGGGACCACCCCCCAACCCCAAGAGTTGGGAGCCAAACAGCAGCAAACAACCCTGGCCATCAGCTCTACGCAGGTGGCACCGATCCCCAAGAGGAGCTACGCCTGCCTCAGATAGTACCACAATCCTTTTCCCAACATGCAATGTTACGTTTTTTCTGATAGGAAGAGTTAAGGATGTACATGTGCTAAGGGGAGAGGGTGGGGGAATATCAGATCATTTTTTGGTGGAAGGTAAGTTGAGAGTGGAGGATAGATGGAGAAAGAGGAAAGGGACAAAAGGTAGGGAGGTGCTTAGAGTGAACTCTTTAAATGAAAAGGAAAAGGAGAAGGAGTACAAGAAGAAGCTGAAGGAGGAGTGGGAGGGTGTGAAGGATAGAGTAGAGCTAGGTGTGGAGGAGGAATGGGGATGGTTCAAGGAGGGAGTCACAAAGTGTGCAAGGATGGTGTGTGGAACAAGAAGGACAGGAGGAAATAGAATGAAGGGTAGTGAATGGTGGGATGAGGAAACAAAGAAGGTTGTAGAAGAGAAGAAGTGAGCTTTCACAGATTGGTTACAAAATAGGACGAGGGAGTCATATGAGAGGTACAAAGAAAAGAAAAGAGAAGTAAAGCAAAAGGTAAAGGAGGCAAAGAGAAGAGCAGATGTGAAGTGGGGTAAGAGTATGACAGAAAATTTTGAAAGTAATAAAAAGGTGTTTTGGAAAGAAATTAAGAGAGGAAGAGGAGGCGAATCAAGTAGAGAAGAAAAGGTAAAAGGTGCAGATGGAGAGATGATAATGGAAGAGAAGGCAGTAAGGGGAAGATGGGCAGAATATTTTAGGGAGTTGCTAAATGTGAAGGAGGATAGGGGGAAAGATAGCTGCAGTGGGAAATGCTAAGAAAATGACCGTGATGAGTGAGGAAAATGGAGGAGAAATAAGGAAGGATGAAGTGAAGGCAGTTGTTAAGATGATGAAAGCAGGTAAGGTAAGGTAAGGTCTGGATGGATGCCATGCAGAATGTCTAAAAAAAGGAGGTACAGTGATGGTGGACTGGCTAGTGAGGTTATTTAATGTTTGCTGGAGAGAGGGTAGAGTGCCGGAGGACTGGAGGAGTGCCTGTATAGTTCCACTTTACAAGAGAAAAGGGGACAAGTGTGAATGTAGTAGTTTCAGAGGGATTAGCTTGTTTAGTGTAGTTGGGAAGGCTTATGGGAGGATCTTGATTGAGAGGATTAGGAGAGGAAGAGAGGGAGTAATTGGTGAGGAACAGTGTGGATTTACGACGGGTAGAGGTTGTGTAGATCAGATTTTTGTGGTAAGACAGATACGTGAGAAAGCTATAGGAAAGGGGAAGGATGTTTTTTGGGCTTTTATGGATCTGGAAAAGGCTTACGACAGGGTAGACAGAAAGGCACTGTGGGAGGTTATGCAGATATATGGGATCGGAGGAAAGCTTCTAGGAGCTGTCAAGAGTTTTTATGAGAGTAGTAGAGCTTGTGTCGGGATTAGAAATGGAGAGAGTGAGTGGTTTGAAGTAAAGGTGGGACTTCGTCAAGGATGCGTTATGTCGCCCTGGCTGTTCAACTTATACATGGATGGGGTAGTGCGAGAGGTAAATGCAAGGGTGGTGGGTCAGGGATTGGAGATGGTTAAAGAAAATGGAGAAAAGTGGGAGGTGAGCCAGCTGTTGTTTGCTGACGACACTGCGCTTGTGGCAGGATTGGAGGAGGGACTGAGGAAGTTGGTGACAGAGTTTGGGAGAGTGTGTGATAGAAGAAAGCTAAAGATAAATGTGGGTAAAAGTAAAGTGATGAGATGTACAAGGGGTGAAAGTGGCAGTAGACTGGAAGTGAGCATTAAGGGAGAGCGACTGGAGGAAGTGGATAGTTTTAGATACTTGGGTGCAAATGTGGCAGGAAAAGGTGGAGTGGAGGTGGAGGTAGAATGTAGATTGAGAGAAGTGAGTAAATGCCTTGGTGGATTAAAAAGTGTAATGAGGAATAGACATTTGGGAATGGATGCTAAGAGGAGACTGTATGAAGGAGTGATTGTGCCAACAGCACTGTATGGGGCAGAAACATGGAACATAAGAGAGGAAGAGAGAAGGAGTTTGAATGTGTTTGAGATGAGGTGTCTGAGAAGTATGATGGGGGTTACTAGGCTAGATAGAGTGAGAAATGAGGAGGTGAGGAGAAGAACGGGGGTGGAGAGAGAATTGGGAGATAGGGTTGATGAAAGAGTATTGGGATGGTTTGGACACATGGAAAGAATGAGTGAAGAAAGACTAGTAAAAGAGGTATGGATGGCAGATGTGGAGGGAGTGAACATGAGGGGATATCCTAGGATGAGGTGGATGGATGGGGTGAAGGGGGCTTTGGGGAAGAGGGGAATGTCTGTTGAGGAAGGACGGGAGAGGACAGAAGACAGGGGTGGATGGAGAATGGTTGTATATGGATAATGTTGTGATGCATGAGGTGGAATGGGCGGGGGGATGGGGGGGGGGGTGAGGTAGTATGTGTGAGCAAAATTTGATGCAGTCCGAAGGGATTTATCCCCGTCTTCTCCTTTTATGCATGGGGGGATGGAGAGGGGGGTCGCCGATTTAATGAAGCAGCCTTGCTATGGATGTGCTGTGTCTGGCGACACTGCTACCCAGGGCACTGGACAAGGTGCAGGGATGACCCGTCATCCAGGAGGTGCTAAGATAAGAGGTAGGGTGGAGGGGTGTGGAGTGTATTCAGGGATGGAATGGGTGGGAATGATTATATGCCTTTTCCTTTTTGGCTACCTCCCTTGTAAGGGGGAAGAAGCCTTAGTATATGTATGTATGTTATGGATCTGGAAAAGGCTTACGACAGGGTAGACAGGAAGGCACTGTGGGAGGTACTACAGAAATATGGGATAGGAGGAAAGCTGTTAAGAGCAGTCAAGAGTTTTTACGAGAGTAGTAGAGGTTGTGTTAGGATAAGAAATGGAGAGAGTGAATGGTCTGAGGTAAAGGTGGGACTTCATCTGGGATGTGTTATGTCACCCTGGCTGTTCAATCTATACATGGATGGGGTGGTGCAAGAGGTTGCAAGGCTAGTGGGTCAGGGGTTGGAGATGGTTAAAGAAAATGGAGAAAAGTGGGAAATAAGCCAGTTGTTGTTTGCTGATGACACTGCGCTTGTAGCAGGATCAGAGGAGGGATTGAGGAAGTTAATGACAGAGTTTGAGAAGGTGTGTGAAAGAAGGAAGCTGAAGATAAATGTGGGCAAAAGTAAGGTGATGAGATGTACAAGGGGAGAGAGTGACAGCAGGCTGGAAGTGAGCATTAAGGGTGAGAGACTGGAGGAAGTGGATAGTTTTGGGTGTGAAAGTGGCAGGAAAGGGAGGAGTAGGGGTGGAGGTAGAATGTAGATTGAGAGAAATGAGTAAATGCCTTGGTGGATTAAAAAGTGTAATGAGAAATCGACATCTGGGAATGGATGCTAAGAGGAGGCTATATGAAGGAGTGATTGTGCCAACAGCACTGTATGGGGCAGAAACATGGAACATAAGAGAGGAAGAGAGGGGTTTGAATGTGTTTGAGATGAGGTGTCTGAGAAGTATGATGGGGGTTACTAGGCTAGATAAAGAGAGAAATGAGGAGATGAGGAGGAGAACAGGGGTGGAAAGGGAGTTGGGAGATAGGGTTGATGAAAGGGTATTAGGATGGTTTGGACACATGGAAAGAATGAGTGAAGAAAGATTAGTAAAAGAGGTGTGGAAGGCAGAGGTGGAAGGAGTGAATATGAGGGGGCATCCTAGGATGAGATGGATGGATGGGGTGAAAGGGGCATTACAAAAGAGAGGAATGTCTGTCGAGGAAGGTCGGGAGAGGACAGAAGATAGGGGTGAGTGGGTGGGGGATGGGGGGTGAGGACGTATGCATGAGAAAAAAATTGACGCAGCCCGAAGGGATTTCTCCCCGTCTTCTCCTTTTCTGCATGAGGGGACGGAGAGGGGGGAGGTCGCCGAATTTATGAAGCGACCTTGCTGTGGATGTGCTGTGTCTTGCGACACTGCTTCTGACCCAGGGCAGTGGACAGGATGCAGGGATGACCCGTCATCCAAAAGATGCCAAGATAAGAGGGAGGGAGGAGAGTGGAATATGTAGGGAATGTAATGGGTGGGTGTGGTTTCTATGCCTTTTTCATTTTGGCTATCCCCCATGTAAGGGGAAAAAAGCCTTTGGTATATGTATGTAATACAGTCAACTCTCAAAAATCTGGATATCAAAAATCAAGATTTCATGAAGATATGGTCACTCTTTTGGTAAGCTATAGTAATCCCTCCCATATCCAGATGGCCATTACTTGAACATTTCAGTATACAGATGTTGAGCTATGGCAGTTATCCCATTATACAGTAATACTACCTTATATTCTCTTCATTACACACACTATATATACATACATATACCAAGGCTTTTTCCCCCTTACAAGGGAGGTAGCCAAAAAGGAAAAGGCATAAAATCATTCCCTCCCATTCCATCCCTGAATACACTCCACACCCCTCCAACCTCCCTCTTATCTTAGCACCTCCTGGATGACGGGTCATCCCTGCACCTTGTCCACTGCCCTGGGTCAGAAGCAGTGTCGCTAGACACAGCACAACCATAGCAAGGCCGCTTCAGTAAATTGGCGACCCCCCCTCTCCGTCCCCTCATGCATAAAAGGAGAAGACGGGAAGAAATCCCTTCGGACTGTGTCAAATTTTGCTCACACAAACTAACTCACCCCCCATCCTACCGCCCATTCCACCTCATGCATCACAGCATCATCCATATACAACCATTCTCCATTCACCCCTGTCTTCTCCCATCCTTCCTCAACAGACATTCCCCTCTTCCCCAAAGCCCCCTTCACCCCATCCATCCATCTCATCCTAGGACATCCCCTCATGTTCACTCCTTCCACATCTGCCTTCCATACCTCTTTTACTAGTCTTTCTTCACTCATTCTTTCCATGTGTCCAAACCATCCTAATACTCTTTCATCAACCCTATCTCCCAACTCTCTTTCCACCCCTGTTCTCCTCCTCACCTCCTCATTTTTCACTCTATCTAGCCTAGTAACCCCCATCATACTTCACAGACACCTCATCTCAAACACATTCAAACTCCTTCTCTCTTCCTCTCTTATGTTCCATGTTTCTGACCTATACAGTGCTGTTGGCACAATCACTCCTTCATACAGTCTCCTCTTAGCATCCATTCCCAAATGTCTATTCCTCATTACACTTTTTAATCCACCAAGGCATTTACTCACTTCTCTCAATCTACATTCTACCTCCACCTCCACTCCACCTTTTCCTGCCACATTTGCACCCAAGTATCTAAAACTATCCACTTCCTCCAGTTGCTCTCCCTTTATGCTCACTTCCAGTCTACTGCCACTTTCACCCCTTGTACATCCCATCACCTTACTTTTACCCACATTTATCTTCAGCTTTCTTCTATCACACACTCTCCCAAACTCTGTCACCAACTTCCTCAGTCCCTCCTCCGATCCTGCCACAAGCGCAGTGTTGTCCGCAAACAACAGCTAGCTCACCTCCCAATTTCATCCATTTTCTTTAACCATCTCCAATCCCTGACCCACCACCCTTGCATTTACCTCTCGCACTACCCCATCCATGTATAAGTTGAACAGCCAGGGTGATAATAACGTATCCCTGATGAAGTCCCACCTTTACCTCGAACCACTCACTCTCTCCATTTCTAATCCTGACACAAGCTCTACTATTCTTGTAAAAACTCTTGACAGCTCCTAGAAGCTTTCCTCCTATCCCGTATAACAGAAAAACCTCCCACAGTGCCTTTCTGTCTACCCTGTCGTAAGCCTTTTCCAGATCCATAAAAGCCCAAAAAACATCCTTCCCCTTTCCTATAGCTTTCTCACATATCTGTCTTACCACAAAAATCTGATCTACACAACCTCTACCCGTCGTAAATCCACACTGTTCCTCACCAATTACTCCCTCTCTTCCTCTCCTAATCCTCTCAATCAAGATCCTCCCATAAGCCTTCCCAACTACACTTAACAAGCTAATCCATCTGAAACTACTACATTTACACTTCTTCCCTTTTCCCTTGTAAAGTGGAACTATATAGGCACTCCTCCCTCTCTCCAGCAAACATTAAATAACCTCACCAGCCAGTCCACCATCACTGTACCTCCTTTTTTTAGACATTCTGCATGGCATCCATCCAGACCAGGTGCCTTACCTGCTTTCATCATCTTAACAACTGCCTTCACTTCATTCTTCCTTATTTCTCCTCCATTTTCCTCACTCATCAGTCATTTTCTTAGCATTTCCCACTGCAACTATCTTTCCCTCCCTATCCTCCTTCACATTTAGCAACTCCCTAAAATATTCTGCCCATCTTCCCCTTACTGCCTTCTCTTCCATTATCATCTCTCCATCTGCACTATATATACATATATATATATATAAATGTATATATGTATATATACATACATATACCAAAAGCTTTTTCCCCCTTACAAGGGATGTAGCCAAAAAACAAAGGCATTAACCACTCCCACTCATTCCATCCCCAATATACTCCTCTCCCCTCTACCCTCTTATCTTGGCACCTCCTGGATGACAGGGTCATCCCTGCATCTTGTCTACTGCTCTGGATCAGAAGCAGTGTCACAAGACACCGCACATCCACAGCAAGGCTGCTTCATTAAATCAATGACCCCACCCCACTCTCTGTCTCCTCATGCAGAAAAGGAGAAGACAGGGAGAAATCCCTTCAGGCTGTGTCAGTTTATTTCTCATACATACTCCCTCACCCCCATCCCCCACCCACTCCTTTCCATGCATCACAGCATCATCCATACACAACCATTCTCCCCTATCTTCTGTCCTCTCCCGTCCTTCCTCAACAGATATTCCTCTCTATCCCAAAGCCCCTTTTACTTCATCCATCCATCTCATCCTAGGTCTCCCCCTCATGTTCACTCCTTACTGAGTGATTGTCCCAACAGCACTGTATGGGGCAGAAACATGGAACATGAGAGAGGAAGAGAGAAGGAGTTTGAATGTGTTTGAGATGAGGTGCCTGAGAAGTATGATAGGGGTTACTAGATTGGATAGAGTGAGAAATGAGGTGAGGAGGAGAATGGGGGTGGAAACGGAGTTGGGAGATAGGGTTGATGAAAGAGTATTAGGATGGTTTGGACACATGGAAAGAATGTGTGAAGAGAGATTAGTAAAGGAGGTGTGGATGGCAGAAGTGGAAGGAGTGAACATGAGGGGGTGACCAAGAATGAGATGGATGGATGGGGTAAAAGGGGCATTGGGAAAGAGGGGAATGTCCGTTGAGGAAGGACGAGAAAAGACAGAAGATAGGGGTGAATGGATAATGGTTGAGTATGGATGATATTGTGATGCATGGAAGGGAGTGGGTGGGGGATGGGGGGTGAGGATGTATATGCGAAAAATAATTTGATGCAGCCTGAAGAGATTTCTCCCTGTCTTCTCCTTTTCTGCATGAGGGGATGGAGAGGAGGGGTCGTCGATTAAATGAAGCGACCTTGCTGTGGATGTGTTGTGTCTTGTGACACTGCTTCTGACCCAGGGCAGTGGGCAAGATGCAGGGATGACCCATTATCCAGGAGGAGCCAAGATGAGAGGGAGGGAGGGGGTGAAGGGGAGTGGAATATGTGGGGATGGAATGGGCGCCACATTAAAAAATTCAGAAATCTTAGCTGCAGCTCAGTGCTCCTTGAATACTGTGAAGGCCGTGAGATGTGAGCTGGAGAACTGCAACAGAGATGTGGAAGCAGTGGCTAGCAGGAAGGATCGTAGCTGGCATTCTGACTCTGCCTGCACAATGAAATTCTTCGAGAAGCTGGAAAAAAAGATGTGGCAAGATCCAGGCAAGGCAATGCAGACCTTGGTGAGAGATGGGCGTTGGAGTGGCGACTATGAAGAAAGTGCTGGAGGGTCTTTGCTACTCCTCATACAAGAGGTGCAAGGGCCAACTACTCACCACCAAGGCCCAAGAGAACCACTTTACGAAAGGTAAGAAACTCCTAAACAAAGTCAAACACCCAGTTGAGTCAAGGATACTCTGGTTTTTCTCAGACGAGAAGAACTTCTCCCAGGACCAATTGCACAACAACAGATGGCTAGCCTACAGTCTGCACAAAGTCCTGCACTTCATGAAGACCAAGTTCCCTCAAACTGTGATGATCTTTGGGTGTGTTTCCAGTGAAGGCCACATCATATCACCCCACATCTTTGAAGAGGGACTCAGACTCACTTCAGATGGCTATACTGAGTTGCTGTCCACTGTTGTCAAGCACTGGGTGGAGAGGGTGGCTGCAGGAAGACCATATGTGTGGCAGCAGGACTCAGCTCCATGTCACACCTCCGGGAAAACCCAGAAATGGCTGTCTGAGAACTTCTACAACTTCACTAGTCTCAACATCTGGCCCCCAACCCCAACTCGTCTGATTACAACCCCATGGACTATAATGTGTGGGGCGCAGTTGAAAAAGACACCAATCATAACCACCTGCAACACCAAGGATGAACTGATTGCCAGGATTTTCAAACTGGTGTTCAGGGATCTCTTGAAGGACACTGTGAAGGCCACGTGCTGCAGGTTCAGGTTCCTACTGGAGGCTGTGGTGGAGGCTCAGGGCAGCTTCTTTGAGTAAGCTGTATTTGGCAAAAGATCCTCTAAGACAGGGGTTCTCAGCCTTACTTGGCCCATTCACCCCTTTCACCATTTGTCAGTATGTCATTCCCCCCCTCCTTTCCAAGATTGTCTGTTACGAAAGGTACACTCTAAATAATATGCAAATATTACTAAAAATAGATAGGGTTGATGAAAGAATATTAGGATGGTTTGGACACATGGAAAGAATGAGTGAAGAAAGACTAGTAAAAGAGGTATGGAAGGCAGATGTGGAGGGAGTGAACATGAGGGGACGTCCTAGGATGAGGTGGATGGATGGGGTGAAGGGGGCTTTGGGGAAGAGGGGAATGTCTGTTGAGGAAGGAAGGGAGAGGACGGAAGACAGAGGTGAGTGGAAAATGGTTGTATATGGATGATGTTGTGACTGCATGAGGAGGAATGGGCGGGGGGGGGTAGTATGTGTGAGTAAATTTTGACGCAGCCCGAAGGGATTTCTCCCCGTCCTCGCCTTATATGCAAAGGGGGACGGAGAGGGAGGGTCGCCGATTAAATGAAGCGGCCTTGCTGTGGATGTGCTGTGTCTTGCGACACTGCTTCTGACCCAGGGCGGTGGGCAGGGTGCAGGGATGACCCGTCATCCAGGAGGTGCTCAGATGAGAGGAAGGGTGGGGAGTGTATTTAGGGATGAAATGGGTGGGAGTGTTTTTATGCCTTTCCCTTTTTGGCTACCTCCCTTGGAAGGGGGAAAAAGCCTTGGTATATGTATGTATGTATGTACTAAAAACCCTTTTATTTTTTCCAAATTAGTATATATTTTTCCCAAATTAGTATAAATCCAGCCCAGGTGACAGGCCAGATAGGCCAAAACCTATAATTGCTTTCCTCACCCCGTAAGCTGACTGTGGTCACAAATCACCCCCAGAAATCCCAAAATTCCCCCCTGGGAGTGAATTTCACGCCTAATGAGAACCCCTGCTCTAAGAGATGCACTTTGAATTTTGAGAATAGATCAATTTTTGGCCATGATATGATGTTTTTCTTTCCTTTCCGAAAAAGTGTCAAATTTATCCTTAATACCCTGTATATATATATATATATATATATATTGTAATAATGAAATAGAATAAAATAAACAAAATAAATAAAAGAATGCACCCATTTGAATTTGGAGTTCTCACATTATCACAACACACACATCATCCACCCACTTCTCTATTACCAGGTATCTGGATGTCTTGGTGCTAACTGCAATGGCTGCCTCTGTTGTCATCATTTATTACACTTGTTTACTGTATATAACATTCTAACAGCTAATATATAGCTCAACATACCACAGAAATGAAATGAAAACATACCTCTGGATCATCAGCATCAATTTGATTTAATTTGAAGTCCTTAGCAGTAAGGAATTGAAAGATTACATCTTTAATTTTACTATTCTCTTCTCTGTCAAGGAACTGGTCTGTGAACATGTGACCTGAACCAAGCACAGCAACACGTCCTCCTTTGCCTGGATGTTCGTAAAATGCACACACCTATTGGAACAAAGATTTATTAGAATCTTCAAGAACATGTTTGACACATCATTCAAGTATTCTTATAAAAATAAATATAGTACATTTCAATGAGACAATCTTTCAGTATGTACTGTTATACCATTCAGACATTTTTAAGCAATCTCCCTGAAAATTGATATATCACAATAAAGAAAAATATTTCTGTCTTACTGGTCTGTTAAGAGGGAATGACACACTTCCTGTGGAAAGTACAGCGACTGCTGGTCTTGCTACACTTAAAGTTGCTCCAAAGGGATACACAAAGGCCATGGATCTATAAGAAAGACCTTATGAAACATGGGATTTTAGATGCATGGCAGTTTCAGAACATAATCATATATCCAATAAAAATCATATGAATATTCTGAACAAGTTATCTACCTTATCAAGTTCTTATTTTCAAATGTCCTGCAATTACAGACACCAAATGTCTATCAAAAAATCATAGGAAGATTATAAACCTCTTACCTACCTGCTACGAAGAGCATCATCAATGATGAGACCAGGGATGTTTTTCCCAGCTTCTTCAAGTAATGCCCGATTCAAAACACCATTTGTAATAAGACATTCTTTGGGATGAAAATACTTGTAGTAACAAGTACGAACCACAGAATCTAAAAGAGATGAAACATTAATCAATAAAAGTCCATTTCATAAAAAAAATTCACTAATCTTCACTGCCAATTTACAAAGACTTTGCATTAAGCTCTTAATCTTACCATTGTTAACTGAGATACCATACTCCTCAAGCAGAAAGTTGATATTCGTGTTTGCTTTCCGTTCTCCACCTTCTTCCATGAGGACAAAGAGACTTCCACCTTCTTCAACATGTTTTCTCATAATGGAAAATTGACCCTCAGTAAATTTCTGACGTGGACATGCTAGAACAATGACTCCTGCCTGGCTAATAGCCTCTTTATTCAAATCATCCCTGTAACTGATAAATCATAAATAATTAGCACACAATTTGGATACAGAAACTGCAATAAAATGAAAAATTATATAAAATGTAATCTATATATATATCAAAGGCTTCTTCCCCCTTACAAGTGAGGTAGTGAAGTCAAAGGCATGTGCCCATTCTATACAAGTATAGAATGTAATACTATCACAAATTCTTGGAACATACCTTATGACTTTCCAGTGTGCTTTGAGTTTACGATGTAGTGTTCTAAAGGCTTCATTGAGGCGAAACAATTCTCCCTTTGATTCATTAAAGAGAATGGTGCTATTCCTCTCCTTGCCTTCCATTCCTGCCCCCTGCTGAATAAGTTGAATGTTGTATTCAATGTGAGCCATTGGAAAGAATACTATACATCATGCATAATAGAGGAGAGAGTGTTGGATTTTGAAGATGGTCAGCAGAAAGATGATTCTCTGATGCACAAACAATATAAAATTGAAAATACCCAGGTTCTAACCCTTTAGTCTATTAATATCAATTTCTAGGTCCTGCACTTATCAATCCACCTTTCAGTATCTGCACTTCCTATGATGAACGTAAATTTGATGTGGCACCATATTTGATGACTTTAACTGCCTTCGGCTTTAGACTAAAGCCATCACAGCCTACAGCTCTGTTTCTTTTTTTTTAAAGACAGGAAGGGAGCGTAAGCCCAGAGGGAAAGGGAGGAATTTCTCAAAAAATACATGAAAATAATTTCAAAATGAGTAGACACATATTTCACTTTTATCCTTTTAATTGGGAGTAATGGAATATGGAGCTATAGACTATTTTATAATCTATTCATTTCAATTTTATGGAAATTTATCAAAACTGAGAAATCATATTAAGCTGTCAGAGTAACAATCTTGGCAAAATGTACATACTACTGTGACATAAAGATTAAGAAGTCATGGAAAACTTTCTTTGAAATATCAGGAATACAGATCAACATTTCAGCAACATTAATGAAGCAAACTGTTACCAAGAATACTATGACAGTCTTTCGTCATCTAGCTATATTGGTAGCTAGTCTAATGCTAACCTTTGACATGGGAGTCATTGCTGAGATTCAATCAGTAGCAAATGCGTCACTGATCTCACCACTGTCCATTCTACTCATTTCACAGAGCCAATATGTTAAGCCTCCTCTTGAATTCCACCAATAAACAGGGTAGTTAATGACTAATGTCGTCGGAGGGAATGAATATTCCAGGCATCCACATAGACAAACTACTAGAGATTCATCCCAGACCTGAACTGATGTGCTTATGCCTCATTTGTACCATCCAGTCGCTCACATTGGTCATAGCAGGCTTACAAATGGGTTTTTAATTTGACAAATATTACTAAAGATTACTAATATATTAAATATATGAGAGAAAACCTATTCATTTCAACTTTTACTCTACAAGAAAATGAGAACATAGATATTTCTTTCTGAATAATTCACCTTTGTCTATGTTTGAATTATTAAACAATACATATTCAAGTACATAACATGTTCAACAAAATCCATCATAATTTTTTTCAGAAAAGCATTCACCAAATACAAGATGTAAAACAACAGAAACCTCGGTAAGGGTCAATAATTTTATAACAGCTTAATGAATACAGTAATTTCATAATACTATCCTTACCGAAATAGGTGCCATTTTCTACTAATTATCTGTAACGATTAATTTCCACACCTATCACAATGTTTATGTTTGACTGTTTGTTTACATTTGAGTGTGAGCGGCGGAATGTATTGAAGGAAGGAACACTACTGGTACGTAGAAATCTTATGATGAGGAATTTTAATGCTTCGTAGAACCATTTTAAAGTTTTATGCTATTATGAACCATATTTGCCAATTTCTTTATAATTTGAGCATAAGTAACAGACAATATATTATATATCTATCATTAAAATGCTTTTATATTTGAATTTTGCCCAGTTTATTACACTCAGAAATAGTACGGTAAATATCAGTCCTTTGTCAATGATAAGGTGCGCCATGTTTATCTTTGAGGAGTTGTGAATTGTCTTTCTATCTTTCTTTCAAGTCTCAAATAAAGACTTCTTTACAATAACTTGGTGGGAGGCTGTGCTTGCGTAAGGAACCAGATATCTGGAGAGACAAGGACTGACATGTGAGTTGTATGAATTTTGAAGTGACGACCTTGAAATAGTGAAGTCCTGGCAGGGTTGCCATAGCTAATATTATCACATAAGCTATAGCAGCTTTGACGGTATCAGAAGGCCTTCTGTTTATTTTGCTGAACTCACCTGGCCTCTAGTGTCGTACTGGAGAGTTTTGGTCATTTTTATAAAGCAGGAAGGCACGGTGCTCAGGACTTTAAAACAAGGTGTCAGACATTTTACAGGTGTAGGTGGAAAGTCTTGTAGACCAAAACTTACCCAGCATTTCCTGTCCCTACTTTTCTTAGTTGTTCTGTTCAGGTGCAACACTTTTGCAGAGCAAGTTCATTTGTAAATGCACTGTGTGGTGAACATTGTTGTGTAATATACTGGTCCCATGGCTTAACATTTTCAAAAACTTCTCCACTCATTTAGACCCAGTTTTTCTATTAAGTTCAAAACTAAAGATGACTTTGGAGTACTGTCCATAGAACAGTATTTTCATTTTAGTGTAACCTTGGGTAATGTAGATAGTTGCAGCATAAACCAATTGCATTGATTTGGTCAACAAACCTACATTACCACTTAGTCTTTGTATGCCATTCCTTTAGTTTAGGATATCGATAATTATAATGGGTTTACAAATGATAGCAAATACTTGACAAGTACATCATTATGTCTTATGATTATTATTAATGGTATAAGGGCAAATGATGAGAACCTGTAAATGTGGTCCTGCTAGATGGACATCAATGGTAATCATTTCCTTACTGCCCATTTTTAAAGATTAGTCAACACTTTTCTCTTCCATATGGAGGTGCAACCAAAAAGGCATTACTCTTGGTCACATGATTGAACCCAGGGTCTCTCCCTGCTAAATTCAATTATATTTCCTCCGCCTTTTCACGTAAGGAGAGCTGACAATTGGGTGACTACTTCACTTTTTTTTACTGATAAGAGTGAGTGGCATAGCAATTGTCCCACATTTGTACAACATAGACAATAGAGCAAGATACATTTCCCAAAAGAGATCAATGAGAGGAATTTGGGACCATTGCCAACCATTGTGGGGCTACAGATTTTCAATCAGTAAAACTCTGGGACAACAGTAATTGATATACTCTGTTTAGTATATATGGGGAGTTTGGGTCATGGCCATCTTTGGAATAATAGCCCACAGGATTACGTATGTACCTTATGATAAAATGATAAGAAGAGAACTGCACTTGTAGGTTCCTATTTCTTTGTCTTCACCAGTCATTTTATCTTTGGAGTTCAATTGTATATTTTATAACTATTTCTTATTTCAAGTTGTTCCAAAAAATAATGCAACTCTATGGAAAGTCATTTTCATAATATCTTTCAGGTATCTTATCTTTTTAAATTTTGACCATGGCTTTGCTGTGCTCCTGTTCCAGAAATCATCTTGTTCAGTTTTGTCCATTCCTTTATTTGATTTTATTCTGAACTTTGTTCACAATTTATTAAAGAAAATAAAGGGAATTTTAGAATAGTGGTAATGGATATTCAAATGATAGTTTGTATATAGTATCTTGTAATATAAAAAAAATCAAATACAAAATTGTTTTATGATTTTCATTCAATTTGTTATGTAAAAATTGTAAGTCCTGCATTGATGATTACATGCCAAATTTTGCTATCAATTGATTTGTGTGCTTGTATATTATGCAAGTTAAAATGTCAACAATTGCATGACTTCATATTTTATCCACAGTCTTTGGCAATTTTAAATGAAGCTAATGGGTAATTGTTAACAATGCTGAATTGTACATGAAAGGTACAGTATATCTAACTCAGCCTATTTTTTTAATTAGGTTATGTTATGGTACCTAAGTGTACCTTTGTTTAAAGGTTAGGATCTCTTCACTACTAAAGGGGTCACACAAAGCTGAAGAAAATAGTTTCACAGCAGACAAAAGTGAAGACTAAATGTAACAGTGTAGTGGTTAAGCAATCAATCAATCTATTGCCCCTGGTGTCTCTTACAGAAGCCTGCGGCCTTTAGGTAAAGAAGATGGATTAGGCTTCTCTACTACTGAAATGGTGTTACAATTAAATAAAATAATCTGAGAACAGTTAGAATGAAAAGATAGGGAGCCACCAGTACAGAAATAGTTAAATCAGGATACAGAATTCAGAGGTCAGGTTATGTTATGTAAGGGCAATAGAGGTTGATTAAAATGATTATACTCATATAACTGTTACAACTTTTGGCATACTATAAGGCCAGTGAAGAATTCAAACTTGCAACTTGCATATTTGGCACAACAGGCTGAAAATAATGGAGTTGGTTGCTTTTGTTATTGGAGGACACCAGTATTCCCAAGGCAGGGTGCTAAGAATTAGAATCATTAGCTTGCCTTGTGTGTGTAGTAGAAAAGTAGAAAGAGTACCAAATGATTTTCTGAAATCCTCACATTGTGCATTTACATATGAGTATCAGTATACTGTAATTTTATTTTGAGATTGCAAATGAAATATGAAGAAACCCAAAAACTTTTTTCTTCTTCCAATACATTTTTAAGATTTAACTCCACTTGATTGGCCTTGTGCACCCCCAAGGGAATGACACCAAGTCTTGGGACCAGGCCCAAGATCACTGTCAACTTCAACTATATTTCTTCCAAATTTTCACACATATATATTTGACAACCAGTAATTGCTTCTCCTACTATTTTCAGCCAGTGGCATAGAAACACTCCTACATTAATTTTGGATAGGAGGGAATTACAAAGTCATGGACTCAAGCTAGAAAAGACCCTTTATCTTGGATGTAACAAGTTTACACCAGATCCATACATAAATTTAGAATGAGGTATGATAATGAGAGAATAAATGACTGAAATATGTGAGGAATTTCAGTTTTTATGCAAATGTGTAAATTCCTGGAATAGCCTAGATGAAATAGCACAAGCTGGAACTGTTTGTGAATTTGAAAATAAGTTATGGCAATTAGAGAGTAGGAGACAACAGGATTCCATAAGCATAGTTCCCTTTCTGTAGCTATACTAGATTAGGTAAATATAATGCAAACTATGGGGGATGCAGGTTTCTAGTCTAAGTCATGACATTTATTATTGTTATTAGTGTAGCTTGAATTTCCCACCGTCATATTGTTTACATAAATCTGGAACATTACGAGTACTAATACTGCCTGTTGTGGGACTCTGCTAGTCATTTTCTTTCATGCTGATATCTAATCCTATGCTACTGTTTTCATGTATTGGTATTTAATGTAATTCATCATCCATTTTAAGAGGCTTATGTTAAGTCCTCCAATATGCTCTAGTTTCCATATTAGTCATTGATTGTGTATACCTGGATCTAGAGAAAGCTTTTGATAAGGTAATTTACAAAGGATTTATTATGAAATTTAAAATATAAAGGAGTTACAGACCTTGAGTCTGCTAGAGTGGATGAAGGGCTTGCTAAGGAACAGATTAATGAGGACAGTAGTGAATAGCAGGATGTCTAATGGGGGGGGGTTACTAGTGGAGTTCCACGGCAAAGTGTTGTCAGTAATGTTTTTGAAATACCATATGTCAATGATATGGTGGATGAAATCCCATTTTACTTTAGCTGTGTTATAACTCCATTGAATTATATTTCATAGCTAAAAACTCGTACCTCTATCCTTTGGGACAGTATTGCACTGAATAGGTGAACTTGTGGCTGCCATATGCAATGCATATTGATACATAACAAGTTTATGTATCCCACCTTGAAATTCTCATATTACTTCCTTATCTTTATACTTGACATGTAATTTTTGTGTATCATCTCATCTCAGCATGTGATTTTGGCATTACAAACTCAAGCATACAACAAGCCTATCATCTTACCAAAAGCTTGAGATTTGAAATGTAATAGTTTGAAATATTACCTTTCAGGAAGCAGGGGGTGGTGATGTGAGGCTGTGGTGATGTTGGAGGTTCCCTTTTGGAGGCGTGTGTTGGAGATTTCCTGTAGGAGAAGTGTGTGTGAAGTGTGGAAAGTGTAGGGAGCCATGGGGGGCAAAGCAAGCACTGCGGGGGGTGGAGGGGTTACCGCCAGCTCCTCTGAGACACGAACAAGAGCTTTGTCTACTAGTGCTGGTGTGTATATTCCTTTAGTATACTATTGCAAGTTTCATATTCTCTTCATCAGAACTTTGTGTAGTCTTGCTGTGAATAGAATGATCATATTGCCTATTTTATTATTATTGTGGTTATCTTGAAAGTTTCATTGCTATAACAGTTTGTAACCATTTTTTTTAAATCTAATTAACAGTATTTCCATGCTATATCTGTTTAATATTCTTTTTTTTATCAATTTAAACTTTCAAATTGTATAGGTAAAATTCAACATTGGATTAATTGATCAAAATGCATTTTGTCATTTTGCACTATTTCAGGCACTTCCAACTCAGAAAGTGTCTCAGGAGGTGGCATGGGTCTCCTTCGCTCAGCCAGCCAAGGTGGTGGGGGTGGTGGTGGAGGGGGATCAAGGGAACGTAATGGTGAACGAAATCGAACTGGTGACAGAGGAAGAGCTCGATCCCTGTCCAGTATGCCAGACTCTGGTGGGGTTCTCCCTATTCCCACCCTCCTCTCCCGTGCAGTAGCCACAGGTGGAGGAAATGGAGTGGGAGGTAATGGGAGTGAGACTGATGGGAGCAGTCCAGAGGAATACGTCCTGGATGGCCCCCTTATGTCACATCATGGACTCGGCAGAGTTTTCACAACACATTCTTTACCAGCACATCTCTGGTCTTTCAATGGTGAGTAGTTCTTTAAGAATGACCTATAATTACCAAAAAAAAATTATATTTCATTTACACGAGTTTATTTACAAGTTCCATTAGTACACTAATGTGTAGAACTTACAGTGTAAATTTTTTTTTCCATATTAATTCCTTCCATACAATGACGCCTACATAGGCGTCATGAGGCATGAGTGGGTATGTGAGGATGCCGGCATTGGCGTCTTGGTTATATGTTGTAGTTGTAGATAAGTGACCCCCATATTCTGTGAACTGGCTAGATCTTATTTTCTGTGGTTATCAATATTCAGAGTGAAAGAGAAGTAATACAGCTGTACATACATACATACATATACCATGGCTTTTTCCCCCTTACAAGGGAGGTAGCCAAAAAGGAAAAGGCATAAAAGCATTCCCACCCATTCCATCCCTGAATACACTCCACACCCCTCCACCCTCCCTCTTATCTTAGCACCTCCTTTATTCCCTGTGGTGGGGGAAAAGAATACTGCCACCAAGTATTTCCACTTGGATCATAAGAAGCGAGAAGAAAGGGACGGGGAGTGGGACTAGGCATCCTTCTCCTTGTAGCCCCACAGGGGATATTCCCCCCCCCCCCCCAAAAAAAAAAAAAAAAAAAAAGAATACAGCTGTAACTTTATATTTTATAATTCGAGTATTGTGATGCATCATTGAATCATTATACATCAGACAGATGCTGCTGCCCATGAGAATTTGACTTGTATTGAAGAGGTTAACAAGAGCAAAGAGGGGTTCTACTGGACCCCCAGATGTAATCTAACCCACTGCTTTTCTTAAACGGGATTGCAAATTTAACTGGCCCCAAAACTAAAAATTCATGGGGTTGGATGGAGAGCACCCATTTTTGTGATCACCAGTAGAGAATGGGATGATTGAAGCTCAGGACATGTATGTACATCGTTGTGGCATGCAGTAGGCAACATTTTCCTTACTAGTACTGTGTTGTGGAAGTTGCCAAATGCAACTGAATGTGAAGGGGTTAAGAGCATGCATTCAGGATGTCAAATAAGTAAAATGATGCATGAGTGACAAAGAATTGGAATAGAATGTATAGTATAGTTTTGGGATATAATCTGTTCTATGAGAGGGATGTGCAAAGGATGAACTGGCATGGGTGGAGAGTAGACCATATATACGTTGATGGCATTCAGCAGGTTAAGCATAAGGAAGAGAGAGGAATGCATGCAAGTAAAATGGCAAGGAATTTCCTCTCATTCATACTCATCCAACTTGGCAGATAACAGCTAACAGATATGGCAGATATAATTTAAAGTTGCCAGCAGACTGTTCACGAGCAAAACATAACAAATGTTAGATTCAATAAGGAGGTATCTCCAGACAGAACAGTAATGGTGGTACGAGATAGAACATAATATAAAAATGGAGGAGACTGCAAGAAACCATAGGCCTGCACTGGGCAGTTCCATGTTCCTTATCACCTGTCAACCTGTATCCCTAAAATTATCTTATCTTTTCATAAAGCATGACAATATCAAGGCACATATACTATCACTGAATATTGTTCAATCAATCTGTTGCTCCAGTTCTATCTTGAAGGTGACCTGTAAACTTTGGGAAACTTGCCAATCATTCATTCAGCCACGTTTCACTCAGTGAAGAGGCTGTTGCAATATAAAATGGGTAAGTACAGGACAATGCAGTATACAATGCTGTGTCCCCTGTGTGGTGGCCATGTCTAGAGCAATTGGAATTTGTTCCTAGGCCAACTCTGTATTGACATTGTTTTAATGTGGACTGTTGACCTGAATGAAAGCATGCTAATACATTTTTACTTGTTTTGGGAGTGATCCTTCTGCTGGGCTCACCAAACCCAGTGAAGTAGAGAATTTGGAGGTCTGTTGTGGAATGCTCATTTTGTAACAAGTTTGTGGGGTACTGGAAGGTAACTGGCATTGACTTTGTCATGGAGAGGCTTGATGCTATGTTGAGAAATGTGATGCCCCAGAAACGAGCTCCTTGGCACTGAACTGAAATTTTTCTTTGTTAATGACAATGCCATATTGACAAAAACACTCAAATATTTGTTATATATGTTGAAGTGAGTGGAAATCCTGTCCATGAATCACTGGAAAGTTTGACTTGCATTTCCTAAGCCAAAAGTTGGTGTTATAAATTTATAGAGGCCAAAAGGAGTGATAAGTCTTGCATTTTGCTGGTTGGGTTAACTGGAGGTTGATCTTGGAGAAGTGAATATATGGCAAAGGATAGCAGTCAGGGACTGTCACTGCATAGAGTGCCCAGTTATCATGCAAGGGTGTCAATTTTCAGTTTTCTTGAGCACCATATGTTGTTGATTGAGGTTGAGATTGTGCTGGATGTACCATAAGGTATGATTTGTATGCCTTTGTCAGCCAGTAGGTTTCTACTGAAGGTGGACTGTATAATGCTATTAACCTTAGGTAAAATGATGAATTTTGCTTCTATATCAACTAGGACATGTAGCAGTTCACATGATAAAACACAGCCAGGTTGTTGTTCTTGGTCAATTGCTCCACTTATAGCTGAGATGAATAGTATCCTGACCAAGAATAAGGCAGTTGACACTAGCGGACCTGGTCACCAAAATGATAAAAATAAAGGTGATGGGTTGCAGCAGGGTGAAGGTGATGTCTTTATTGTTGACATTGTCTAAAATGTCTTGGGTAATTTTCTAGCCATTTATGACACGGATGGTCATGACACTAGATGAGCAAGATTAACAGCTTCAGTAACTGTTCATGAAGTGGGGTGTCATGCATATCAGCTGGCCAAATTCTTCTGATGTAGGTTGTACAGCTCAGCAGTGGAAAAAAGCATCACCAATGTATTTACCTAGTTGTAATATACGGGAGGGGAGCTATGCTCGTGGTGACCCGTCTTTGTATCTCTCCGCATCAAGTTTTATCTTAAAATCTTGTATAGTGTTAGCACATACTGTTTTGTTGTCTAATTTGTTCCATGTATTTATCGCTCTGTGTGGGAAACTGTTCCTTTTCAAGTTTTTTCTATAACTATCCTTTTTCAATTTTTTTCCGTGTCCTCTTGTTTTACCGTTGTCCCACATTAATAGGTCGTTCCTGTCTAAAACTTCCATTCTTTTCATTATTCTGTAGATAGTTAGCAAATCTCCTCTTTCTCTTCTTTGTTCCAGAGTTGGTAGGTTCAATTTGGATAGTCTTTGCTCATATGTTAGTTCGGCGAGTGTCGGTGCTAGTTTTGTTGTTGCTCTTTGTAATCTTTCTAGTTTCTTAATATTCTTTTTGGTACTGGGTGTCCAAAGTGATGCTGCGTACTCGAGTTTTGGTCTTATTAGTGTAGTAAGTATTTTCCTTATCATTTCTTCGTCCATATAGGTAAATGCCACTTTGCTCTCAATAAGTTGTAGGTTTCTCCGAACATCTTGTTTATATGCTTATCTGGTTTCATGTCCTTTCCAATCATCACTCCAAGATCTTTTTCATAGTTTGTTTTATTTATTTTTTCTTCCCCAATTCTGTAATCTTTTGATATTCTATTTTTACTCTTTCCAAATTCCATTATGCTGCATTTCTTAATATTGAATTTTACTTCCCATTTTTGAGTCCAATTCCATATTGTGTCCAGATCTTGTTGCAATGAGTTGCAGTCCTCTTCCGTTTTTACCTTCTTAAGTAATTTTGCATCATCTGCAAAAAAAATTATATAGCACTCCACGCCTTCATTCATGTCATTAACGTATACAGCGAACATGATCGGTGCCAGTACTGATCCTTGCGGGACCCCGCTTTTTACTTCTTCCCAGTTGGAATTTTTTTCTCTAATTACAACTCTCATTTTCCTCCCAATCAGAAAGTCTTTCATCCATTCCAATAATTTTCCTCTGATGCCACCTTTTGACTCTATCTTATTTATTAGTTTCCTATGAGGTACCTTATCGAATGCCTTTTGCAGGTCCAGAAAAGCACAGTCTGCCCATCCATCAGATTTGTTGTACAGGATCTCCCTTGTCTAAATCCAAATTGATTTGGGTTCAGTATAGATTTTTCTTCCAGGTACTTAACCCATCTGTTTTTGATCACTCTTTCACAAATTTTTGCTATTGTGCTTGTTAGTGAGACCGGTCTGTAGTTAGATGGATCTTCCTTATCACCTCCCTTATAAATTGGTACAATGTTTGCTTTTTTCCAGTCCAATGGTACTTTTCCTTCTTTAATTGATGATTTAATTATATCATATATTTTGTCAGTTAATTCTTCCATGCATTCTTTCAGTATCCAGTTTGCTATTCCGTCTGGGCCATGTGATTTTCTGACATCCAGGGTTTTAATTTGATCACTGATTTCTTTTTGTGTTACGTTTATTTCTTTCATTGCTGGGGATAATTCTCTCTCTCTAACTTCACTGTTAGGCGAGTTTTCTATTGTGAATACTGATCTGAAGTGGTTGTTCATTATTTCAGCCATTTCCAGTTCTTCTGTAAATTCTTTTTTATCTTGGTGCAGTTTTTCTATTTCTTGTTTGTTTTTCAGTTTTCCATTTACATATTTGTAAAATAGTTTGGGTTCTTCTTTACATATGTCTATTATCTTTTTTTCGTAATTTCTCTTTTCATCTCTGCGTATTTTTACATATTCGTTTCTTAGTTTGATGTATGTTTGCCATTTGCTTTGTTTCTTATCTCTTTTCCATTTTTTCCAAGCTTTGTCCCTTTTTTCCTTTGCTTCACTACATCTTTTGTTGTACCAGTTCTTTATGTATGCCTTTTCCATTTTTTGTTGTGGTACGAATTTGTCCACTCCTTCATTATAAATTTCTTTTAGTATGTTCCATTTTTCTTCTATCCCTGTATCTTCGTTTTGGAATTTTTCCCAGTTTGCATTGCGAAAGAATGTTTTAAGTTTCTCAAAGTTTGTTTTGTTATACATGGGTCTTCCTATTCTATGTTTAACATTTTTGCTTTGGTCTGGTTGTTCTTTCAATTCCATTTCTATTAGTACATGGTCACTTTTTCCTATCGGAGTTTTGTAAATAATATTATCGATTATCTCAGGTTCTGTTGTAAGTATTAAGTCCAATATTGAGGGTTCTTCATTTCCTCTATATCTAGTATTTTCTCTAATCCACTGGGTCATTGTGTATTCAATGTGTGGTACTGTAGGTGGCATAGAACCACTGGCAACAGTGGAAAGGCACACGACCATGAAATGGTCAGTATATGCTGCCAAGTTGTTTTGAACATGGATTACCAGAAGAATTAGTAATACTGCTCTGACATTGAGTGGCAGCTAATGCAAAAAAAAAGAGGAAGAAAGCATTCTCTGATGTGGCATCAACAACAGAAAGAATGTAATGCAAATGGTGCAAGTGTTGGGATAGCCTGTGATCTCTTGAGGCTTTTTGTCTTTGAGCAGGTAGTGTAGGCACTGCAGGAAAGAGGTAGCCATTTGTGCCCTCAGTGCAGAATATGTCTTTTCTAAGGGATCTTCCTCTAGTGGTGCCAGAAGGATGTCATATACCTCCTTAAAAACAACTCACAGTAGTAGAGATACAGCATAGTGGAATTTTGTAGTAATGATAATACAACATGACAGACAGTAGTTCTTGAGTTGCAGCAGACAGATTTCTAGGTCAGAGCTAATGAAGGTTAGAGGTATGGAGATGTGCTGAATACTATTGCATCTCGCTATCAAGACAATTTTCTGATTTAGCTGCCATTCTGGATATTTCATGGACACTAGTGTAGTGGCAAAAGGTCACATACAGTTGCAGTTGTGGGTTTAATTCATGGTAGGCAATAGCAAAAACCTAATTTGAGAAGAATCATACAGCCCTTAGTACAGGTCAGTTCATGTACTAAGTTGTAATTTTCAGGAAAGTAGTTGTAGTAAGTACTGTCTCCTGGTCTCCAATTGACATACTTAATTTCTAATTCACACATGGATTTAGTTTGGACTACATTATCTTCATTGTACCAACACTGATATATGTGCCAAATAATGTGTAGTGGACATTATGAAACATAGTATGATGCATAAACACTACATTGAAATGGTTAGACAAATACAAAGGTCATAAGTTCATTACAGTTTTCTCCAGTTCTTCTACTCTTTACAAAATTCCCTTTGTATATAAAGTAGTATCCTTCTATTTATTCATTCTGTTATTATTCAGTAATATGGTTTATCTTAATAATCTTAACTAATACGGTTTATCTTAAATTATAATCCCTCCATTCTGCTATCTTCCTTAAACCTCTCCTTTATCAGATCTATTACACAACTTCTTTGGTGTGATATTGTCTCAGATACAAGCACTGGTTATCAACAAAATACAGATTTTTTCAGTCATAATCTTTCCTCCAATATGAGGTCTTGTGTAAGCCTCAATATCTTTCCATGGCTTTATTCCTTTTGTCAGTTTTTTATAATATTGTTAGCTTTCCATTAAGGAATAGTAGTGTTACTATAGATAATGTATCATCATAATCTTGTCTCCTATCGATAACAAGGGACAGACAAACCAGACCAAGGGTGGATTGAAATGAGGTTAATGATGAACATGAATATTAGAAGCAGAGTAGAAGAGAGACTTCATAGTAGCTTACAACCCCTCCCCCCCCACAGACACACACACCAAAAGACAAAGGCTTGGCATGAAGCTGAACATTATGAAATGTCTGACTATTTTCCTAACAGAGCAGTAACATTATACTATTTGGGGATTTTAACTGCAAGGGAGTAAATTGAGAGTAATGAGAAGCCTATACTAATAACTCCTGGGGTGGTACTTTCTTAAACATTGCAATGAATACCAAATTGACTTAACAGGTGAGAGATTCATAGTGAGAGAAGGCATTCTAGTGAGATTGGATTTGGTTCTTATTAGAAAGCCTGATATTAAATTGTTAGAGTGCACAAGTCTCATAGGAAGAAATGATCATGTCACTTGAATTTCATTTAGTAGATGGAGGTATAGAAATGAGAAATTAATCAGACGAACAAGGCAGAAACAGCTTTAGGAATAAAGGTTTCTTTTGTTTAAGGATACTTTTTTGAAGAAGTTGTCTGGAATGAATTCAAGAACACTAATGAAATGGAAGAAATGGAAATTCTTTGTAAACCTCAACAACTTGGATGTAAATGAGAATATGCCAAGAATTACTGGAAGGATGAGTTAAGGGATTGGCTTAATGAAAAAAAGTGATCCTGTTTTTGGTTTAATGTTATGAACTCCCCCCTCTCAGATAGGGCTAGGATAATGCCATCTTAGGGAGGGCTTTTTGAAGTAGGTAATTTGATTTAGTATGTCCTTGCTACAAACTTGCTGTCTGCCAGGCAGACTTTCCACCTTCACCCCTACCTAATGCCCAAGTAGCAGTGCTCTAAACCACCCTGCCAATGAGCATCCCAATAAATGCAAAATGGGCACTCAAAAGACAATCATTGAATTATTCCTTGGGAAGTGGACCAATTGTAAATGGAAAAGAGGAGAAAGATCTTGGATTGTTGACAAACAGCTTGTCATCTAACACACATCAGCAATATTGTGGGAGATATGTGGATTACTGTTGAACATTGAGATGGCTTTTCAAACTACATGGATGAAGGGATGATGAAAAAACTTCTAGGCCTTAAGCCATCCAAGACTGGAATATGTCAGTGGTATGGCCCCCTACTCAGAGTGGAAGATAAAAGACGGAGAGAATGCAAAAGGTAGCAATCAAATTTGTTCCCAGCCTGACAGGTGAGCCATGCAAGGAGAGACTAAAAGGATTAGACTTGCTACTAAAGGATCAAAGGAAAAGAGGTGACATAAATGTAGTGTTGAGGTTACACTACATTTAGATAGTGTTTAGATTACATTGACAGAGCAGATCTCGTGATTTAAGATGGGAGGGCATTCACAATATCATGGGAACAGATTGATAAAGACTGGAGAAATAAATTTTTCCATACAAATTCATCAAATCTTGGAATAGCCTTGAAATTTATGTAACCCAAGGTGGAACCATATATGAATGAAGATGCCACCATTTTCATTCATATCAATTCAGTTTGAATAATGGGAAAGACATTTAAATTACCAGTAGACACAAGAGGGCATTTCATTATATGGATGAGGATATGATGAAAAAAAAATTACCTGCTCCAGATTGAAATATGCTGCATTGGGATGGTCACACACACACACAACACGCAACAGAAGAGGACTGTGACTCGTTACAATCAGACCTGGACAAAATCTGGAAATGGACTCAAAAGTGGGAAGTGAACTTTATTATCAAGAAGTGTAGCATAATGGAGTTTGGAAAAAGCAAAAACAGAATTTAAAAAGATTACAAAATTGGTGAAAAAGAAATAAAAAAGTGCACTCAGAAAAGGACCTTGGGGTGATAACCAGCAAAGACATGATACCGGATAGACGTATAAATAAAATAGTCAGTGAAACCTACAACCTACAAAGGTGGCATTTGAATACTTGGATGAAGAAATTATTAAAAAAAATATTAGTCCCATTGATTAGACCAAAACTGGAATATGCAGCGACACTATGGACACCCAGAACTAAAAAGAATATAAGGAAACTAGAAAGAATATAGAGAGCAGCAACAAAGTTGGCACCAGCTCTTTCCAAATTAACATACAAACAAAGATTATCGAAATTAGAACTACCAACACTAGAGCAAAGAAGAGAAAGAGGTGATCTGCTGACTATATTTAGAATCATGAAAGGAATGGAAATCCTTGACAGAAAAGATTTACTAAAAAATGACGATGGAAAAGCAAGAGGTCATGAAAAGAAACTCAAAAAGGACAACTACAAAAGAGATCGGAAGAAGAATAGCTTCCCACACAGAGTGCTGGATATATGGAATAACTTAGATAAAGAAACAGTGTGTGCAAATACTATTCAAGATTTTAAGATAAAACTTGATGCTGGAAGATACAAAGATGGGTCACCATGAGCATAGCTCCCTTCCCGTATAATACAACTAGGTAAATACACAGACACAGAGGATAGATTACAAAAGGCAGTAACCAGAACAATTCCCGGTGTAGCTGGTAAGATACATAAGGAGGGACTGGAAAAACTAGGACTACCCACATTAGAGGGGTAAAAAGAGAGTTGATCTGATGATTAGAATAAAGGAAGGATTAGGAAAATAGACATAAAGGATGTGATAGTATGGGCTGAGAGAACAAGATGTCAAAGTAAAAATTTAAATACAGATTGCTCAATAGATGTTAGGCAGCTTACCTATCCATTTAGATACAGAAAAAATCCAGGCCAACAGTGTAAATGAATATAAGGCAAAGTTTGGTAAATGGAGATGTATGAGATAGGACCCATGTGTGTAGCTTAAATTTTGTATACTACAATTTAGTAAATACACACACACACTCGTGCTAGTATGTGTACCATGACCTAGAGAAGACTTTTAGTAAAGTACCTCATAATCGACTTGTATGGAAATTTGAGCATTGGCAGACAAAAAGGCAAACTACTTGAATGGATGAAAGATATTTTTAAAGGGAAGGTACATGGGGACAGTAGTAAAGGAAAAGATGTCAGGATGAAGAGCAGTAACAAGTGGAGTTCCTTAAGGATCAGTGCTTGCACCAATAATATTTTTTGTATTTTTTGTGCCAATGACTATCCACTTAGATACAGAAAAAATCCAGGTTAACAGTGTAAATGAATATAAGGCAAAGTTTGGTAAGTGGAGATATATGAGATAGGACCCATGTGTCTAGTTTAAATTTTGTATACTACAATTTAGTAAATACACACACGCGCGCGGTTGGTAGAGTCCCGGACTGTCACTACGGCGGTCCGGGTTTGAATCCTGCCCAGGGCTGAAATAATTTCAGTATCGCTGCGCTTCGAGTCGTTATTCCAACTCTCGTGGGCGGGGAGTTGTGTGTGTGTGTGCATGTAAGGTCACAGCATTACCCATAGATCGGTCATACGAGCTCTGAGCTCTCTTCCGGGAGGGAAATAGCTGTCGACTACGAGTCCAACACACGTGAACCAAAGACCAAGGTGAATCACACACACACACACTCATACTAGTATGTGTACCTCGACCTAGAGAAGATTTTTAGTAAAGTACCTTATAATCGACTTGTATGGAAATTTGACCATTGGCAGACAAAAAGCAAACTACTTGGATGAAATATATTTTTAAAGGGAAGGTACATGGGGACAGTAGTAAAGGATAAGATGTCAGGATGAAGAGCAGTAATAAGGGGAGTTCCTCAAGGATCAGTGCTTGCACCAATAATATTTTTTACGTGTCAATGACTTGATGGAAGGTACAACAAGCTATGCCACATGTTTGCAGATGATGCAAAAATAATGAGAAGAAAAAACGAGGACTAGGTTATTGCTTAAAAAAATTAAGACATTATTCTCGCTTTGAGCCAGGAATGGAAAATTAATTTCGATACCAATAGATGCAAAGAACTGGAAATGGGTGATAGCCGTAAAAGACCATCTTTAATCTATTCCTTGGGAACTGAATTCAATACTGAAGCAAAAGAAGAGAAAGATTTGGGAATGTTGAGAAAAGACAACCTGTCACCTGACAGACAGATCAGCAGGATTGTGGGAGAGACCTACGGACTGCTGCAGAAAATTGGCTTTTCACTATATGGATGAAGAAGAAGAAGAAAAAAAAATCGTTGCCTGATCTGTCCAAAATATATGCGTCAGTGGTATGGTCCCCACACAGAGTGAAATGTATAATCAAGATTGAGAGAATATAATGGGCAGGAACCAAATTGGTTCCCAACAGGGCAGGTAAACCACTTGACGAGAGACTAAAAGCACTGGTTCTAACAGCTTTGAAATATCGAAGAGAAAGAGGTGATATCATTAGGTTATTCAAGTCTCTAAAGGGGATAGATTGCATTGACAGAAGAGATCTCTTGATTAAAGGTAGGAGGGTTTTAAGAGATTATGAGAAATTGACGAAGACTACATGTCTAAAGGATGTGGAAGAAATAGTTTTCCATATAGGTGCATCAATACTTGGAATAGCTTAGAAGAGAATATAGCCCAAGCTGGAACAACACGTGAATTCAACCCTAAAATTGATAATTGAAGGTTAATGATACAAGTCAAATTGGAACCGCACATGAATTTGAGGTTAGGTACGGTAAATAGGAGAATAGGAGACGGGACCCTACGAGCGTTGCTTCTTTCATGTAACTACAATTAGGTAAATACACGCATAAGGCTCGACGGTGCAGTAGTATCGTTCTTGACCGCTAATTCAGCGATCAGAGTTTGATTCCCGCCCAGGGCTAACACACACACACGTACGCACATATACACAGACTTGTACGTACGCACACACTTATAAACACACTTGCAGGCAAACAAACACGCTCATACCTTCACACACGTTTATACGCGCGCACACATTCACACACGTTCATACACACACGCATACATTCGTACACACGCACAATCCACACACCACGTGCATAGCTCCCCTTCCCGTAAAATACAACTAGGTAAATACACACACACACACACACATACACACACATCAGAAATAAATGGACCAAACACTTGGAAGAAAATAAAATGATAAACCCTAAGCAATTTGGCTATAGAAGTGGAAGATCGTGTACCACAAACCTAATTTGCTTTTACTCGAGATTAATTGAGATAATACAAGAAAGAGATGGCTGGGTAGATTGCGCCTTCTTAGATTTGCAGAAGGCGTTCGATAAGGTACCACATAAAAAAAAAATTGAAATAGGAGGAATACAGGGTAAGCTGCTAGAATGGATGAAGGACTTCTAATTTGGAAGAAAAATGAGAGTGGTACTTAAGAGACAAAAATTCGAACTGGGAAGATGTGAAAAGTGGCGTCCCGCAAGGCTCTGTATTGGCTCCTTTAATGTTTGCCATATATATAAATGATATGGATGAGGGAGTAAATTGTTACATGAACTGCTTTGCTGACGATGCCAAATTACTCAAGAGAGTAAAAACGGAAGATTATAGATCGCTACAAGAAGACCTAGACAAAATATGGGAATGGAGTCAGAAATGTGAGATGAGCTTCAACATCAAGAAATGTAGCATAATAGAATTTGGAAAAAGTAAAAATGGAGTATCGGGTCAATACAAAATTGGGAACAAAGAAATCAAAAAAGTCAATTCAGAAAGGGACCTGGGAGTAATCATCTCAAGCGACTTGACACCTAATAAACACGTCAACAAATTATTTGGAGAGACTTTTAACTTAGATCAATGAAAGTGGCCTTCGACTATATAGATGAGGAGATGGTTAGAAAAATAGTGGTTACACTGATAAGACCTAAACTAGAATATGCCGCAACATTGTGGGCACCCAGCACAAAGAAGAAAATAAGAAAATTAGAAAGGATACAAAGAACAGCGACAAAAATGGCACCTACACTGGCAAATCTGACATATGAACAAAGATTGGAGAAACTACATCTGTCAACACTGGAACAGAGAAGAGAAAGAGGTGATTTATTGACCATTTACAAAATTATGAAAAGGAAATCCTCGATAGAGATGACTTATTAAAGTGGGACAGAAGAGAAACAAGAGTACACGAAAAGAAACTAAAGAAGGACACTTATAGAAGAGATCTGAAAAAGAATAGCTTCTAACATAGTGATTGATGTCTGGAACAAACTGAACGGAGAAACAGTGGATGCCAAAATTATACACGATTTTAAGATTAAACTGGATGTGGAGAGATACGAAAACGGGTCACTACGAGCATAGCCCTCGTCCCGTAAAATACAAGGTCTATATACGGATACACGCACATATATTCGCAAACGTGCACGCACTCACGCTTATATTCACACAGTTTGCTGGTGTTGTGGTTAGCGTCTAGGGATCGTGACAACGCAGGTCCTAGATCGATCCTCGTTCAGGACTTGAAAATTCTACTGACACTGAACCGTTATTGTCCCACACAAGCAAGGAGATGGTTGTGTGTGTGTGTGGAGGGTGGGGAGGGGGTGTCTTGGTCAACATGACCCGCAGATCGGCCTATACGGAAGCTGAAATCTCTCATCTGGAAGGGTAATAGCCGTCAATCACTAGTCCAGCACAGTGTTGCCACTGTGATCTATGCCAGTTCCCACAAATGAGTGAGTTTTTTCCGCAAAATTCCCACAAGGAAATCTGGATTTCCACATTTCCCACAAAAAGAAGGAATTGTTGTATACACAAATAAGTTCATTGCAATTTGTAATTCTTCAAATTCTACATACAAATCTTCAAATTTCTCCCCTCAAATTTGTGGAAAAGTCCCACAAAATGGCATCCCTGGTCCAGCACGTGATCCAAAATCGTTATAAATTGCACATACGTACCCTCTCTCTCTCTCTCTCTCTCTCTCTCTCTCTCTCTCTCTCTCTCTCTCTCTCTCACACACACACACACACACACACACACATATATATATTTATATATATATATATCTATCGAGCGCAGACATGATTTAGGAAGACAGCAAATGATATGTTTGAAAGATAGAAATGGAGAATCATTAAATGCAGGGACAGAATGGTAAAAAGAGAAGAAGAATTTTACCAAGAGCTTTACTCGTCGAAAATTGTAGTTGAGTCAGTAAATTCATGTGTAGACGTAGTGTACCAGAGATTACAAAGGAAGAAGTAAAAATTGCTCTAAAATATGGGGAAGATGGTAAATTGATAGATCTGTTGAAAGACGCAGGAAAATTAGTTCATATTAGATTAGCTGAGTTGTGCACCCAGTGCTTACGTCAAGAAAGCGTTCCTGATGCGTGGTGCAATGCTATAGTGATTTTGCTTCATAAAAAAGGAAACCAGAAGGACCTTAGTAACTATCGACCGATTAGCTTGCTATCAAATGTATATAAAGTATTCTCCAAGATCCTTACAAATAGACTAAGTCAAGTTTTAGATGGAAACTTACCGAGAGGACAGGCAGGCTTTAGGAGTGGATACTCGACTCTAGACCATTTGCAGGCGATAAACCAACTAATCAAGAAAACGACAGAATACAATATACCTCTGTGTTTAGCTTTTGTAGATTACGAGAAGGCCTTTGACTCGGCAGAACAAATAGCAATACTAAACTCGCTACGCAATCATGGTACAAACGAACAGATGGTAAGAGTTTTAGAAAAGATTTATGCGAAAGGTACGGCGATAGTTGGACTATATAAAGATACAGAAAAGATCAAGATCGAGAAAGGAGTTCGGGAAGGCGATACAATTTGACCTAAACTATTTATAGCTTGCTTGGAATATGTTTTCAGAAGATTGAGTTGGGAGGAGAAAGGTTTAAAAATTAATGGCTAATATTTGAACCACCTAAGGCTTGTGGATGACATTATTCTTATTTCAGAAAGAGCAGAAGACTTACAAGATATGCTGAGTGATCTAAACAAGGAAAGTCTCAAAGTAGGTTTAAAAATGAATAAGAGTAAAACCAAAGTAATGTTTAACAAGAAAGGTCAAAGTAAAGAGATTGCAATTGATGGTGAGAGTCTTGAAGAAGTTGAGGAGTATAATTATTTAGGGCAGATGGTGAAAGTGACGAAAGATTATGATAATGAAATAAAAAGACGTATTACAATTGGCTGGAAAGTGTGGTAAATATAATAAAATACTGAGAGGCCCTCTACCTTTATGTTTGAAACGTAAAGTTTACAATCAATCCATTCTGCCAGCAATAATCTACGGGTGTGAGACTTGGAAACTAAC
The DNA here is from genome assembly GCF_046742065.1 of Oratosquilla oratoria. Taxonomy (NCBI): domain Eukaryota; kingdom Metazoa; phylum Arthropoda; class Malacostraca; order Stomatopoda; family Squillidae; genus Oratosquilla; species Oratosquilla oratoria. The sequence continues at coordinate 30,847,363 of NC_134817.1, read as the reverse complement.
GAAGGCGATGGAAGCAAAACTAAGGACTGCACAGGGGAGAATGGAGAGATCAGTGATGAGAATAACGCTGAGAGACCGAAAGAGAGCAAGTTGGGTGAGAGAGCAGACTAGAGTGAAAGATTTTGTGGAGGCTGTAAAAGAGAGGAAGTGGAATTGGGTAGGTAAGTTAATGCGAACGACTGATGAACGATGGAGTAAGTGTTACTGAGTGGACGCCGCGAGATAAGAAGCGCGGAAGAGGGAGACCAGACAGAAGGTGGAGAGACGAGATCGAGAGGTTTGCAGGAGTGACGTGGCAGAGGATGGCGCGGTCGTGTGAATCATGGAATACTATGAAGGAGGCCTTAGTTCAGCAGTGGACTCAGGATGGCTGAATTGATTGATTGATATTATATATATATATATAGTACACACACATACACGCCATTTATAATTTCTCCAACTTCCATCATGACCTCAACCTCCTGATCTTTCCCCTCCACACCTCCACATTGACCCCCGTCCTCCATCTCTTCCACCTATACTGCTACTCCTCCTTCCACCATCTCCCTTTCCTCCTCCTTTCTTTGCGCCTTTGTTAGTTTTCCCCATTTTCTTTTCTCATTCTCTTCACTGCCCTCGTCTCTTTTTCTCTCTTTTGACACCTCCCCTTACCTTTGCTTCCCACACTCTTCATTGCTGCCCCCCATTTTTCTTCTTAGACGTTCTCCCCCTTCTCGTTCACCCACTCACAATTTATTTCCAATTATTTTTTTTTAATATTGTAATGTATCCGTCACACCCTACCCCGTTTTCTTTGTATTCGGGAGGAACCGTGTCCGTTTTCTTTTGGTAGCTTTCTCTGCTTCGCGTTCGTTCGCGCGCGCACATACACACACACACACACACACACACACACACACACACACACACACACACACACACTGGGAGTGTGAGGAAGAAATGCTGAAATAAGTAAAGAATATAATTGGATATTGGTGAAAGAAAAATTGTGGTTGTGTATGCCTCCTCCCCCCCCTCCCTTTCCCCTCCCAAGACAAGATGAAAAGAGGTCGAAGATACGTTAGACATAAAAACATAAAGGAGATTGCAAGAGGCCGTAATGCGTACATTAGACAGTTCCATGTCCATTGCCACCTGTCATCCCAATCCATAAAGTTGGTTATCTTATCTCTTAAAAAACAACCCATTGTTTCAGTGTTCACTACATGGTTACTAAGTCTATTCCAATAGTTGAACACCGTTGGTAAACAATTTCTTACCTATTTCCTTCTTAAGCCAAATTTTGTCCAATTTAAATCCATTGTTACGAGTCCTGCCCTGCTGTCTTAATATAATGGCATTGCCTGCATTACCTTTGTTAAAGCCCTTGTCCCATTTGAATATCTCTATTAGATCAGCTCACAGTCTACGTGTTTCCAGAGAGTGCAAGTTAAGGTGCTTAAGCTTGTCATCGTGAATTTCTGAGCCCATGTATAATTTTGCTCATTCTCCTCTGTACTGATTCTAAAGAATTAATATTCAATCTATAGGAGGAAAAATAAAATGAGAACGTGATCAAGATGAGGGACTTCAATCGTGAGTAGGTGAGCTGGGAGTAGTAGGGAGCAATTGAAAGTGAATAATCATAGGATTATACATTGTAGAATATGATCCAGTGTAACGTGAGGAGGCTAGGACGGTGCCTCTTACAGAGGACTTTGTGGCGTGGATTTTAATTAACCATGCCCTTGGTCCAACTCGCTGGCGGCAGAGTTTGAACTGCCGTCACCTGGACCTCCGCCGCAAGTAGCGACGTTTCAACCCGCTTGGCATAGAATGACGTAATAGGTCAGAATAACGAAGTTAATTAGAGATGACATACCAGATAGACAGGATTTGGTGCTAATTCTTCCTTTGTATTAAATCTTTGAGCAAGTGATCACGAGTTCGATTCCCGAGGCCCATTGCGTTCTGTATCGCGTTGGATCCCGACAGCCCTGGCCGGGCGGGGAAGCAACCCAACATCGGCCTAAAAACCCAGCGGGTTGCCGCAACTGACAGGGCTTTGCTCTACCAGGGCAAGATATACTTCTTCCAGGCAAGGAAGATGCAGCTTTGGAAAGGCGAAACTCACAGAACCAGTTATTTATTTTAGTAAATCAGTTTGGGTGGAATTCATAGATAAGATAAATGCAGAAAAAAATGGGACATAGTTGTGAATGGTTACAATTTCGGCGTGGACAAGTATATGCCGAGAGATGGAAAATGGGAGAAATTGGTTTAACGGAAGATGTGAGACAGCAAAAGAACTTGGGAAAGGGGAAGAAAGACCAATAGAGCAAAAGATGGTTACAAGAAAACAATGAATACATAAGCATCAGTAGAAAGGAAGAAAGATAAAATGTAATTGATAACTGTACAGGCGAACTACCATTTTATTATTTTTATTATTATTTATTTATCTTTTACGTATTTGTAAGTGATAAACCTAGACACAGGAAAGGAATCACCAAATGAAAGTAAATGGAATAGTCTATGAAAACTAAAAAAAATGCCAAAGAAATGAATAAATACCAGGTTATTTACATAAAGTGTTTTGGAGAAGAGTGAAAGTAAACTCATTAGTAATAGACAAAAGTGGAAGTGTGGAAAGTGCATAAGTATCTGCAAACTCGGAATGCGAGT